>NC_061513.1:172852366-172874486 GCF_022539505.1 Lolium rigidum | reverse complement strand
TGAGCGGTAGTACCGCCTACGGTACCGCTTAAGTACCGTAACTAGAGTTACCGCAGTACCGCTTCGGTACCGCTGCGGTACCGCTTGGGATCCAGTAAGGTTTGGAGCCCATAGCGGTACCTCGAGCGGTACCGCGAGCGGTAGTACCGCTTTGTGTCCAGGTGGACAAGTTCTGTGGGGATTTCGAATCCAGAGCGGTAGTACCGCTTACCAAAGCGGTAGTACCGTTTAGGCAGAAACTGCACATAACAGTTGGATTTGAGGAGACCTATATAAAGGCCTCTTCTTCCCCAACTCGTTTTTAGCTCTTCTCTCTCTCTCTCCTCCATTGTTGCTGAGCTCAAACTGAGTGGATCTCCCTACCTACCCAATCAATCTTGCTCATACTTTGAGGAGTGGTGGAGGAGACCCCGATCTATCGTTCTACCGAGAGAAATTTCACCAATTCGTGGTAGTCCTTAGTGGATCTTGGTGGTAGGGTTCCTATGGTGGAATCTTGGAAGAAGTGCACCTATGAAGGCTAGCTTGGTGTTGTGCTAGCCCCATAGGTTGTTGGGAGCCTCCTTGTGGTGTGGAGCTCGCCCCAACCTTGTGAAGGAATCACCGCCTCGACCGGTACCATAGTGGAGAAGGGGGAGCACCTTCGTGGAGCCCTCTCGAGGAAGAAGGTGAGTCCTTCCTTCGTGGTGTGGCCGCCTAGCCTCTTGTGTGAGGCTAGCACCTCCTCAACGCAGACGTACTCCCTTTTGTGGGAGGAACTGCGGGAAATAAACCTCGTCTCGTCTCCGTGCCCTCCGTGCCCTCCGGTTGTCCCGCTCCTTACTCTTACTATCTTGTTTGGTTCCTTTACTTGTTGCACTTGTCTAGGATCATACTAGGATCACCTTGAGCATCAAAGCTATCACCTTTACTTCCGTTGCACTAAAAATTGAAAAAGGCTAAAACTTGACGTAGCGTCCATTCACTTCCCCTCTTGTTCTCTACGATCCATTCAACATCCTCACCAACTGGATTTTTCAGTTTGGGTGACTGGGTGTGCCCTCGAGTGTTCTTTCTTGGCAGCGAACACACGAAATCTTCGATGCCTGACCTAGTTAGGTTTAGTTATTTTACAATATTTTATATTTGTGTCAACCATGGTTCAAACTATGTATTAGTTTGTGGAAAACCATGTTCCAAATTATATCTTTGTGTAAACCACGTTCCCAATTACGTATTAGTTTGTGAAATATTTCTTCTTTTTATTGAAATAAAAATGCAAAAAAACGAGTATTTTAATATTTGGGGGCAGCGTTTGGGGTCGCGGCTGGGAAGACGTCCCCCAAACGTGGCACGAACGAAACACGTCCCAAAAACGCTCAATCTAGCGCCGTTTGGGGGACGCGACTGGAGATGCTCTTAGTTAGAAAAAAGAGAGAAGCGACCCCACAAATACGACAATATGTATATATTTCTCTGTATAAAGCGAACCTAGCTAAAGGTGTGAAGCAGTACCTCTAGAGCAGTGCATTGGACATGCCCTTGAAAACTTGCTGAGCTCAAGCCAGATCATTTGACCAATAGATAGCTCATGACAACATGCATGCAAGGGTAAGCAAAGACATGGACGTACAGTACTGATGTAGCGGGCTGACACATGAGGATACAAGATATAAGTAATAAATCCCATAAAATATGAAAAGGTGTTTGCGGATGATAGTATCTTCATTTCCCACCTAATGTAGTAAACTGTAATTGATCTTCAATTGACGACACCTTAACTGGTCCTCAGAAAGTATAGTCACCATGTATCCTCCACGATCACCACCGGCCTCTGCCGGCTGCCAGATCGCTACCAGGGTACCTTTCACCTTCAACCAGCTTCAGGGATTCATTGATGCTAAGATACTAGGGGGCAGAAGATATTGGTTATATAGATTGGTTTGACAAAAGGGCGGCTTGGGCTGAAGTCTGGGAACATAATGTGTAGATACCTTCTTGACACGCTCATCTCTATCAACATTTTCTGTCCTTTTGTCCTTCTCAGAACCCTACACAACAACCCAAGTGCAAGGTGAGCAATACTGCAATAGGATAAAGTTCTGCAAAAGGATAACAAATGAAAGCAGAGCTTGGATCTACCACCTTGATGAAGACCTCATCAGAATACCTCTTCATAGAAAGTTGTTGCATTGACTGGAAGTCCTTATCTATCTCAACCTTTCTGTCCTCAGCTTTCAGTGCTAGCAAAGCTTTCCTCTCATCCTCCAGTACTTCCTCATATTGCTCCGAATCATCTCGTGCACAATCAAGTATGCAACATGAACTATAATTGAACAACGGCAGATGAAACTGAATTTATAGTTTACAACACAGTACAAAAGAAAAAATGCAAACTATACAAACAATACAATCAGAATATGTATGATTAAACATTTACACACCAAATTAGCTTGCAAGCATATGCGTTGGTATACAAAGAAAGGTAGGTAAAAGTGACGACTGACATACAAAATCCAATGAACAAGAGCAAATATAACAAATTATTGGACCCAATTGATCAACAAAACCTCTTAAGCACAGACTTCAAGCTAGTGCTTCTCTGCGTAAAATTTAAAATTTAAAAATAAAATTATTGTGTATGGCAGCTTCCTGAGTTCATCCAAAGAGAAATAATGAATGAAAACCTTGATACTGCCACAAAACTTATCTGTAGGCTGGGTGAAATTGAGAACTTGCAGTTGACCAATAGTTATTTGGGGTGCAAGACTCACTGGATCAGACCAGCCGCAAATATTAGTTACTCCTCTGTGTGAGTTTGTGTCTGCTTTTTGATGGAAAAGTATTATGCATGACAGCTTCACTGAAAGAAAAGTAATGACTGGAAACCTAAATGGTGCCACACAACTGATAACTTGCAGCTGACCAGCTGTTATTTGGATATGCAAAACTCATTGTAGTAAATCAACCACAAATATTGTTAGATCAGGAAATAGACAGGCATGGTTTTGGACTGCTTACAATAATGACAACAGTGGCAGAAGTTGCAGACTGCAAAAGTCTTCATTATGGACTCCACAACTTACTAGGGAGAACCAGAGAACCAAACAGCAGTAGGGTTGCAAACGAGTCGAGTTATTGGTCGAGCTGCAAAAGTTGTTTCATACTCAGCCTAACGTTCTCAAGCCGATCTCGAGCTAGTTTCGAGCTACGAAAAATAGTAATAATAAATTTTACTTGCATATAAAAGGAACAAAAATACCATCCACAATATATAGAAGAAAAAAGTTCAAATCTCATCCAAATTACAAGGAATAAATCTCATCCACAACATGCAAGGTAATAAATTTTTACATGTTTTTCTATTATATAATAAAATTATTATACCTTGTATTTTTTTGAGTTGTCGAGCCAAATTGAGTGAGCTAGTGTTGGCTCAAGGTCAACTCCTGTTCCGATCGACCTATATAAGACACTCATACTCGGCTCATTTGTTTACGAGTCGATCTGAAAAACAAGTCGATCTCGAGCCGCTCACGAATATCAAACTTTTCTTGCATCCCTAAACAGCAGTAGGAATAAAAATAAGCATTTTCATCATTCAGTTCCCTTCTAGATTCTTAACAGTGGCATTTGTGAATTATTGATCTATGGAACTTACGGGTAAACATTAACAATCAAGAACACTAATACTACTCAGAACTATACATATGGACACATCGAGCACACAACATATTTTGAACTGCAAAACTCACTTTAGTACAATACAACTGAGTGTCAGCGACAATTGTCACAGATGGCAGCATTTGACAAACTCTCTTGCAGCGATCATTTGTCACAAAGGCCAAAGAGTAACCAAGTTTCTACAAGGTCTGCACCTAGCGCCCTGTTACTAGGCCTCTTCACAGTTTTTTTTTTTTTTGGATCCAAGCCATGAAAACCGCTAGTACAATTTTGTACTAGCTCGAACGTGAGGATTCAATCAGTGAAGGAAATGAACTAAGAAATCACCAGCCGGTTTCCACGGTTCGGATCCAAACCGTTTTTGCACACCCTTACCAGGTACATTTACTGAACAGGGTTTAGACATAATCCATAATCTACACATACACTTTTGGGATGCAATTTCCATTATGATGCTCATATCTACATGCCATAACTAATTACCTATGTTTCAATGATGTATCATTAAACATAGGCTTAGCCACAACACGTTCTTAAGCAAGAAAACAGCAAGCTAAATTTGTGTTTACTGGGTAGCTTGCCTGCATGTGCTAATTTTTAACCAGGCTTAGATTGGAATGTGATTTTACAAACATTTGAGAAAACCACACTATTTTGCAAATACCATCAGAAATCACACTTTTGTGTTTGCATTTCGCAAATCAACACATATTAAGTACACCAGCACCAAAGAATTACACTTCATTTCGTAGTACATTGACTAACCAGGCACATTCGTCATTGGGACTGAGGACTACCAGTTATCATCACAGATTTGTACAAAAGGATGACAGTCTCGTTACTTCAAACGTTAACCAACCGTATAAGGAAATATAGATGCTATTGCTGAAGTTCGTTAGCAACCAGACAAAAACATATCATACCAGTTCGTGTTATATCAAGCAGTCTCTATATCAATAAGTAACAATCACTGATCATAAATGCTTAAGTTAACTTAGCAGTTCATTACAATGACTTCATGCAGCACATAAAAAATGTCTGTCCAGAACAACCACCTTATTTCCTCTGTCCAGAACAACAACCTAGTATTTCCCCACAATGAATTAGGTCAGTATGTAATATAAATATATTATATTACACTTACGTAGTGGCTTTGTGAAACAACAAAGTGAGGTTTTCAATATTTGCAAAATACATTCGGTTTTCAAAATTCTCACTTACCTTATTTTTTTAAAATATGGAAGTGGGTGGTAAGTTCTATTAAGAGATGCAATATCCTTGTCCACTTGTTGCTATCACTACTTGGATTACACCAGAAATAAATTATCAAAATATAATGACCAAAATAAATGATAATTATTACCTTATCTTCAGGTTCCTTTTCATCCTCTTCTTTTTGCTCACCCTCCTTGTTCTTCTCAACTTCAAATTGAGGTACATCTTCCTGCTTGTTCCCATTCTCATAAACCTTAGGTGTGAGCAGACTCAACAGTTTCACTAATGGATCATAAACAACAAAGTTTGCACTTGAATCAATCCACTAAATCAAAATGAGCTCTCAGAAAGGAAAATAAAGCTTCAAAGAAACACACTGTGGCATTCGTAGGTCTGGTGAGGCGCAGGGCCCAGATTCATCTCATGTAATCTCCACCTGTGTAGCCATCACGATAAGGCTGGCACCGTCCATGGCTCTTCTCTGAAGCCTTCACCTCACCATCCTCCCTTCTCACAACTCCACCATCGCCTGACCCACCTCCACCATATCCTCCCTGAACTACACTGGTATCACCATCACCAAATTCACGCCTAGGGCTCGTCCTGTCTCCACTAGAGCCACCTCTGCCACGTCCTGGAGCTGGAGCACCATAGTTCATGGACTCCCTTACTGCATAAACAAAGTAGCACCAAATCACAAATAAAGTCATATGTGGAAACATGTCTTTGCTCAAGCAAATATAAACACATTTGAATTGAGGAATTTCTCATAAAATCAAAGCTAAATGTAACCCAGTTACTACAAGATTTGGGACAACATAGTGGAGATATTAAGGACGAAAATTTCACACTAGAGGACTTGCACCAACATAGTGTTGCACACACTGCCTTGATTCCGATTGCCACATTTGAACAGAAAACCCAAAGGTACATGCGAATTTAGGCCAAAATGAAGGATGATTAGCCTACAAAACTTACCGAGTTTCACGCAAACACATTTCCCACTCCTAAAATCCCCGTGTACCAATCCGTACCGACTCACCAGCCTGCGCCGGTGGCAGCAGCTTGGATTGGACGCCGTGGCGGCTGGCGGCCGCCTTCTTCTCGGTGGCCGCGATGACGAGGGAGGGATCGTCCTTGTCGACATCGACGAGGAGATCGAACTAGTTCGCCACCTCCATCCCCATGGGATTCTCCGCGCGCTCAAAGAAAAATAAATCTGACACGGCAATCCTTCAACCCAACCTAGCACACCACCACGGCACCACGCGCGACGAGACTGCCATGATCTAGGTTTTAGATCGGAGGTAGAATCACAAGCCCTAACGAGCACGAGGGGAGTTTGGAGTGTGATTAGGGTGGCATTCCTGCCATTTGGTGCTCTTTTCTCCTACTGATTGATTTCTCATGATGCGCTGCTATATGGCCTAATCCTATTGCACGCCCACTGCGTGCGCGTATCTATTCGCCCACGTGGGCGGCAAATTGGGCCGCAGCCCATTAGAGCGGAAGAAGCGACAAGAAGGTAGCTGGCGTACTTTTTTTTTTTGGTTTTAGAAAGGTTCTAGAATCTAGACCCATCTGGTTCCGTTTTTACTGGTTCCTCTCGATTTTTCGTTTTCTTTTTTGTTTTCCTGTTTCTTTATTCTTTTTCGTTTTCATTTTTTTGTTTTTTCTGTTGTTTATTTTTCTTTAGTATTTTTAAAATTTAAATATTTTTCAAACTTGAATAGTTTTTAATTTAAGCATTTTATAAATTTGAATACTTTAAAACTTGAACAACTTTTAAACATGGAAATTTTAAATTTTGAACAATTTTCAGGGTGAAACTATTTAGATGTGTTTTAGACTCTAGCCCTTAAAATTTTCAGGGTGAAACTTGAACAACTTTTAAGTAAGGTTTGTTGGTGTAATGGTACATGTGACTCCTACTTTGACCATGCCCATCATCCATAAGAAGATATTGTTGGCACCGCTTTATATGTATATGGTGTAGCCACCACTCTTCCCCGCAGATTTGATGCTGAGTTGTAGTACTGTATTTTGGATTACACTTTTGGTCCTTAATTGGATTCGAATTATTTGAGATAATTTTGTTGTTCGGCTTTTGGTGTTCTTGGTTCTTCTAGGGAACATCCAATAATACATAAAAAAAATTGCGACTCACATAGGTTTGAAACAAATTCAGATCAAAGAATATGATTCATAAACTAGTTGAATGTATTAAACTCGACACATGAGTTCCAGACGACGGGATAAGATTGTTTATTTCGGCATGATTGGGTAACATTGACGACTTAAAAGCACAAAGACAATCCATGCATAATCATGGAAGGCTAAGGATAAACCTTCAGGCCTAACAAAAGATAGTGATTAATCAAGATCTTACCTCCAGCGCATCATTAGATTAGTGCAACTGGCATACTGCATCAAATTATCAACGTACATTTATAGGTAATTAGACATCCAGCTCTTGATGGCTAATCCGGTGTTGTCTGCAGATATCTACTTTTGGTGAGGCAGTAGAAGAACAAAGCCGAAACAAACAATCTTATCCCCGGCTTATCTTCCCAAACATGTTGCATTAAGTTCTGTATTGCCCGTCTCTTTCATGGACTGATAGCCTGTACTCTGCTCAAATCTTTGCTTTATCGGTGGATCGAAGATTCCAAGTACAAGAAAGCAGCAGCATCCTGTAACTCACAGGACCGGAGATAATGAAAACAATCTCATGCATGGATTCGATTAGCTTGAATATTAAGATTATAGATTGGATAATAATGATCAAAGTGCCAGGCCACTCTCACCAATAACAATAAAGCTCTAAAAGGCATACTCCTGTTCCTAAATCTGGAAGTTTTGACTTTTGCCATGGTTTAGCTGAACCACTGCAGTCAATTATGGTAAGAAACGAGCTAAGTTATAATAGTAACTTAGGTTAAAATGCCTATCATTACTTCATTAGAGATATTAATTGCATTGTTACAATTGATCTGAAACTTTGCTTTAAATTATCTTAGAGCTAGCTCTGGACCTTTCAAGGTAACTGAAGCAAGGTTTTTTTTTTTGTATTAGTTTAGTTTTCTATATACTATATGGATTAATCAAGGGAAGAGATATCTTTTGCTATTCACATATGCTACTAGACCCTCTTTGCACCCCGGGACGCGGCGGTAAGGAAAATTGTTTGATGACACGGTTGCATGCACCACATGTTGGTGGCAACATGCAAGAGCTCTTGGCCACGAATGCAGTTGTTCACAGACCTCATTCACTGAGCGGTTGGATGCGTTAGCAAAAAGAGGCAAGTAAGTTCTCCTAATGGAGTGTTAGTTCCTAGAGCCGAATGTTAAGAACAAAATCTTAGAACCAAGGCGGCGTTACTCCAAAAGACAACAAACTTCACTCACTTCTTCTTGCAACCCGGCGGCTTCTTTGCTGGTTGAGACGCAGACGCTGGCTTATGCGGCGGCAGCCGCAACATCGGAGGAAAGACGCTTCCTCGCGTTAGACCAAGAAACCTCCTAGTTCACCACTCCGCCTTCATCCTGCGCGAGAGGGCCATTGCACAGGTAATCTCGCGTTGGCATGACGAACATCAAAACACGAAGAAGACAGGTGTGTTTAAGCTGCAGATATGGCGGAGGCGTGTTATCGTCCTCCTCCGGAAGGCTTTCGAACGGCTTAATTGTAAATATTTTTAGGAATTACAAAAAAATCCATAAAAATCGTGCACTAAAAAGTGCAATGCAGAAATCAACAACTCCCACTTTGCTTCACAAATTTTAACATCCAAATGGGTAAAAATTTGGTACTTTATTTTAAAAATATAGATTAAACAAAAAAGAAAACTTATTGCAACACAAAGAATGCAAAATAAAAACCAAATATGAAAACATCTCGGGTTGCCTCCTGTAAAGTGCTTTCTTTATAGTCATATAGCTAGGCTTATTTAGTTGGTTCAAGTTGTATGGAGATTATGTGGTAGCTTCAATCTTGGTGCTACCTCTTTCTTCCTTGGAAAGTGATCCATACACTTCTTATGTGAAAATTGGAATTTAACATTCTCCTCTTTTGAATTAATAATAGCCAATATGGTTCTTAAAAAGGGTCTTCCAAGAATTACAGGACTAGAGGTATTGCTACCCATGTCCATGACAAAAAAAATGCACACATACATATGTCATATGTAATTCAACCATAACATCATTAACTCTTCCTAATGCCTTTTTAGTTGAATCATTGATTCTTCCTCTTCAAGTTGGAAGTGCAAGAAGAAATGCGTCAGCAAGTAAAATATCTATAAAGCAGTTTTCCATGTTTTTAAGATTAAGCAAATCATATAGCTCTTTGGATAAAACCGAGACACTAGATCATAAATCTAGAATAGCATGGTGCATCTCTTTGTCTATAGCAGTTAATATCTTGGGGATCCAAGCATCCTCAAGCTTAGGTGGAATCATAACTTTATTGTTATACATTTCTATTATTTTTAATAACATAATTAGCAATATAAAAGCCAAACCTAGCTTGATGAACATTGATAGTCGGATTTTTAGAGATTTTTTCAAGAATACAAATTAATTCATGCAAGCTACACTTGTAAAGATCTAATCATGGCTATTTACTTCACTAAGCATTTTCACTTCTTCAATTTGTTTATCATTTGCAAGCATAAGTGTTTCTTCTTCTTCAATTTTAGTTTCTTCCTTGATATACATATGCATGATTCCAACATTCTTTATACTCTTATAAATATAGCGCATCATAAGGATTGTTGTTCATAAAGGGAATTTTGGATTCTTTGTCTAAGAGACGCTTAGTGTGTTGGTTTAAGCCAAAGTAAAAACTATTTAATAGCATCCAATCTCTTAGCCATGTTCTAAGTTGCATGTGATTTAACAAATATATGCAAAAGTCAAAAGTTTTCTTTGGAGAATCTTAAGTTGCGCATATATCCTATTAGTTTTTTTTCCAGGAGCGTCTAATTTTTCTCCAAGTGTCCTATGCTGACCAGTGTACCTCGGAGAACACTTGGTATAATAAGCTAAACGTACTGTCCGAACGTTGTCAACATCGGTTGAAATGGCACTTGTTTATCGTTTTGTTTGTCTATTTTTTACGGGGTGTCACATGGAAAACACATGGTAAAGTCATACTTCTGTGTTCCGAATATGTCTTTTATCGAGAGCTTTTGAATACAGCAGACAAGTCACGTTATTTACCGAATGTCTTTGGACACACGGACAACACTCAGAAACAAAATAGATTCCTTTAGTCATAGATGTATTATCGAGGCCATTTCACGTGTACGGTGGCGTATTCGGAACATTCAGAAGGAGGTTGACACTTGTGACAGCACAGAGCAAATTTACACATCAACAGATCAAACCAGTTAAATCCAAGCTACAAGATCTGGAAGATGGCCTGAACAATAATCATCTTTCTACGGTTCCCTGCGCAATGACGTGTCCACAACCACAGCCAAAAGAGCACTGAGGAGAAGGAAGAAAGGGAGGAATCATTCATGTGCTGTAAAACTTGATATGATGAAGGCGTACGACCGAGTAGAATGGCATTTTCTTGAGGCTATTATGCTGAGAATTGGCTTCAGTGAGAACACAGTGAGATTGATTCTGAAGTGTGTATCTTCAGTTCGGTTCTCAGTTCGTGTGAATGGCGAGCTTCTACCGTATTTCACTCCCTCTCGGGGACTACGGCAAGGTGATCCTATATCGCCATATTTATTCCTCCTTTGTGCCCAGGGGTTTACTGCCTTGCTGAATTACTTTGGTGGTGCTTATGTGGATAGAGGAAGAAGAGTGAGTTTTCGATCCCCATGGATTAGTCACTTATTGTTCGCTGATGGCTGTCTTATTTTTATGACTGCCTCGATCCAAAGTGGGGAGAGATTAAATGAAATTCTGTGGATATATGGAGAATGTTCGGGTCAGAGTATTAATAGAGAGAAGAGCTCAATCTTTTTCAGCCCAAACACCCCAGATCATATCCGACAGAACATGAAAATTTTGTTGGGTATTCCGGTGGAGGCGTTCAGTGAGCGCTATTTAGGCCTACCTACTGCTGTGGGTCGTATTTCTAGCGGTTCCTTCGATCATATTGCTGATCGTATCCGGGGAAGAATACAAGGTTGTGAAAAGATATTGTCTTGTGCTGGAAGAGAAGTGTTTTTGAAGACAGTAATTCAAGCAATTCCTATTCATTCTATGAGTTGTTTCAGACTGATTAAGAAAGTTTGCAAAAACTTGAAGTCATGTATTGCAAAATACTGGTGGAGTAGTTCCCTTGATCGCCGGTCGCTTCATTGGGTTGCGTGGGACACTCTTATTGCACCAAAAAGTAAAGATGGAATGGGTTTCAGAGATTTGGAGTTGTTTAACCTGGCCCTGCTTGGCGAACATGGCTGGAGACTGATGATGAAACCAGACAAGCTATGTGCGGAAGTTCTTAAGGGCAAGTATTTTCCAGAGAAAGATTTTCTACATGCTACAATTCCTAGGAACTCATCAGCTACTTGGAGAGCAATTGTGGCCGGGAGAGAAGCTCTCCAACAAAGGCTACTCAAACGCATTGGAGATGGTCTGACAGTGTCGGTGTGGCAAGATAAATGGATCCCTGGATGCCGTTCCATGCAGCCCACTATGCAAACGGGAGGGGCAGAAATTAACCTGGTGTTCGATCTTATTGATCATGAAACAGGATGCCGGAAAATTGATGTGATAAGGAATAACTTCATGGTACCGGAAGCTGATGCAATTTTGAATATACCTTTGAGGCGCCAGGGAGGTGAGGATTTTTGGGCTTGGTCTCTAGAAAGGACAGACATCTATTATGTAAAGTCAGCGTACCGTGCTCTCATGAGTCGCAACGAGTATGTTACTCTAGACGAAGGGACGGTTACGAAAACCTCAACTACAGACAAACAGATGTGGTATGTCTTATGGAAGCTCAACGTTATGCCAAAGGTGCGAGTGTTCTGGTGGAGGGTTGTGCGTGGTATCCTGCCAGTGGAGACTATACTGAAGAATAGACATATCTTCCAGATTGGTAGATGTAAAATCTGCATTGCAGCGGATGAAGATCTATTGCATGCGTTGATCACTTGTGATCATGCAAGATGGTTTTGGGATGTGGCTCAGTCTTGGATGGACTTTTCATTGCCAAGGCTCCACCCCTTGACTTGGTCGAGAGACATACTCTGAGACACAAGGTTCTCGGATTCAGACCGTGCCAAAATCATCACAACAATGTGGGCAATTTGGAGTTTGAGGAATAGCTCGATGCATGATAGGGGCAGTTTTGACCTTGTCCATTCGGTGAAAATGGCAAAGGAGGCTCTTGCTGTGATTGTTGTTCCAGGAAAGCTCACAAAAATCCTCCCTGGTTATGGTTGGCGGCCACCAGAAGATGATGTTATCAAAATAAATACTGATGGTGGACTGTCTATGGAAGCTTGGAAAGGTGGCGCTGGTGGTGTTGCAAGATCACGATTCGCCTATTTAGGAGCTTGGAGTAAACCTCGCTTGGGTAATTCTGATCCTCTTATTGCAGAAACTTTGACGCTCCGTGAGGGTGTCATTGTTGCTAAGCTTCGAGGTTTCCAAAGAGTGGTGATGGAGACTGATTGCCTGGAGTTAGTCGAACTCTGGAACTCTCACGTTCAGCTGTGACACCTATCCTTCAAGAGATCGGAGAGCTAGTTTTAAATTTTATTTCTTTTCATATTCAGCATGTATCAAGATCAGTTAATACCCCAGCCCACCTTTGTGCAAAATTTGCTTGCACATTGATGGAAACGGATAGCTGGCTTGATTGTATCCCAGATTTTCTGGCTGTCAGCATTCAGTCTGATGATTCAGGTGTGGTGTTAGTTGAATAAAGCTCTCATATTTCCCTTCAAAAAAAAAAAAAAAACCACAGCCAAAAGACCATAACCAGGAGCACATTTTTATCCCGCGCCATTTTTTCTGAGAAATTTTGTCAGGTTTTCATTTAACCTTGCTCCGAGATTTTCCCTTGTTCTATGTTCATCTCCTCTCTATCCCGTGCATTAATTGTTTCAACATCATAATCAGCACTTCTATTTCTTCAGTGCCTTCTTCTTCCCTCTCTCTACCTTGCGTATCTTGTGGTGGATTCTTGTTCAACATCGTCTTGTGGATCCACGAGCTCTTCTTCCTATTGACTTTCTCTTCCTTTTGGGTTTCTCCTTCTTCATACCAAGAAGTGTAAATGCCTTTATGGCAATCAAATTTCTACTGAGTGTAAATCACTCTGTAAAGCCTAACAACAGTTGGTAAAATATCACACCAAAATGCTTCTAACTTTTTCAAATGGAGCATACTAAATTACACTGTTAATATCAAATTTTGTGTTCTTTTTTAGACCATTTGTTATCATCATGGAATCAATGAATGAAATGATTTCTAGCTGATTATCGGATGTAGTTCAATTTAAAACTACATGTATCTTAAGAGCAAGCTGTAAATGCAAGCAAAGTTCACATTTAAGTATTAATATAACTTCTTAACTAAAATTCAACAAATATATGCAAAAGTCAAAAGTTTTCTTTGGAGAATCTTAAGTTGCACATATATATATCTTACTAGTTTTTTGTTTTTTTCATGAGGGTCTAATTTTTCTCCAAGTGTCCTATGCTGACCGGTGTACCTCGACGAGAACTTGGTGTAATAAATTTTATTGTCCGAATGTTGTCAACAACGGTTGAAATGGCACTTGTTTACCGTTGGTATATTTTTTACGGGGTGTCACATGGAAAACACGTGGTAAAGTCACTTACTTGCCATGTTCCGAATATGTCTTTTATTGAGGGCTTTTGAATACAGCGGAAAAGTCACCTTGATTACCGAATATTTTTGGACACACGGCGACACTCTGAAACTCGGAAACAAAAGAGATTCCTGTAGTGAAAATAGATAATCTCGTGACAAAAATAACGTCGGTGATAGATGTATTTTCGAGGCCATTTCACGTGTACGGTGGCGTATTCAGAACATTCCGAAGGAGGGTGACACTTGTGACAGCACAGAGCAAAATTTACACATCAACGGATCAAACCAGCAGTTAAATCCAAGCTACAAGATCTGGAAGATGGCCTGAACAATAATCATCTTTCTACGGTTCCCTGCCCAATAACGCGTCCACATCCACAGCCAAAAGACGAGAAGCAGGAGCGCATATTTATAGTGGGAGCCGTGTAAGTTTCCTCCCTAAGCTACCTTAGCTAGCTGCTATAGGCAGCAGCAGCACCACCCACTGCCGCGGTTGTGGACACACCGGTCTCCACCCATCTCTCTCACGCACCATCCGCACCAAGGACAGCGGAGTGCGGAACGATTCAGTCGATTTATAGCCACACCATGGCCAGGAAGTGCTCCCACTGTGGCAACTACGGCCACAACTCGAGAACTTGCAGCAGCACGGGACAGCAGGGAGAAGTTATGCTCTGCGACGGAGGAGGTGGCGGCAGCAGCGGGCTGAGGCTCTTCGGGGTGCAGCTCCATGTCGCCGCAGGAGGCTCCATGAGGAAGAGCTACAGCATGGACTGCCTGCAGCTCGCGGCAGCTCCCAGCTCCCTCATCTCTCCTACGTCGTCGTCTTCGTCATCGCTGCTTCTGTCCATCGACGAGGGCCTGGAGAGGGCTTCCAATGGGTACCTGTCCGACGGCCCTCATGGCAGATTAGTCCAGGAGAGGAAGAAAGGTAAGATTATACGAAGCATTTAGCAATTGCACTCGTACTGATGCTGGAAATTCAGATATATTGGTACCTAATTTTATTCTCTGTTTTATTTATTTTACAGTAGTGTGTCTCATCTTGACCTAATTAATAATAATAAAGTTGCATTATCCTTGTGGAGAAAAGTTTCATTATCTTCTTCTGCGATATTCACCACTTTGTCTGACTAAATTAAGTAGTGGAGTGGACAACTTGTGGCATCCTGAACAGTCGATCTGTCTGCGTACAGCACCTGGAGTTCTAAGCTGTCTGGGCATGACTGGTGCAGGGGTTCCATGGAGCGAGGAGGAGCACCGGCTATTCCTTGTCGGCCTTGAGAAGCTCGGCAAGGGCGACTGGCGAGGCATCTCCCGGAGCTACGTCACGAGTCGGACCCCGACGCAGGTGGCCAGCCACGCGCAGAAGTTCTTCCTGCGGCAGAGCAGCATGGGGAAGAAGAAGCGCCGCTCCAGCCTCTTTGACATGGTATGCGAATATATACATTAAAATCGAATTATGCTAACTACTCCATTAGTAGCATGTAAAAAGCATATCTGAATATGGCGCTGCTTCACACAACTGCAGGTGCCGATTTGCGAGAACAGCATGCGCGTTTCCGAGCCACCGACGAACAACAGCGAAGGCGCATCCACTTCTCTGCCGCGGTATAGAGCCCCCGACATGGCAGCCATTGACCTCAACTCCACGGAGGAGGATGCAATGACGGAGGCTCCAGCTTCGTCGGTGTCAGACGCGTCACCGTGGACAGTATTCCCGGCGGCGGTTCTGCCGGAGCAGGCTCCTCCTCATGGCCACGGGCACGGCCTCCACTGCTCCCCGCTGGACCTGGAGCTGGGCATGTCCCTCTCGCCGCCGTCCATCGGAACGTGACGTGGCCACACCATCCTAACCGTACGTCGCCATGAACTCCAAGTTTTATCAGGCTTCCCAGCCTGACCTTGTCCAACCAAATGGAGATAAGGCGATGGACAGTGCTTGTAAAGTCGTGTGCAGGTAGTGCTAATAGTGGATACAGCGATGTGTGTACTACTCTTGGCTCCATCCATGTAGAAACCAGAATCATGCTAGCCCCTGTTCCCCTACGCGCTACGTACATATTCGGTCAGATGTTGCCTGCGAATTGTGAATCACGCCTGTCCATACAAATTCATTAATCTCAGTCTGTTCTGTTTCACACAAAATTCAGATTCCTATGTGTGTATTACGAGTTTACGACGGAGACCCGCTCGTACTAGTGTCGTACATGCAGGCAAGGTTCAATCCAGATGGCAACGGGTAGCGACAATGTGTGGTGGTTGCGTCGTGTCACTGTTCACCATCCATATGGGCACGGCCTCCGGATCTGGGATACGGTAGGTTCACGTACGGTGGCCATACCATCTGCAGTCCATATTCATTCCTCTCGTAGTTTGTCGTCTCTCAACATGGATGCCCAATTGGGACGCCCTGCCCTGCCCTACACTGCCCCTGTCCGAGGCATGTTGATGCAGATTAGGATGGGAAGAAGGAAGGATAGAAACACTTCTCTCTTCTGATCCTCATCTTCCTTCCTACTAGTAGCTAACTGTAGTGCATGACAGAGCTAGATGTCTCCAATGAGAGGGGATAAAAGCTTGGAGGAGGAGGAGGTTTGATGCTTATCCAGCACAGTTTTCTTTCCTTTTGCGTGGTGTCCATGTCTGTCTGATTGGAGGCACTTGGCAGCAGAGAACATAAACAGTGTCTTCTTTGCTCCAAGTGGATAATTGATCACCATTCCAACCAATAAAGCCAGACGACATGTATATATAAGATGATGGTGCAATTAAGGCAGGCAAAGCAAAAGCTGCTTTATTCCCAATTGCTACCCAAAGAGCGACCGCGGATATGGACGTCAAGCTCAAAGCACAAATAATTACCTACCGTTTGGTACTACATCATGGTGACTTGGTGAGAGAACAGTCTGTCTTGCAATATTGAGATGACAGATTATTGTTTATGGAACATGGCTTACCGAAAACTATTAATATAAAAATGGTATTATGTAACTTTGAAAAAACTTCAGGACTACAAAATAAATTTCCATAATAATATGATTTCCTTTTTTGGTAAGGCAAAAGATGATGAACAAGAGAGCAAACAAATCTTACGTTGTAAGCCTGCTGTGTGTGTGTGTGTGGAGGGAGGAGGGGGGGGGGGGTGAATAGGCGGTTAAAACTTGTAACGTTGGGGGCTTGAGAAAATGAGGAATAAAACTAATGCTTAACTTCTCAAGCATAAAATCTATAAACTAGGTTTTACCTATGTGAGAAGACAACCTATGGTAAGCAGGCAAGCAACAAGGTGATAGTAAGATATATAAATTCAAGCACGAAACCTATCACAAAGTAAAATGCATAAGTAAAAGATCTCGGGTTGAGGAATAACCAAGGCACGCAGAGATGATCATATATCCTGAAGTTCACACCCTTGCGGGTGGTACTCTCCGTTAGAGCGATGTGGAGGTACAAGGCACTCCAAATGCCATCATGGCGCACAATATTCTCCTCGAGCCTTTCCACCAAAAGAGAAATCCTCGATCCACTAAGGGTCCGTTGAGGGTAGTCACCGAACACGTAGAAGTTTGGGGCGAGCTCCACAACTTAATTGGAGACTCTCAAGTAAACTCTCCACGAAGGTCACAAGCTTGAGGCAAACCCCACAACAATTGGAGGCTCCCAAGTAATTTCCACCAGCGCCACAATGCCACAAAATGTCACACTGCCACAAAGGCCACGCCGCCACAAAGGCCAACAAGACCTCTAGGGTTCCAAGAACCCAAAAGGTACAAGTACCCGAGAGAAATCTCCCACGAACTCTCACTTCACTGAATCTCTGTAGAGAACTCTTTATGCCATAGCAAGTCTCTCACTCTAAAATTCCATCAAAGCTACAAAAGCTATTGGGGAAATGAGTGATGAAGAACAAAGGAATAAATTCACAAAATATTTCAAGATCTAGATCTAATAAGTTCCCCTCACTAAGACAACATTTTGATTGGTGAAATAGTAGATCTAGATCTCCTCTCAGTTTTCCCTAAACAAAGATTCAAGAAATATGGGAGGAATTAAGAGATAGGGTAAGATCTTCAAGGTCAATAATGGAGAAGAGAGAGTGGGAAGAGTTGTAGCCCATGGCGAAGAAGAGGCGCCTTTTATAGGTCCCCATGAAAATCAAACAATTGCAAACTTTGCGGGGCCCTCTAAGGACAAGACTTTCCGCCCGCCCCCCTTACTAGTACCTTACTATAAAAGACTAACCCGTCAAATCTCCAACATCGAAAGCGCAACAAGTTTTCATGTAAATCCATTTTGATGAGAAAGGGCTTGTGATGAGAATGAACACAAGCTCTAAAACATCACATGGATAAGAACCAAGAACAACCAAGGAATACGATGATGCAAATTGTGCAAGTGGTTTAAGCTCTCAATGAACGATATGATCAAGTTACTTAGTCGAGAGCCCTACTACTGCCGACTATGCAATCGGTCTCCCAACTACACCACTAGACCGGTAAGAAAGAAACTCTATCAAGAGCAAACCTTAACCTTGTCCATTGCACTTGATCTAGATGATGAGAATCTTGATCGCTTCAAGATGTAACACCTTTCTTGTTCTTGTTTGCTTGATAAAGTGTTGTGGATTGCCCCCCCATGATCCATCATGGCAGAGCTTCTTCTTTGGCATATCTTCATGTAACCACAATCACCATTTTGATGGCGAGCTTGAAGACCATGATCTCTTCGAGATGGTTAATCTTGAACTTACGCACCATTTGTTCTTGCTTCATGATATTGATGTCTTGATGGTACACACGAGAGGTCACTTATTCTTGTTCTTCTTGGATATCACGTGAGTTTCTTCACTTGCTTCATCTTTCAATCTTGATGCCAAAAAATGGTCAAGAATGGACAAAGGACAATTCCTACAAATATAACTCAATGCAAACATTAGTCCATAGAGATTTTCATTACTTACCAAAACCACACATGGGGGATCCATGCACTTTCAACAAGTTACTTTCATATGGTGATGGACTTTTCTAATAAATTCTGGTTTAACTAGTTTAGCTATTTTTATGTTATCTTTCCTTGAAATACCTAAGGTGGTAAGAAAGCACCTTGACTTCTACAGATCTTAGTTTTCTAGGAAATTATCAAGAATAAACGCAAATATAGGCTAACGAAGTGGAATATAATATGTCAACCCAGAGATGAGGATGGACTAAGTATTGAGGTACTTCATATACAAAATAAATGTTTACTTAGGAAGTGGATTTTTAAACTACTTAATAAGAAAGGTGTTTGTCAAGAGTTGTATCGTAGCAACTACCTTTAGAACAAGACCTTGTTTCAAGTTCAGTCCAAGCCGATTGAATCTCCCTCTTCGAAAGGATCCATGTGGGCTAAAGATGAGTCCTTTAGTAGATGATTTTTCAAGGTAAAAAATGGGGATTTTCAGAGGAAAACTGGTCGGGTGATACATTACTTGCGCAACGGTACCCATCCTTGCATAACATTGTGCAACGGAAAAAATTACGGTTGTAAATGTTTTATTTCGACAAAGGAAATATGTTAGTATCGTGAAGATATCAATTACACATGGCCTCTCCACCAACAAAATGTCACAAAAGATATCCGGATGCACACAACATGAAAAAGAAAACAAAAAAGAAAGGAAAAAAGGCCCCGCCATAGTGATCAACTCCTCTCAGTAGCAACACACAAACCACCATAAAGACAACACCTGTAATATAAAAAATGGTCTCCAAAAGAGGCACCGCTAAGAAGGGAACAATGCACAACCGTTGTCGTGGCCCGATATCAGGATCTTAGGTTTTCACCGTAGAGAAGTCTAAGCTCTCCAAACAATTCCTTTAGCAAGACCACTACTGGGCACAACCAATGAAGTTCAGATCTTAGGCTTTCACCCTGAAAATCAAAACTCGACACTCGAGTAGTACCACCAAAAATGAAAACCTCCAATGTCGCTGCCCCCACTTTCCACTGCTTCTCCTGAAAGTTATCAAACACCAGAATCACGGGTACTTTGTCCAAAATAGGCGGGAAAGTCCCGAAAGACAAATTCTAGCACCTCTTGTGAACCAAAGCCTCCATCATCTCCAAGGCCCCCATCTTCCATTCCCGGCCCTCCAATCACAGTCACGAAGACCTTCTCCACTATTGTCTACATGATGGAAATCAAAATACCGACATGTCCCATAGTGTTAACAAACTGCGGAGCTTCACGCGACGCCATCATGAAGCCGTGCAGGCTGATGTGGACGCGTACGAGAGGGTTCTATCCGATCCAGATATCCAGGGGTCTCGTTGTGCCATTTCATGAAGACCACCAGCATTAGTTTCCGAACACGTCGATAGCTAGATTGAGGAGGACCGATCACGCAGACAATTGATGTAATGCGGGGAAGGTACTAGGACTGCCACCTTTATTAGGAGATCGGCAGGCCCCATGTCGGCGCCTAACGGCAAGCCGTAGATTTCAGCGGGCACCGCTACTACCACCCGCACCATGCGTAGATGAGGAGTTGAGCCGCATCGAGCCCCCTCCACCAATCTAGAAGTCGCCTACGAAGTCTGGGGCTGCGTCCTCGGCGTCCATCTCTGTTGGAAGACCCTCCCCCCGGCACCGATCACATGATGGGATGAGAGCCCGCCACCACCATCAGCTGCATGGCCTTTGATGGTCGTTGTCCTTCGGTGGCTCTAGGGTTACGCCCGAGCGACCCCTCCTGGGAGCGACATGGGGTCATTTTCCTCCGGCATAGATGGCTGCCAATGTTTAGATGCAACCAAGTAGTGAGGGTTGCTCAAGATATCTATAGCCGAGCTGGCTAGCGGCGTACTATTGGACTTCGTGATGCTTAGTTACTAAAGTATGTGCTTGTTTTCTTCCACTGGTTGATTCATGAAATAGTTTGAATGATAAGCTTACTAATAAAAAGTTGTGTGCATTGACTGGTCTAGAGGCAGGCAGTGCATTGCTCTCTTTCTTCTATTTTTATTTGTACTACATTCGAGAGTACTACTCTCTCGGTCCCATGAAAACTTATCTGAGATTTGTCAAAACTTAAATGTATGTAGATACTATTTAATATTTAAATTTAGATAAATTTTAGATAACTTTTATTGAGCGGAGGGAGTACAGAAAAAATCTCAATGGTCGAGTAAACAATGACCGGATGAGCCGCCTTGGCGACAAGCCACCTCCATCGACCCAGCCCGGTGCTCGGGAGAGTTGAACGACAGGCACTAGAGGACGACTAGGTAGACACACACTTGTCCGGCAGCCGGTCCCGCCGCCGGCGCAAGGGGCCTTTTGGGCGACGGCGACGCTTCAGCGACTGGCTTTGTCGCTTAGCTTGCTCGTCGCACGCACGCCCACGACGTGAGGCGAGGCCTGGCCGTGTATAGCGTATCGCGCGTCCATGCCGACCGTGCGTTGATGTTTCCTCGACAGGTTCCGGCCGAGCTTCGTAGCCACATACTGCCGGCCCGGGGGCAACGCCAGAGGCCGAGAGATAGGCAACTGGATGGCGCACACGTACGCACGCTGGCCTATCAGGTTGCTCTCGTGGATATCCTTAATTCTGGCAGTGCCTGGAATAGGGATATGCTCTGGAGTTTAGATCAGGTGACCGCCGGCTAACACTCTGTCGCCAGAAATAGTAAGGCGTACGTGTGCAAGTTGCAACCTCTCAAATGCACTCCCTCATCTATCTATGTTTTCGTCGCCAATGAGGTTCTGAATTAGGAAAAGCTTTTGTTTTTCGTCGCCAATGAGGTTCTGAAATTTAGCTAGTCCATGTCACTATGATTTTATCTATATTTTGATAGTCTTGCAACATTTTTATACTAATTTAATTTCACAATCTCTAGATAGGATTGTTGTCGGCATTGACCATGGCTTCCCCCTCAACTCCAATACGAAAATCTCTAGGCAGGATTGTTGCCATTTTGGAACTCGTGGACAATGCCATACTTGTATCTTGTGATCCAATCCTCCCAGTGGCACTCTAATTTCCAAGCTAAAATCACTGTGCTGAGATGACTATGTCATCATAGGCCGGTCTGGGCGGTGCCCTAAGTGTGTAAGGTAGAAAAACTCGAGCAGACGAGGACGCGTGCAGGGGCAGACATAGAACAAAAATAATCGGGTCTCACTGTATCACTTTTCAGCTTGATTTAGGGGTGTCACATAGTATATATGTTTAAATTTTAGCAAAGAAAGAATTTTTTCCCACTGTCCTATGACCCTTGTTGCATAACGTGGGTCCGCCCCTGGACGTGTGCATCTCTGCACTCAAGTAGAAGGAGGGTGCGCCACCACCCACGGGATAATGCACGAACCTTTGTCGAGTGAGCATGTATAGAGACTCTCAATTGCTCAGCCTCCTAACAGCCAGCGGGCTGGCACCCGCATC
>NC_061513.1:172568870-172852266 GCF_022539505.1 Lolium rigidum | reverse complement strand
TTGTTGTGCTCATGTTTAAGCTCTTGCATCATATACTTTGCACCTATTAGTGAAGAAATACATAGAGCATGCTAAAATTTGGTTTGCATAATTGGTTTCTCTAAGGTCTAGATAATTTCTAGTATTGGTGTTTGAACAACAAGGAAGACGATGTATGAGTCTTATAATGCTTGTCAATATGTCTTTTATGTGAGTTTTGCTGTACTAGTTCATCCTTGTGTTTGTTTCAAACAACCTTGCTAGCCTAAGCCTTGTATCGAGAGGGAATACTTCTCATGCATCCAAAATACTTGAGCCAACCACTATGCCATTTGTGTCCACCATACCTACCTACTACATGGTATTTCCCGCCATTCCAAAGTAAATTGCTTGAGTGCTACCTTTAAACAATTCAAAATTTATTACCTCTTATTTGTGTCAATGTTTTATAGCTCATGAGGAAGTATGTGGTGTTTATCTTTCAATCTTGTTGGGCAACTTTCACCAATGGACTAGTGGCTTCATCCGCTTATCCAATAATTTTGCAAAAAGAGCTGGCAATGGGATTCCCGAGTCCCAAATTAACAAACTAAAAATAGACACTCCTCCATGGTATGTGATTGTTGGACGGCACCCGAAGGATTCGGTTAGCCATGGCTTGTGTAAGCAAAGGTTGGGAGGAGTGTCATCATAATAAAACTAAAATAAAAGGTACTCCTTCATGGTATGAGATTGTTGGCGGGCACCGAGGATTCGGTTAGCCATGGTTTGTGAAAGAAAGGTTGGAAGGAGTGCCATCCAAAAATAAAATAAAATGGGAGCCGCTCTTTGAAGGTTTGTTACGGCAAGGGGTTAGAGTACCCGCTACCATTCGTTGACAACAACATACACCTCTCAAAACTTTACTTTTATGCTCTCTTTATGTTTTCAAAATCAAAGCTCTAGCACAAATATAGCAATCGATGCTTTTCCTCTTTGCAGGACCATTCTTTTACTTTCATTGTTGAGTCAGTTCACCTATTTCTCTCCACCTCAAGAAGCAAACACTTGTGTGAAGCTGTGCATTGATTCTTACATACTTGCATATTGCATTTGTTATATTGCTTTGCATTGACAATTATCCATGAGATATACATGTTATAAGTTGAAAGCAACCGCTGAAACTTAATCTTCCTTTGTGTTGCTTCAATACCTTTACTTTGAATTATTGCTTTATGAGTTAACTCTTATGCAAGACTTATTGATGCTTGTCTTGAAGTGCTATTCATGAAAAGTCTTTGCTTTATGATTCAGTTGTTTACCCATGTCATATACATTGTTTTGATCGCTGCATTCACTACATATGCTTTACAAATAGTATGATCAAGTTTATGATGGCATGTCACTCCAGAAATTATCTTTGTTATCGTTTTACCTGCTCGGGACGAGCGAAACTAAGCTTGGGGATGCGTACGTCTCCAACGTATCGATAATTTCTTGTGTTCCATGCCACATTATTGATGTTATCTACATGTTTTATGCACACTTTATGTCATATTCGTGCATTTTCGGAACTAACCTATTAACAAGATGCCGAAGTGCCAGTTCCTGTTTTCTGCTGTTTTTGGTTTCAGAAATCCTAGTAACAAAATATTCTCGGAATCGGACGAAATCAACGCCAAAGTTCCTATTTTCACCGGAAGCATCCAGAACACACGGGAAGGACCAGAGGGGGCCACGGGGCCACCAAACCCTAGGCTGGCGCGGCCGGAGGGGGGCCGCGCCGCCTATGGTGTGGCCCCCTGTCGGCCCTCTGCGCCGCCTCTTCGCCTATATAAAGCCCCTGGATCAGAAAACCCGATACCAATTGACGAAACCCACGGAAACCTGCGGAGCCGCCGCCATCGCGAAGCCAAGATCCGGGGACGGGATCTCTGTTCCGGCACGCTGCCGGAGCGGGGAAGTGCCCCGGAAGGCTTCTCCATCGACACCGCTGCCATCTCCACCGCCATCTTCATCACGCTGCTTGCTCCCATGAGGAGGAGTAGTTCTCCATCGAGGCTCGGGGCTGTACCGGTAGCTATGTGGTTCATCTCTCTCCTATGTAGTTCAATACAATAATCTCATGAGCTGCCTTACATGATTGAGATTCATATGATGATGCTTGTAATCTAGATGTCATTATGCTAGTCAAGTGAGTTTTACTTATGTGATCTCCGGAGACTCCTCGTCCCACGTGTGTAAAGGTGACAGTGTGTGCACCGTGTGGGTCTCTTAGGCTAGATTTCACAGAATACTTATTCTCATTGAATGGCATAGTGAGGTGCTTATTTATATCTCTTTATGATTGCAGCATGTTGTATCACAATTTATCTATGTGCTACTCTAGTGATTTGTTATTAAAGTAGTTTATTCCTCCTGCATGTGTGCAAAGGTGACAGTGCGTGCACCGTGTTAGTACTTGGTTTATGCTATGATCATGATCTCTTGTAGATTATGGAGTTAACTATTGCTATGATAATATTGATGTGATCTATTCCTCCTACATATGCATGAAGGTGACGGTGTGCATGCTATGCTAGTACTTGGTTTAGTAGCGTTGATCTATCTTACACTAAAGGTTACTTAAACATGAGCATTATTGTGGAGCTTGTTAACTCCGGCATTGAGGGTTCGTGTAATCCTACGCAATGTGTTCATCATCCAACAAAAGTGTAGAGTATGCATTTATCTATTCACGTTATGTGATCAATGTTGAGAGTGTCCACTAGTGAAAGTGTAATCCCTAGGCCTTGTTCCTAAATACTGCTGAGTTACTACGCTTGTTGCTTACTGCTTTCACGCGTTACTACTTCTTCTGCAATACCACTACCATCAACTACACGCTAAGCACTTTTTCCGGCACCGTTGCTACCGCTCATACTTATTCATACCACCCGTATTTCACTATCTCTTCGCCGAACTAGTGCACCTATTAGGTGTGTTGGGGACACAAGAGACTTCTTGCTTTGTGGTTGCAGTGGTTGCATGAGAGGGATATCTTTGACCTCTTCCTCCCCGAGTTCGATAAACCTTGGGTATCCACTTAAGGGAAACTTGCTGCCGTTCTACAAACCTCTCGCTCTTGGAGGCCCAACACTGCCTACGTGAAAGGAGGGGGAACGTAGGACATCAACGGGAATCGAAGGAGGAGAGCGATGACGATCGCTTCTCCCGGGATGACTTCACCTCCTCCGAGGAGGTGAAGGAGGAGGAAGAGGAGGAGGAGGACGACGACGACAGCCCCTCCGACGAGCCGCCGGCCAAGCGCCACCGCCCCCGGCCGGGGAATCTCGGTGATTTCGACAGCCGACGACGACGACGACGAGGAGGATGAGGACAACGAAGGTCCCGCCGGTGGCCGCTACAGGCAGCGATGACGAGCCCGCCGGGGAGTAGCGCCGACAGGCAGACGGCGAGGGTGATGACGAGGGCAGCGACGGCCCGTAGATAGGACCCTTAGCATAGGATCAGCAGTAGTAGACGGGGCAATGTATCCCCTTAGTACTCCCTTTTGAGAGCAATCAGCTCTTCTATGTAAGAAATCTGGTTTATCAATGAAGAAATTCCCCAACTTGATTTTGCCGATTTCCTTTATAATAATTTAGCCGATTGTCCTTCGTACTGATTCTGCCGATTGTCAATCCGATCAATGCCCAATGAGCCGATGGCAGCGCATTGGTCTCTCACGATAAATTTCAAGATAGATCCATCCGGACCCAAACTCCCGGTCGAACAAGGCCAAGCCATAATCGTGCAACCCCTAGATCTTGTAAATGCAGATCCAACCGAATGGAATGTTAAACTTAGCGGCAAAACTCCTGAAATAATGTCCAGTCTCCTTATTATCTTTTTAAATTTCAGACATTCTTCTGCCGCATCCCTCTCTTCCAGATCCTCTTTGCTTTCAGGAGAGCCCCAGGACTGTTGCTGGGTCGACTCAAATGTTGAAGCTGCCACTTCTGCAGAACAGGCATCATTTGTCCACAAATTCCCTCGTGGTAGTCTGCAGTGATGTTTATAACCCTGCTCTGTTTTCTTGCAGCAACCATCTCGTAAAATAAAATTGAGGTGCAGAGCCAGCCGATTTCAGCAAACATCGGCTCCCTATAGCAAAGGATCCTTCGTAGGCAAACCGCCCCCGAGCCTCGCAGAGTGAGGACAGCAGTGAGCCGACCAACTCAGCCATCCTTGGTTTCCAACTTGTAGAGCAGGGCCAGCCGATCCCAACAGAATCGGCCCCCAAGAGCAGAGAACCTTCAGGGTGAGCTGCCCCCCGAGCTTCTTCAGTTCAATTCTTGCGCCTTGCTGACCAGATCGGCTCATCACCTTTGGCAGGCTGCTGCAACTTCCGGTGAGGATGTTTTGAGTTTCTGATGCCCTCCAACACCTTGGACGTAACAACCTCTGAAAGCGACAGCTATCAAGTCGCCACCTTGGCCAAGCCCCCAGGCAGACACGCCACAGCCGATTGCTTCGTCATCGGCTATCCTCATAGTCCTAGAAGAGATGTGCTCCCTTCGTGGGCTCACCCTTAACCTGATCTACACGTCCATGCTGCTCTTGTTGTTGGTCAGGGTTGTGATCCTCGACTTGTTCCAGCTGATATTGCGGACAAACATTAGCCTCTACATCTGGTCACCAACTGACGCTTCTGCTGACACTGCTGAGCCTCTTGAATCCATGCATCGGCTTTTTATCCTTAAGTCGATGTCTGCGCATCGGCTGTGTTTAAAAATTTGCGAATTTTCGGCCGATTTGTGTATCGGCCCCCATATTTCGATACCCATCACCAAAGGATGAGACGCTTCTACTGCATATCCTCGTGTTTTATCCACCTGGGTGCCCCCCCGAGCCGATTCTGTCAAGAGAATTGATGGTATCGGCTCTGTTGGATAACATGTTGAACCCAGGCAGAATGGATGGTGAGGATAGTTTTGGCCGATTGCTGGAATCGGCCTCCATGTTGCTTGCTCGGTGAAGGTTTTGTGATGTCCCTTCATGAATTTTTGGGGCCGGTCACAAGGATCAGCCTCGCCACGTTCATCCATCGACGTTTGCTTTGTTACACGGTCAGGCCGGTGGATAAAACCAGCCTAACCCCGTTCTTTGTCACGTCGATGCGCTCGCAGTCGTCCAAATTGATGCCTGAGAGCGGCTCTTGGCCTGATGTCTCCCAAATGTCCATGCCGGCTGTTGAAACCTCGACTGAATCATCTCGCATGGACGACTTCTACTTCATCTCCATCCCACTGTATTAGGCATTGGTGCATCGTGGATGGAATGCAACAATTGGCGTGGATCCAATCTCTCCCTAGTAGGACAGCGTAGGTACTCTTGCTGTCGACAATAAAGAACGTCGTAGGGACAGTTTTCCTTCCTACGGTCAGGTCCACATTCAGAACACCTTGTGCGTCAGATGCTTGGCCGTTGAAATCGCTCAGTGTTACATTGGTCTTGATCAGATCCGAGCTGGAGCGTCCCAACCGACGTAGCATGGAGTATGGCATAATGTTAACTGGCCGCCCCGTGTCTACCAACATCTTGTTGACAGGCTGCCCATTGACGTAACCTCGCAAGTACAGGGCCTTCAGATGCCTGTAACTTCTTTCTTTCGGCTTCTCAAAGATGACCGGCCGTGGGCCGCAATCCAATTGTGCCACAGGTGCTTCATATAATCTTGGAGCGCTAAACTCCGTTGGAAGAATGAAGACCATGTTTGTGCCAGCCGATGTATCATCATAGGCTTTCCTCTCGCTTGGGGCGCCACTCTTTTCTTTGTGGCCGACCTTCTTCGTCCGAGGGTTCGCTGAATTTTGGCGGCCAAATCGGGTCGTGCCTTCCTCGCCGTGTGCAGTACAATCTTTCGGCTTCTTCCAACCCACGCAGACGCTGAACCCTTCGCTTTTGGGAACGGCTGAGCCCATCAGGGCACCACCTGGGCCGATGATATTTATCTTCTTCATCATCGTCCTCTAGTTCCTCGAGATCTTCCACCCGAGCGGACTCAGCATGCTTGTTCCGAGGCGGGAGAGGCCCTAGACGCTTGAACACGGACACGTTAGCTGCATCCTTCTTCCTTTGTTTGCATTCTCGGCAGTTCTCGATTGTTGGCAATCGGCTCATTCCCGAGTCCCGAAGCAATGTTTGAAGAACGGACAGTCCCGTGCCTATCCATGTCATCCTCGCCCCTTGACCTTCCTTCGCCGCGACGATTGCACCCGTCGTTGTTTCTATCATGCCGACGGTACCTCCCGTCCTCGCATCGACCGACAAATTCTCTCATCATCTATGTCGTAGCGCCGACGTCGGTCGTACTGCTGCTCATATTTGTCGAGGAGATGCTCGGAGAGTGGACGTTGATACCGCACGCTTCCCACTTCCTCCTCTGTCAGGTACCGTCTGTCATTATCTTGGGGCCGGTCGCGTGGATCGGCCTCCTCTTTACCCTTGCCACGGGAGTGGCTGCTTTCTGCTTCATCTTTGCCATGGCGGCTTGCAAGCCCTGCCATGTTGACACCAAAGGAGAACTCTGGCTGGCATATGGAGTGGCTGAGATCCACCATGTTGATGCTGATGCCGTGGGAGCGAGTTCTGTGGAAAGAGCCGATGAGTTCGGCTTCGAGGGTTGCCTTGATCTCGTCATGTTTCTTCTTGAGCTCATCAGGCAGATCCTCGTACTTGACCGGAGTGCCTTCCGCCATCTCGGATGTAGATGGCGATGTTGTGGATGTCGAAGGTTGCCCCACCGGGCGTGCCAGAATGTGTTGACGTCAGAAACCCCCTGGCGGGCAGAGACGGGCAACACAGTAGAGCCGGGAACAACTAGGGCTGCGGCTGGCCCCAGTCCCTCAGAGCGACGGCCCGCAAAGCTTCCTGGTCGCACGTCCGATGCTATCGCAAGGGCGTGCCACCTGACCTATACCTGGTCGGGAAGGTGTGGATGATGCCTCGCTTAGTTTCCCGCATGGCATACACGTAAACATTAAATACGAGCCTCGATCGGCTCTCAGGTTATCCCGTGAATCGGCTCAAAGAGCCGATCCACCCATGATTCGAACGAGGTGTCCGAATATATGGTGGTCCTGCTTGATCAAGATAAAGCTAATTAGATCTACGACGATTTAGGGTTTTCACCGCATAATCGGATCATCCTACTCACGATTGGGCCTCGCGCTCGCGCACGGTGACCGTAAGCCGATCCTAGACAGGGCCTAAAAACCAACACGAGGTTGATCCCCGGAACATCCTTTCTAGGGCTAGCAAACGTCACCCTACAGCCGCTGGATCCTCCAACCCTTTGTAGGGCCTAACTAATGCGGATATTAAACTAATCCTTGATGAACAAGGAGCAACCGTAACGGATCAGATCTACTAAACTATGATCAAGCGGGGTGCCGCCCCTACACCTAAGATAGGTGTAAGGGCGGCTAGATGTGCAAGGGTTGCATAACGAAAGCATGTAATTCGAAGAACAATGCTAACCCTAACACATCTAAGATAACTACGTTGCTCGCCATCAAAAAGGCTTCAAGCACGAGCAACGCATGAACAACGTGGGCAGGCTTGGCTGCCTAGATCGCAAGATGCGATCTAGGCAGCATGGTGCTTACCGGAGAAACCCTCGAGACGAAGGAGTTGGCGATGCGCCGAGATTTGTTTGTGTTGAATGTTGGTTGTTGTTTATTCCATAAACCCTAGATACATATTTATAGTCCAGCAGACTTTCTAACGTGGGAGACCCCCACCGTGTAGGAGACAAACTCTAACTTTTAATCTGGATACAATCTACTGTAATTAAAGATACACGGGCAATCTAGCCCAAATTCTCCGTGCAAGGCCGCTTCAGAGATCTTCCACGTGTAATCTTCCAAGCCCATCCTGATCGCGGCCCACCTCCTGATTTAGCCAAAATCTGGTGATAACAGACACTTACAGCTCAAGCTTTCAGTAGCAACACGGAGATGGTCAAGAGCATGTTGTTTGATTGTAGTAGCAATCTCACTCTTTCTTTTCACCAATGTTGCCATTGCGTGAAGGGTGGTTATGTCTCTGTTTACTCGGGATATTTGGTCACGTAAACGACGAACAAGGTCAGATTCATCACTAGCCGAAGAATTTAAAGAAGGATAGGCACAAGAAGAAGACGAAGGAATCTGCAGCACAATTCTCAGTTCAGAACAGCATTAATAAAAACTCCCATCGGGAGCGCAGCAGCGTATATATTACATCCAAAAGATTGTTGACGCTGGCAACAGAGCCAGAATAAAACAGGACTAGGTTAAAACTGTATCATACCTTAATTACAGCTGAGAAAGCAAGAATTCATTCAAGGAAGAGCTGATGATGAGCCAGGGGCAGCTTCAGGCGCAGTTTTGGTCTTCGCCTCATCAACCAGCTTGAGGAGTTGATTAGCACATGTTACAGCCGATTGTTTGAAGGGCTCAAGGATTGACTAGGCAATTGTTGTCATCTACAGGCAATGCCTTAGACAACTTTTCTAGCTCAGAGCCTAGCCAATGACCCATTAGTAGCTGAAAGTAAGAACCGCCCCAAACAAACGGGAACGACGCTTAAGTACCTCTATAGGCTCAGAAGGGTCGACGAAGAAAGCATCTGCCATCTCGCCAAGAGTCTTGTCCTTCTTCATCTTCGGGAATATCGTCGAGAATAACCTCGACAATGCTCCCTTGGTTTTTTGCAAAAGTCCAAGGACTTGGATATTGGACTCAGTAGCAAGTGACAAGGCGTCAGACATGGAATCTTCCCGAAGCTTGCGGGCTCGATTGATGGTCATATCGGCAGCGCCTGGAAGAAAATAGATAAGCAATCTGGAGGAAAGTACTTGAAAAGTAACATGCATGGAGGAACTTACTCAACAAGTTTGCAATGGATTCACGGAGGACGCCTTCTTTTTCATCGGCTGCAATAGCAGCCTCGCGTCTAGCATCCTGCTCATCATTTATCTTCTGCTTCAGCTTCTTCAGTTCATCTTTCAGCAAGATGTTTTCATTTTGAGCATCGGCTGCGAGCTTGTTAGCCTCCAGCACTTGGTCAGCCGAATCTTGATGGTATTCCGAAGATGAGCATTCTCAGACTCCAGACGAGTGAATTGATCAGCAAAATCTACCACAGCATCAACTGTGGCATAAATTGGCTGCAAGGCAAAGGTCAAGAAATCTCAGTCAAATATGGAAATCCCCCGTAAAAGAAGAAAGTCAAGTTAAATAAATCGCTTACATGGTCGCGGGCAGCTGGTGGAACGGGGGCGTTGCCAGAAGGAATGACCTTCGACACCGGAATCTTCACCACGGCCGTCCTTGAGGGCGGCGTCGGTTCGGCATGCGAAGGATTCGATTCCTTGGCTGACTCGGATTTCCCGGAGAATAACTTAGCCCTCTTTGCGAGAGGAACATCGTCGTCGTCGTCAGAGCTGCTTGAAAAGCAAGGACGTTCATAATGCAGAATAAAGAAGGCTAGTTACGAAGAAAAAAAAGATACTCATAGGTCTAAGTCATCTTCGGCAGCAAAAAATCCTGTTGAACTTTTCACGGCAGGGGGAGGCGATGCAGTTTCATCGGCATCATCATCTTGTCCGCTAGGACTCGATTTAGCCGTTCTGATCAGGTCTTGGTTTATCCTCCTGCACCGCCTGCTCCTGGTGAGAACATCGTCTTCAGGGGCTTCGTCCCCTTGGGCGTCGCTGTCCTCAAGAACGTGCTGGGCATCCTCGATCTCTTCGGAGTCCTCATCGTCATCCTCTAGTTATACACCACTTTCGGGTGTAGGAGGATAACATTGAGCTACGGTGGAAGCCTGTTGGCAGGTGAGAAATTAGTGGAAGATTGAAGAACAACATAATAAAAATAATCGAAGCAAATGCAGCAAAGGTTACCTCAGCCGGAAGGTGTTTGAGATCATATGGAGAGCGGGCCGAAGTCAGGACAATGTTGTCCTTCATGCTGAAGCAAGTAATACGCCGCACTTCGTCGCGAAGGTCGTCATCCGACAGGTCGGCAGAGCTGACTCTCGACTTGTCATCCTTCCCAATGTACATCCACAGCTGGTGAGGCCGGGACATCAGTGGCTACACCCGACGTTTTAGGAACACTGAGACTACCTCAGTGCCGCACATCATTAAGCCTCCTGTGTTCTTTAGGTCTACGACCTGTTCGAACAGCTCATCAGCTATGGCGCTTTCTTCGGGAGACAAGGTGTTTCGCCAGCATTTCTTCGGCTAAGCCACCAGGACGTCCTGGAATGGAGGAAGGTTGGAGCACCGGCCGTATACTGGGGTGTCACGTAGGTAGAACCATTTATGGCGCCAGCCCTGGACGGATTCTTTCATCGGGAAGTTGAAGTAATCAACCTCCTTTCTAACAACAAAGCCAACGCCACCAACAACAGGAGGGCCATTGTTGTCATTGTGGCGCTTGACATAAAAGATTTTCCTCCATAAACCCCAGTGGGGATCAATGCCGAGAAAAGCCTCGCATACAGTGATAAAAATGGAGAGGTGAAGGATGGAGTTTGGGGTCAGCTGCCAGAGCTGGATCCCATAGAAAAAGAGAAGGGAACGAAGAAATTCATGGGCAGGAAGAGAGAGCCCACGAAACAGGAAGGCGACGAACATAACAGTGAAGCCCTTAGGGGGCTTTGGGCGAGAAGATGGACTTGGAAGACGAATGTCGTTGTCGGATGAAGAGATGAGGCCGAGAGTGCGCAGCTTGTTCAGCTCACGGTTGGAAATGGTGGAGGCGCCCCAATCACGGCTGACCTTGGCTGCGCCTGATGCGCTGGGACTCTTCTTCTTGCGCATGGCGTCCGGAGCTCTTGAGAGAAGGAAGGAGGTGAAAGAAAAGGTTGGGGAAGAAGATGAGAAGTGTGGAAGCGTAAAAAGTAAAAACAATGGGAAGGCCCCTTATTTATAGCATGAGCTGATGGGGAATCGTGGCCATAACTCCGAAGCCATCGTGGGAGGTGGATAAGATCCAGTCGTACACGTGTCCCTCTAAAGAAAAAGGAACAGGCGGCCCATTATTCCCACGATGTGCGGAAATCGAGGAGGCGCCTCGGTCAATGCGCAAGTACTGGTCATTTCCTAAAAACTGCCCGCGCAGAAGTAGGGTGGGCCCGTCAGGTCATGTCTTGTCAATCAAACCACAACAGTGGTTACGTCATCAGTGATGTCGTGAAGCTCGCTTGATGTATCCGAAGAAAAACCAAAACCGTCGGGTGGTCAACATAAGTCTACGCACGGATTGCAAGCATCCGTACCTAGACTCGGGGGCTACTCCCATCAGGAGCGCTGGACGCGCACCCGATAAACTTGGATTCGAAGACTTTTATACGAAGAAGGGCGTGAAGAATATCTGAAGAAATGGATGGAATGTTTGGCTCGAGTCTGCACCCGGTCGCAAGCGCCCAGACTCGGGGGCTACTACCATCGGGAGCGTTGGACGCGCACCCGACAAACCTTTTTCCACTCCAGGATCATGCCCGGGACTTGATTCTGTGTAGGGTAACGTTGTTTTGCCATCGGCAGTTAACCAGCAAAGCTGGGCACGTTGCTCAATATCCTTTACCCATTAAAACCTTACTTGGAAAATTGAAGCTCCGATGCAAATGTATCGGTTGACCTATGAAGACCTGTCGAAAACTTCGGCAGAAGAAAACATTCGAGTGGCACAACTTGATCTACGCACGGATAGCAAGCATCCGTACCTAGACTCGGGGCTACTCCCATCGGGAGCGCTGGATGCGCACCCGATAGAAGAAGATGATGCTGTTACAAGGTGGACAAGAATTATCAAGAGAGAAGAACATTCAGTGGAGGCATGCTTTAGTCTCTACCCGAAGTATCTTCGGCTAGACACTCGGGGGCAAATGACATGGGCATTACCCTTCGGGTAACTGTTATTGCCCTATCATGTACGGCCCAACTGGAGGCCCATGAAGACACCCGATGGCAAGGAGGGCCACTACGTCGGTGCCGAAGAAGATTCCTTGAAGAACAAGACGAAGAGGAATCGAACAAGGAAAGTTTAGAGCTAGGGTCTTTTGTAACCTAGTCGTACCCGGACAGATCTCTTGAGACCTGACCCTATATAAGGGCCAGGAGAGGGGCTGCCGAGGGACACGATCAATCTTAGCAACTTTAGCCACAGCAAGTCTAGAGCTAGGTCCACATAGAACTTAGCCTCTCGACGAGATCACAGCCAAAACCTTCGGCACCCCATTGTAACCCGATATTTTCATAATCAAGAGCATACAGGCAGGACGTAAGGGTTTTACCTCCTCGAGGGCCCCGAACCTGGGTAAATCGTTTTCCCCGCTTGTTTGATAACTGATGTCTCGTGTCAGCCTACAGGATTCCATCAACCCTAAGCCCCAAACGGATGGCATTGCTGAGGAGTACCCTTGACGGACCACCTCGCCCATTTCATTGACCTTGGGACCATGCTTCTTGATGTTCACCTTGACGAAAATGTTGCAGACTCCATTTCTTGGAAACTCATGGATAATGGGCTTTATTCGGCCAATTCCGCTTACGAGATACATTTCTTGGGTCCACTACCTCCATCATGTACAAAACGGTGTGGCAAGTTTGGGATACACCTAAAGCAAAGTTCTTTGCTTGGATTCTAACTCGAAACTAGATTTGGACCGCCGACGGTCTTCAAAAACATGGTGGCCCAATTGCGGGTTGTGCCCTCTTTGCAAGCAAACAACGAAAACGGTATGTCACTTTTTGTCGTGTGCTGGTACATGATGTGTCTATGTAAAGGGGTTCGCAGCACAAAAAATAAGTTTTCTAACTAGCGTACTCCAAATACCGAGATCTATCTAGGAGTAATGTTGTAATGGAGAGAGATTTCAGCGATGTACCCTCATAGACCGCAAGCGGTTAACATTCCGCCGGAACATGGATGATGTAGTCGTATGGCGTCACCGACCTCAAGGTCGTGATGATCATTGCACAATGACGGACGCCGTAAATGGCAACACCTCTGTGGTCTCGCACATGTACGATGCTCAACAACTTCCGATCTAGCAGGGAGTGCAAAAGTAAATCTTTTGTATCGGAACACCACCAGAATGACGGCGTACTGGGATGGATTCAACTCCCACGGGCGCAGATCTTTGAGAACCCAACGCGGGAGAGAGGGAGAGAGAGAGAGAGTGTGCTCATGGGAGAGGGGGCTCTCCTTTTCCTCCTTGGGATGTGTGATCTCCTCCCCCATCCGCCCCCACCTTATATAAGGGGAAAGGGTGGTGGCCGGCCAAGAGGGGACGGGGGGTGGGGGAGGAGGCAAGATGGCCCCGCCCCAACCCTAACCCTAGCCGCACCCCCATCCTTATCCATTGGGGGCGGCCAACACCTTAATGGGCTCCCCACCGGGAGGGGCCCATTAAGGTGGGTTGCACCTTTATTTAATGAATTAAATATATATTTAATATTAATTCATTTAATTAATATATAATACAGTACATATTATTTAATTCCATGCGATCTGAAACACCTTTTGAATCACTCCGAACATCCTTCAGATACACAAGGAAGTTTTTCGGTCTCTCTTATCTATTCTCCGTTGTTTCCAACAATACCAAAACCATCTCTAAGCGTCACCGAACCCTTAAGTGTGTTACCCAATAGTTCGAGACCACTAACACATGATCGGGACGCCTCTCCGATCAATGATGATTAGCGGGACCTGGATGCCCATAATGATCTCAGTGTATTCCACGAATATATATGTCGTACCATAAGCGTTGAGCCATATTCCCTTTATTACTTTTTTTTGAAATATATTCCCTTTATTACTTCGATACTAGTCTTGTCCGAGATATGATCCTCGGTATCACTAGGCCTAGTTCTATCTTGTTAACAACAAGCCTATTCCACTCGTTCCTGTGATATTTCATCATCATAACCTAATCATACGTTGCGCAGCTTCATGGATGTAATCTCACCGAGTAGGCCCAGTATATACGCCTCAGCCTACCCCTTTCGAATACCTGAGCAACACCTTTATTATCACCTTGTTACGGTATGATGTTTGGTGATAGCGACTAGTGATGGGATTCGTAGCATAGAAAACAAAAAATTTCCTACCGCAAGAACGAAAACCAAGCCAAGATGCAATCTAGAAGATGGGAGCAACGAGAAGATCATGAGACTAACCCTCGAAGATTTCCAAAGCCTACGAGATTAGATCTCGTTGTTGCCGTAGTCGATCACTTGCCGCTTTCGAAAGCGCGTAGAAGATCTTGACAGTGCCACAGTCGGGCAGCACCTCCGTACTCGGTCACACGTTCGGTGTTGATGAAGACTTCCTTCTCCCCGTTCCAGCGGGCAGCGGAAGTAGTAGATCCTCCTCGGAATCCCGGCAGCAAGACGGCGTGGTGGCAGTGGTGGTGGAGAACTCCGGCAGGGCTTCGCCTGTCACATCCCGAAATTTTCTAAATTTCGAAATGTAAAACAAAAATAAATTTAATGCTTGATTGTTTGAACTTGATTGAAATTTCACAAGAAATTAAAACTTTTTGATTTATTTAAAAGTAATTTACAAAATGGACTTGCAAGAACCTCTGTCTTCAAAGTATGTTCAAATAAATCATATCTTGACCTTCAAGGTTTTGAAAACCTAACATATACATGCATTCATACAATCATTGCATTTAATGCATCACATGAAATAACAAACACAAGTGGTCAAACCCCCAAAACCCTAAATCATCGGTTTGTCGCCTTATGGTCTATGTACCATTTTATTTTAGTGAGCTTTCAAATTGGTTTAAAACACCTCTACTATAGTCCCAAAACAATCCTATTATTTTTACAAAAATTTAGAAACAAATTTGAGTTAATTCGGAGTAACGGTTCAAAAGTTATGCGAGAAACAAAAAGGGAGAAATAGAAAAGGATTTTAAAAAAAAAGAGGAAACCGACCGAGTTGGGCCGACCGAGCCGCGCCAGCCCAACCCGGCCGGGTGCAGCCCGACCGCCTTCCCTGCTCTCTCTTTTTTTTCCCACGCCCTGACAGGTGGGCCCCACCAGGTTATCTTCAAGCTCCAGCCATCAACAGTCATCAACACCATTAAAATTTCGGTTACCGAAAACCGTCGATCGCCGGAGTTACTCCCCCTCATCAATCCGCACCGCCCCGACCCTCCCTAAGCCGCCTATAAGTACCCCTGCCCCTCCTCTACTTTTTTTCCCCACTTCCCCCTCTCCATTGCGCCCCAAGGCCGGCCTAATTGCTCGTCGGAGCGAGCCGACCGCTGCCACCTCCGGCCGCACGCCACGACCACCCTAGCCCGATCCCGGCCCAGCCACCACCACCCGCGCCCCTGCCCCACCGACGCCGACCTTGTCCGCCCCTCGCCTTCGCCGAAGACCCGCCGGAGCCGCCGCCCCGTCGACGTCCGAGCCGGCCGTCACCTCCGGCCGCTGCCCCGGGCGCACGAGGCAGCCCCCGGCAACGCCGCCCCCACCCGCGTGTCGGCCTCGACGCGACCGTCCCCTTCGGCCCCTCGCCGCCGCCGGTCTCCGCCGGGAGCACCGCCGACGGAGCCGCCCACCGCCGCCTCCCTCCACTCTCGCCGGCAAGATTGTGAATAAGATCAAGGTTACTCTTGCGGTTGCTGTGTTTGTGCTGGTTGCGTTGATCAATGCAAGTGACATTCAATCCTACCAATTTTATATTATGCATTAGTGTTTTTCAACTAGTATGCATGATAGGTTTTTGTTTTCAAAAGTAAAGTATATGTGCTATGCTTAGATCCTAGTAGTGTGTAGCCACCCCTTAAACACAACCTGCTAGGATTGTCAGAAGTGATTTATAAATAATGCCAATCGTCGTTTCATTACTCCGGTTGTGGGTGTTTAAAATTTTAAAAAATTAACAACCTTAATGAAACACATGGGTGGAATTGGAGTGGCTTGGATTATGTTGAGTGGCTACTCGGGGCTGCATACCTGGTGGATTTAACCATGGTGTGTGGTGGTGACCCGAGGGTTAGTACACTTGTGGTTTGCCACCCAGGAACAAAGAGATTGCTATGTCTTCCGTGTTTAGTGTACTTGCAAGTGCAGCCTTATGATATTATGGGCTCTGTCTTGATTGAGTAAGATGCGAGGGTTCAACTTGTTGCAAGACATTGGCCGGTAGCAGAATTATAGGTGGGAACGAGTCTTGCGTGTATGGTTGCTCTCTCCTTCGAAAGGTCTCGTCTCATTCTTCTCTCTGGGTAGAATGGGTCGTAAGGTGAAAGTGCACAACCTCTGCAGAGTTAAAAACTAAGATCTTAGCCGTGTCCCCGGTTATGGACAACTTGAGTCTCTAGACAAGGATGTACGGAATAATCTCATCACCTTTTCCGAATGACTAAAATTTGTTTAGAAACAATCTCAGGACTGGATTTTCTCACGGCTACATACCTGGTGGATTTAACCATGGTATGTGGTGGTGACCTGAGGATTATCCTAGTTGAGTGACCCAGGGCTACATACCTGGCGGATTTAACCATGGTATGTGGTGGTGACCTGAGGTTTATAGTAGTTGATGGCCCCAGGGCTACATACCTGGCGGATTTAACCATGGTATGTGGTGGTGACCTGGAAGTCATCTCAACTTGGTGCTCATGGTGGATTTAACCATGTGCCCCCTTTTTGTAAAACCTTTTCAAGAATTACAAAATGTTTTGTTTTGAAAAACATAGGATAAAATTGGCTTTATGCAAATTAGCCTAACTCCACTAGCCAAATATCATGTAGATACTAGATAGTCATGCCCAAAACTGCCACCATATAAGTGTCATTTGCCAGTACATCATTGTACTGACCTCCAGTCGTGGGGCTGCATATTCAAACGTGCAGGTTATTCTGAAGATGAGTACCGGTAGGATCTCGAGTCTGCATTCCAACATGACTGTCTGTGGCACATGAAGATGATGAAGGCTCATCGATGATTTACATTTCCGCTGTGTTTGTTCTGAATGTTGTACTGAGCTAGTCCATGTGACTATGCAAATTGTAAGGTTTTACTTTACCCTCTGGATCAAAGATGTAGTAATTTGATACTATTGCAATGATTACTATATTTTGTAATGTGTGTGCTATCAGTGATCCCGGGAATAGCACTATACACAGGTATCTTGCCTTTGTTAAAAGGTAGGGTGCTACAGAATGGTATCAGAGCATAGTGTTGCCTGTAGGATCGAGACCCTAGGTTTGGATTAGAAATAGGAAGACCTTAGGATGAAAATTTTGTCTAATCCTATTTCAATTAGAAAGATGTTTGCTTTGCGAACTTCTAGTAGTCTCATCTATTCCATCTTCAAAATTGTTTTACTCTTGCCTTAGATGACCTACCTTATGAAACCATCAAGGAAGTAGAGATGATGACCTTGTACCTGAATTGGGGACTGATGCTTCATGTGATATTCTTTAACTCCGCAAGAAGTGTTTCATGGAAGACCAATGAACAACTTGAAGAAAGACTTCGATGCGACCACACAACACACGAAGATATACTGATGGAGTAGAATAGAAACTTGATGCATCCAATATAGAAATAGACTAGACCACCATTAGTTCTGTTTTAGCGAACCAACGATAAAGAACAAAGTATCGATCTTACCAAATTGAGGTATGACCATACTACCTTGCTTGTATTTGAAACATATTGCTTGATGTTTGTTAGATGTTGTTTGTAAGATGTTTTGCCTTGATCTGATGTGTTTGGGTAGGAAATCTTCTTTAGAATCTTTCTATCTATTCTCATCTATACCCAACCCAGAGAATGTTTTCTCGGCAACTCGCCATGAAGACAACATTAGTGAAACCAACCTTGATGTTTCCTATCAAGATGAAGAAGCGTAGAATGTGAGATATGCAAAACCCTAGTTAAGGATCGATAGAAGTGTTTTCAAAACAATTCAATAATGGGGACTGAAACATTGATTCAATTCTCCATAGAAGTTTTTAACAAACTTGTGAGGTTGACCAAGTGTTAGACTACGAGATTCAATAAATCAAATACGGAGTAATGATCTGGGTGCAGGATGGATTGATCACCATTCCTACTACTCTTATCATTCGCTTTCGTAATGTTGACATTGTGAATCTAGAGAGACATACCTACAAAAGAGATGTCAACGCATAAGCCTAAACCCTAGGATGGATAAATATTATACCCTTATAGTATGGCAAGTGTTGCCAAACGTAGAACTACGTTTAGTTTGAAGATGTAGCCACTAGATGAAGAGTGGTGGAAAGTTGTCGAAGACACCAAGAACCAAAATATAAAAGATGTCATGAAGTTTACACATCTTTGTCTCCTGATTGACCCAAGGATGTGACCCATCGGTACCAAAAGTAGTTCAACAACCAACCTTTGGATTAGAAGCCCTACTATGAGGGAAACCTATTAGACTCACCTTGGAGAGATATGTTTTTCACTATATGTGAATAAACATTAACCTATTGGATATTAACCCAGAAGCCATAGATGTTTTTCACAAGATGACCTGTTGTCAAGCCATATCGTCGGATGTGCCATGTCATATCCAAGATGAGCTTAGCTCAAACCCAAGACCGAAGACTACCTACAACAGTTCCTTTTAAGGGTGGTAGAAGCCATACCTTGGATTATGGATAGACACAAAATGGTACTTGGAGTATACTCAAGTAAGAGATAATAACGATGGGATAAGTACCCTCATAAGAATGGATACAAGTGATGATATGACTGCATATGGTTTAGTGTAAAGTTTTCAAAGCTCAAGATTAAAGTTCGACACCTCCTCGGAGATGTTCTAAAAAGAAGCAATAGTGACTATGAACCTTCTAGAAGACCTGAACCCAACCTTTCCATTCTAGCATTTCTCGAATCTCGAGGACGAGATTCCTTTTAAGGGTGGTAGTCTGTCACATCCCGAAATTTTCTAAATTTCGAAATGTAAAACAAAAATAAATTTAATGCTTGATTGTTTGAACTTGATTGAAATTTCACAAGAAATTAAAACTTTTTGATTTATTTAAAAGTAATTTACAAAATGGGCTTGCAAGAACCTCTGTCTTCAAAGTATGTTCAAATAAATCATATCTTGACCTTCAAGGTTTTCAAAACCTAACATATACATGCATTCATACCATCATTGCATTTAATGCATCACATGAAATAACAAACACAAGTGGTCAAACCCCAAAAACCCTAAATCATCGGTTTGTCGCCTTATGGTCTATGTACCATTTTATTTTAGTGAGCTTTCAAATTGGTTTAAAACACCTCTACTATAGTCCCAAAACAATCCTATTATTTTTACAAAAATTTAGAAAAAAAATTGAGTTAATTCGGAGTAATGGTTCAAAAGTTATGCGAGAAACAAAAAGGGAGAAATAGAAAAGGAATTAAAAAAAAGAAGAAACCGACCGAGTTGGGCCGACCGAGCCGCGCCAGCCCAACCCGGCCGGGTGCAGCCCGACCGCCCTCCCTGCTCTCTTTTTTTCCCACGCCCTGACAGGTGGGCCCCACCAGGTTATCTTCAAGCTCCAGCCATCAACAGTCATCAACACCATTAAATTTTCGGTTACCAAAAACCGTCGATCGCCGGAGTTACTCCCCCTCATCAATCCGCACCGTCCCGACCCTCCCTAAGCCGCCTATAAGTACCCCTGCCCCTCCTCTACTTTTTCCCCCACTTCCCCCTCTCCATTGCGCCCCAAGGCCGGCCTAATTGCTCGCCGGAGCGAGCCGACCGCCGCCACCTTCGGCCGTCCGCTGCGGCCACCCGACCCCGACCCCGGCCCAGACACCACCACCAGCGCCCCTGCCCCACCGACGCCGACCTCGTACGCCCCCCGCCTTCGCCGGTAGCACGCCGGAGCCGCCGCCCCGTCGTAGACCGAGCCGGCCGCCACCTTCGGCCGCTTCCCCGGGCGCACGAGGCAGCCCCCGGCAACCCCGCCCCCACCCGCGCGTCGGCCTCGACGCGACCGTCCCCTTCGGCCCCTCGCCGCCGGCGGTCTCCGCCGGGAGCACCGCCGACGCTGCCGCCGGAGCCGCCCACCGCCGCCTCCCTCCACTCTGGCCGGCAAGATTGTGAATAAGATCAAGGTTACGCTTGCGATTGCTGTGTTTGTGCTGGTTGCGTTGATCAAGGCAAGTGACATTCAATCCTACCTATTTTATATTCTGCATTAGTGTTTTTCAACTAGTATGCATGATAGGTTTTTGTTTTCAAAAGTAAAGTATATGTGCTATGCTTAGATCCTAGTAGTGTGTAGCCACCCCTTAAACACAACCTGCTAGGATTGTCAGAAGTGATTTATAAATAATGCCAATGTTGTTTCATTACTCGGTTGTGGGTGTTTAAAAATTTAAAAAATTAACAACCTTAATGAAACACCTGGGTGGAATTGGAGTGGCTTGGATTATGTTGAGTGGCTACTCGGGGCTGCATACCTGGTGGATTTAACCATGGTGTGTGGTGGTGACCCGAGGGTTAGTACACTTGTGGTTTGCCACCCAGGAACAAAGAGATTGCTATGTCTTCCGTGTTTAGTGTACTTCCGAGTGCAGCCTTATGATATTATGGGCTCTGTCTTGATTGAGTAAGATGCGAGGGTTCAACTTGTTGCAAGACATTGGCTGGTAGCAGAATTATAGGTGGGAACGATTCTTGCGTGTATGGTTGCTCTCTCCTTCTGAAAGGTCTCGTCTCATTCTTCTCTCTGGGTAGAATGGGTCGTAAGGTGAAAGTGCACAACCTCTGCAGAGTTAAAAACTAAGATCTTAGTCGTGTCCCCGGTTATGGACAACTTGAGTCTCTAGACAAGGATGTATGGAATAATCTCATCACCTTTTCTGAATGACTAAAATTTGTTTAGAAACAATCTCGGGACTGGATTTTCTCAGGGCTACATACCTGGTGGATTTAACCATGGTATGTGGTGGTGACCTGAGGATTATCCTAGTTGAGTGACCCAGGGCTACATACCTGGCGGATTTAACCATGGTATGTGGTGGTGACCTGAGGTTTATAGTAGTTGAGTGGCCCCAGGGCTACATACCTGGCGGATTTAACCATGGTATGTGGTGGTGACCTGGAAGTCATCTCAACTTGGTGCTCATGGTGGATTTAACCATGTGCCCCCTTTTTGTAAAACCTTTTCAAGAATTACAAAATGTTTTGTTTTGAAAAACATAGGATAAAATTGGCTTTATGCACATTAGCCTAAACTCCACTAGCCAAATATCATGTAGATAGTCATGCCCAAAACTGCCACCATATAAGTGTCATTTGCCAGTACATCATTGTACTGACCTCCAGTCGTGGGGCTGCATATTCAAACGTGCAGGTTATTCTGAAGATGAGTACCAGTAGGATCTCGAGTCTACATTCCAACATGACTTCCTGTGGCACATGAAGATGATGAAGGCTCATCGATGATTTACATTTCCGCTGTGTTTGTTCTGAATGTTGTACTGAGCTAGTCCATGTGACTATGCAAATTGTAAGGTTTTACTTTACCCTCTGGATCAAAGATGTAGTAATTTGATACTATTGCAATGATTACTATATTTTGTAATGTGTGTGCTATCAGTGATCCCGGGAATAGCACTATACACAGGTATCTTGCCTTTGTTAAAAGGTAGGGTGCTACATCGCCTATGCGCCGCGGGAGTATTATGTGGAGGAGGAGGGGCTAGGGTTTGGGGAGAGGGAGGCTTGGGACGCTGGCTAGGGTGCCCCTTGGTGGTGCGACCAACTCATGGTCTTAGGGTGCCCGACGCCCTCCCCTTGTCCCTCATTATATAGGTGGAACATGATGACCCACAAGTATAGGGGATCGCAACAGTCTTCGAGGGAAGTAAAACCCAAATTTATTGATTCGACACAAGGGGAGGTAAAGAATACTTATAAGCCTTAACAACTGAGTTGTCAATTCAGCTGCACCTGGAAAAGCACTAGCAACAGGGGTGATGTGAAAGTAGCGAGTAATATGAGAGCAAGTAGTAACGAGTAACACAGCAGCAGTAATAGTAATATGAGAGCAATGGCACCAGAAAACAGCTTGACATGTAGAACGAGTATATGATGATGAAAGATGGACCGGGGTTCCCGGCTATCTACACTAGTGGCAACTCTCCAATAACAAGTGTTGGGTGAACAAATTACAGTCGGGCAATTGATAGGATTGAAATAGCATTAAGACGGAATATCAAGATCATTAATCATGTAGGCATGTTTTCCAATAATAGTCGTACGTGCTCGCAATGAGAAACTTGCACAATATCTTTTGTCCTACCAGCCGGTGGCAGCCGGGCCTCAAGGCAAACTACTGGATATTAAGGTACTCCTTTTAATAGAGCACCGGAGCAAAGCATTAACACTCCGTGAAAACATGTGTCCCTCACATCACCGCCATCCCCTCCGGTTGTCCCGATTTCTGTCACTTCGGGGCCTTTGGTTCCGGACAGTGACATGTGCATACAACTTGTAGATACAATCTAAGCAATAAGTATATAGCTTCAAATCTAAGATCATGCCACTCGGGCCCTAGTGACAAGCATTAAGCATAACAAGATTGCAGCAACAATAACTTCATAAACTTTGTAGATAGACAATCATAACGTAACAATCCATCGGATCCCGACAAACACAACACCGATTACATCGGATGAATCTCAATCATGTAAGGCAGCTCATGAGATCATTGTATTGAAGTACATGGGGGAGAGAATACCAACTAGCTACAGCTAGAACCCGTAGTCCATGGGGGAACTACTCACGGAGCATGATGGAGGCGATGGCGTTGATGGAGATGGCTTCCGGGGCACTTCCCCGTCCCGGCGAGGTGCCGGGACAGAGACTTCTGTCCCCCGAATTGGAGTTTCGCGATGGTGGCGGCGCCCCTGGAGTCTTTTTGGAGTTTCGTCAAGAGTTACGGTGTTTTTAGGTCGAAAGGGATTTTATAGGCGAAGAGGCGGCGCAGGGGGGCACCTGGGGGCGCCACAACACAGGCCGGCGCGGGCCCAGGCCAGGCCGCGCCGCCCTATGGTGTGGTGGCCCTCTGGCCCCTCTCCGACTCTTCTTCGGTGTTCGGACGCTTCCGGGAAAAATAGGAGGTTTGGTCTTCGTTTCGTCGAATTCGAGAATATTGCCCGAACAGCCTTTTCGGAACCAAAAACAGCGAGAAAACGAGAACCGGCACTCGTGGCATCTTGTTAATAGGTTAGTTCCGGAAAATGCATGAAATCATCATAAAGTGCAAGCAAAACATGTAAGTATTGTCATAAAACAAGCATGGAACGACGAAATTATGGATACGTCGGGGACGTATCGGCATCCCCAAGCTTAGTTCCTGCTCATCCCGAGCGAGTAAACGATAAAAAGAATAATTTCGTAGTGACATGCTACTTACATAACCTTGATCATACTATTACAAAGCATATGAAATGAATGAAGTGACTCAAGGCAATGATCTATAGTTGCTAACAAATAGATAACATATAGCAAAACTTTTCATGAAGAGTACTTTCAAGACAAGTATCAAAAGTCTTGCACAAGAGTTAACTCATAAAGCAATAAGTTCAAAGTAAAGGCATTGAAGCAACACAAAGGAAGATATAAGTTTCAGCGGTTGCTTTCAACTTGTAACATGCATATCTCATGGATAGTTGTCAACACAAAGTAATATGATGAATGCAAATATGCAAGTATGTAAGAATCAATGCACAGCTGATACAAGTGTTTGCTTCTAAGATGGAAGGAAGTAGGTAAACTGACTCAAAATAAAGTAAAAGAATGGCCCTTCAAAGAGGAAAGCATCGATTGCTATATTTGTGCTAGAGCTTTGGTTTTGAAAACATAAAGAGAGCATAAAAGTAAAGTTTTGAGAGGTGTTTGTTGTTGTCAACGAATGGTAGTGGGCACTCTAACCCCCTTGCTAGACAAACCTTCAAAGAGCGGCTCCCATGGATTATTTTTATTTTTGGGTGGCACTCCTTCCAACCTTTCTTTCACAAACCATGGCTAACCGAATCCTCGGGTGCCTGCCAACAATCTCATACCATGGAGGAGTGTCTATTTTTGTTAATTAATTTGGGATCTGGGAATCCCATTGCCAGCTCTTTTTGCAAAATTATTGGATAAGCGGATGAAGCCACTAGTCCATTGGTGAAAGTTGCCCAACAAGATTGAAAGATAAACACCACATACTTCCTCATGAGCTATAAAACATTGACACAAATTGAGAAGCATTTTGAATTGTTTAAAGGTAGCACTCAAGCAATTTACTTTGGAATGGCAGGAAATACCACATAGTAGGTAGGTATGGTGGACACAAATGGCATAGTGGTTGGCTCAAGTATTTTGGATGCATGAGAAGTATTCCCTCTCGATACAAGGATTAGGCTAGCAAGGCTATTTGAAGCAAACACAAGTATGAACCGGTACAACAAAACTTACATAAGAACATATTGCAAGCATTATAATACTCTACACTGTCTTCCTTGTTGCTCAAACACTTTTACTAGAAAATATCTAGACCTTAAGAGAGACCAATTATGCAAACCAATTTCAACAAGCTCTACAGTAGTTCTCCACTAATAGGCTTAGACTACATGAAAAAACTTAATAATGATCTATTTGAGAGCTCAAAACAATTGCCAAGAGTCAAATTATCCAAGACATATGAGGCATTTTCTTTTTCCAACCAAATATAAATAAGTGCAATAGCTTCCAACTTTTATCATTGAACATTAAAAGTAAAACGAAGAACACGAGTGTTCATATGAAAAAGCGGAGCGTGTCTCTCTCCCAATCAAGGATTGCTAGGATCCGAATTTATTCAAACATAAACAAAACGAAAATAAACACACAGACGCTCCAAGTAAAGCACATAAGATGTGACCGAATAAAAATATAGTTTCAGGGGAGGAAACCTGATAAGTTGATGAAGAAGGGGATGCCTTGGGCATCCCCAAGCTTAGACGCTTGAGTCTTCTTGAAATATGCAGGGATGAACCACGGGGGCATCCCCAAGCTTAGACTTTTAACTCTTCTTGATCATATATCATCCTCCTCTCTTGACCCTTGAAAACTTCCTTCACACCAAACTTCTCATAAACTTCATTAGAGGGGTTAGTACTCAAAAAATTTGAATCCACCTTGGTCCTGTAGTGGCACATTGCAAGAACTCAATAAAACATTAGCTACAGCTCTCCACGTCTAGAAAACCTTGCTTAAAGTCCACAAGAGACAATGCAAAAACAGAGACAGAATCTGCCAAAACAGAACAGCCAGTAAAGACGAATTTTAAATAAATACTTCCGTTGCTCAAATCAGAAAACTCAAAACTAACGAAAGTTGCGTACATATCTGGGGAACACGCACGTAAATTGTCATATTTTTCTGAGTTACCTACAGAGAGAACAGCCTAGATTCGTGACAGATAGAAATCTGTTTCTGCGCAGAAATCCAAATCTAGTATCAACCTTCGATTAGAGGCTTCACTTGGCTCAACAAAACACAAAACTAAGATAAGGAGAGGTTGCTACAGTAGTAAACAACTTCCAAGACACAAATATAAAACAAAGTGCTGTAGCAAAATAACACATGGGTTATCTCCCAAGAAGTTCTTTTCTTTATAGCCATTAAGATGGGCTCAGCAGTTTTAATGATGCACTCGCAAGAAATAGTATTTGAGGCAAAAGAGAGCATCAAGAGGCAAATCCAAAACAAGTTTAAGCCTAACATGCTTCCTATGCATAGGAATCTTGTACACAAATAAATTCATGAAGAACAAAGTGACAAGCATAAGAAGATAAAACAAGAATAACTTCAAAAATTTCAGCATATAGAGAGGTGTATTAGTACCATGAAAATTTCTACAACCATATTTTCCTCTCTCATAATAATTTTCAGTAGCTTCATGAACAAACTCAACAATATAGCTATCACATGCAGCATACTTTTCATGATTTCCAAACACATAATTTTTATCAAGTTCAAGAATAGTGGAATTAAAACTTTCAAACTTACTTTTATTAATAATATAACAAGGTAGTTGATCAATCTCAAGAGATATGGGACTCCTAAATAAAGTCAATACTTCTCCAATCCCATTTTCATTAGTAGCACAATTAATATTGTCAAGTGACATAGGACCATCATCTAGAGCTTTATCATAAACATTTGCCAAGCAAAATTCTTTAGTACCATGCATTTCGACATCAGGCACAAACAAAGCATTATCATAAGATTTATCAAAGTAGCATGGATTATCATATATAACAGTAGCATAATTATTCTCACAAGTTTTACTCATAGGTACTATTTCAAGAGAATCCACAGGAACATAACATTCAACCTCTTCCGGTAAGCATGGAGGACAATCAAATAGTGTAAGAGATGAAGAGTTACTCTCATTAGAAGGTTGACATGGGTAGCTAATCCATTCTTCCTCCTTTTGTTCGTCGCTCTCCTCTTCTTTTTCATCCAATGAGCTTTCGGGTTCATCAATTTCCTCCTCTTTTTCATCCAATGAGCTTTCGGGTTCATTAATTTCTTCTTCCACCGGTTCCTCGCAAATTGTGAGTGCATTCTTGTGCATTAATGTGTCTCTCTTTATAATCAAGGATATAAGGATTCCTACTGTAGCATTCTATGCAAGAATTAAGGATAGTAGAGACATAATCTTTAAGGCCCTTACAAACAACACAAGTTTCATAATTCTCAGCCAAGAAGGATTCTATCTCGGAGGCTCCCATAAATAAGACAAATTGTTCTACCTCTTCGAACCCATAATGAATATAGAAATTCCGATTATAGTTCTTAATTAAAAATTCCTCACTAAAGCCACATTGAAATTTAAGATGTTTAGTATCCTGTTGAGAGCAACAGTTTATATTATGGCGTTCAAGCAAGATTTCAGCAATTGTATTCAATTTTTCTATCATAGCACTCATTATTTTACCAGTTCTTGATTCTCTATAATTATTATAACATTCTATAAGCTCCAAGTAGGTTGTAGGTTCTCCCATAACAGCAGTTTTTAATTTTTAGGTTTTTCAAATTTTTATGGATTTTTGGGTATATGAGGAAAATAAAACAAGACAAAAAGTAACTAGGCAAAAGTAAACTAAGCAAAATAATACTAGACAGAAATAAACTAAACTGAAATAAACTAGACAAAAGTAAACTAAACAAAACAAAATAAAATAAAACAGAGAGAGATGTAGAGTGTACTCCCCAGGTGAACTTATGAGTAGAGCTATGCCTCCCCGGCAACGGCGCCGGAAAATAGTCTTGATGACCCACAAGTATAGGGGATCGCAACAGTCTTCGAGGGAAGTAAAACCCAAATTTATTGATTCGACACAAGGGGAGGTAAAGAATACTTATAAGCCTTAACAACTGAGTTGTCAATTCAGCTGCACTGGAAAAGCACTAGCAACAGGGGTGATGTGAAAGTAGCGATAATATGAGAGCAGTAGTAACGAGTAACACGGCAGCAGTAATAGTAATATGAGAGCAATGGCACCGAGAAAACAGTTGACATGTAGAACGAGTATATGATGATGAAAGATGGACCGGGGTTCCCAGCTATCTACACTAGTGGCAACTCTCCAATAACAAGTGTTGGGTGAACAAATTACAGTCGGGCAATTGATAGGATTGAAATAGCATTAAGACAGAATATCAAGATCATTAATCATGTAGGCATGTTTTCCAATAATAGTCGTACGTGCTCGCAATGAGAAACTTGCACAACATCTTTTGTCCTACCAGCTCGGTGGCAGCCGGGCCTCAAGGGAAACTACTCGGATATTAAGGTACTCCTTTTAATAGAGCACCGGAGCAAAGCATTAACACTCCGTGAAAACATGTGTCCCTCACATCACCGCCATCCCCTCCGGTTGTCCCGATTTCTGTCACTTCGGGGCCTTTGGTTCCGGACAGTGACATGTGCATACAACTTGTAGATACAATCTAAGCAATAAGTATATAGCTTCAAATCTAAGATCATGCCACTCGGGCCCTAGTGACAAGCATTAAGCATAACAAGATTGCAGCAACAATAACTTCATAAACTTTGTAGATAGACAATCATAACGTAACAATCCATCGGATCCCGACAAACACAACACCGATTACATCGGATGAATCTCAATCATGTAAGGAAGCTCATGAGATCATTGTATTGAAGTACATGGGGGAGAGAATACCAACTAGCTACAGCTAGAACCCGTAGTCCATGGGGGAACTACTCACGGAGCATGATGGAGGCGATGGCGTTGATGGAGATGGCTTCGGGGCACTTCCCCGTCCCGGCAGAGTGCCGGACGAGACTTCGTCCCCCGAATTGGAGTTTCGCGATGGTGGCGGCGCCCACGGAGTCTTTTTGGAGTTTCGTCAAGAGTTACGGTGTTTTTAGGTCGAAAGGGATTTTATAGGCGAAGAGGCGGCGCAGGGGGCACACTGGGGCGCCACACCACAGCCGGCGCGGGCCCAGGCCAGGCCGCGCCGCCCTATGGTGTGGTGGCCCTCTGGCCCCTCTCCGACTCTTCTTTGGTGTTCTGGACGCTTCCGGGAAAAATAGGAGGTTTGGTCTTCGTTTCGTCGAATTCCGAGAATATTGCCCGAACAGCCTTTCTGGAACCAAAAACAGCAGAAAACGAGAACCGGCACTCGTGGCATCTTGTTAATAGGTTAGTTCCGGAAAATGCATGAAATCATCATAAAGTGCAAGCAAAACATGTAAGTATTGTCATAAAACAAGCATGGAACGACAGAAATTATGGATACGTCGGGGACGTATCAGAACACATCTAGAGTTTGCCCAAGTCTTCGAATAAGACCCCAATTCAAAACTGCCATATGGACGAAACCTAGTTGGGTTGGGACTCTCCCCTTTCCCCCCCCCCCCCTTGCTTGGCCGGCCAAGGAGGTGGAGTCCACCATGGACTCCACCCTCCCACTTGGTGGGAAATTTAGGGTTGGTGGAGTCCAACCGGGACTCCACCTTCCATAGTGATTTATTCCGGATAATTCTATGAACCACCTTCCATAAATTCACCGGATCATTTCCAAACTTGGAAAGTGACTTCCTATATATGAATCTTATTCTCCGGACCATTCCGGACCTCCTCGTGATGTCCTGGATCCCATCCGAGACTCCGAACAAAACTTCGAACTCCATTCCATATTCCATATCTACTTAAACGACATCAAACCTTAAGTGTGTCACCCTACGGTTCGTGAACTATGCAGACATGGTTGAGACTTCTCTCCGACCAATAACCAATAGCGGGATCTGGAGATCCATAATGGCTCCCACATATTCAACGATGACTTAGTGATCGATTGAACCATTTACATACGATACTGATTCCCTTTGTCACGCGATATTTTACTTGTCCGAGGTTTGATCATCGGTATCTCTATACCTCCTTCAACCTCGTCTCCTGACAAGTACTCTTTACTCGTACCGTGGTATGTGGTCTCTTATGAACCATTCATATGCTTGAAAGCTAATTAGACGACATTCCACCGACAGGGCCCAGAGTATATCTATCCGTCATCGGGACGGACAGATCCCACTGTTGATCCGTATGCCTCAACTCATACTTTCCGGATACCTAATCCTACCTTTATAACCACCCATTTACGCAGTGGCGTTTGATGTAATCAAAGTACCCTTCCGGCATAAGTGATTTACATGATCTCATGGTGGAAAGGACTAGGTAACTATGTATCGAAAGCTTATAGCAAATGAACTTAATGACGTGATCTTATGCTACGCTTAATTGGGTGTGTCCATTACATCATTCACACAATGACATAACCTTGTTATTAATAACATCCAATGTTAATGATCATGAAACTATGATCATCTATTAATCAACAAGCTAGTTATACAAGAGGCTTACTAGGGACTCCTTGTTGTTTACATAACACACATGTATCAATGTTTTGGTTAATATAATTATAGCATGGTATGCAAACATTATCATAAACACAAAGATATATTATAATAACCATTTTATTATTGCCACTTGGGCATATCTCCAACAGTCTCCCACTTGCACTAGAGTCAATAATCTAGTTTACATTTGTAAAGATATAACACCTTGGCCTTCCGGTTCTTTATCATGTTTTGCTCACGGGAGAGGTTTTACTCAACAGATCTGACACGCTCAGAAACGTATGCATTTTGCAATTCATTTGCATCTCAACGCATCACTCATTTTCCAAATGAGTCGGCATTAATCGTATATGTTCTGTCTTCTGGTGGAACCTTAATTCCGCGGTCTGAAATATGTCACTAATATTGTCACACACAATATAGCTTCAAAGTTCTGACACTATCGGAACTACACCAAGTTCTCAAAGAACTCTTTGACTTTAAACATTCTCAGTCATTGTCAAAACAATGTCATACTCTGCCTTCGTTTGTAGAATCCGTCACAATATTTAGAACTCATCCAAATCTAGCATAGACAACTTCTAGCTCATTGTGCTACCTTTTAAACAACAGTTAGCCTAATTTGAGATTGAAATTTTATTTTTATATGTGACAAAACTAATATCGGTGCAACACCTTATAGCGATTTGTTTGTCATTTCTCCATACAAAACTATATATATATCCTTGGTTCTTCTAAAGTACTCAAGGATATTCTTACTGTTGTCCAATGATCATCACATGAATCATTCTGGTACATGCTCATAACACTTTAGAGCACAGGACATCTGATTGTGTACATATTATTCGTGATCTATAATCACTCATGTGTTTTTACTCATTGAGTGTCAGATACACTCAAGTCTTGTTAAACCTTCACATGACAAGAACATTTTCTTAATATTTCTATATTGAACTACTTCAATATCCATTCTATGTACTTTGACTTAAACTTATTATGTGTTTCAATCTATCTTCATAGATCTTGACACTAAATATGTTTCAGTCCATATCCAATGAAACCTTTTAATCAAGTATATAATTACATCATTTATAACCAACTATATGTCATCTACATAAAGTATTATAAATATGTCTCAGCGCTCCCACTTAATTTCTTGCAAATGCAAGCATCTTCATCGTTTCTGATGAAATCAAAAAACTCCTTGACTATTTCATCCGGTGAAGATTCCAACTCCGTGATACTCACTTCATCCAATTAAAATTCGTATACCTATCTAGTATTCCATGGACTAGCAAAACTATTGGTTGTATATTGTATACACCTTTAATACACACTTCTGTTAAGTAATATATTTTTCCATCCTACTAGCATATCTCACAAAAGAAATATGTAGCGATTACTAGAATAATCCACATAGACTATAAGCATCGCTACGGAAGATCTAATCTTATCGTAGTCAACTCTTTGAACTTTGTCGTAAACAACTTTTCGACAAGTCAAGCTTCTTCAAGGATATTCCATCCAAGTCCATCAATTTTATAGATCCATTTACTTTCAAAAAGTATTCATCTATCTTGGATTTCATGGCGCATAGCCATTTTAACGGAGCCAGGGCCCATCATAACTTCTTTGTATGTAGTTGGTTTATCATTGTTCAAAAACAATCCTTTGTCCACAAATCATTTATTTGATCACAAAGTAAACCATATCTACAAGGTTCAATATGTACATGGATCTCCATGGCTGAAAACACTTTGTAGTCATGGGAGCCATGATCGTCGTGACCGCTTCCAGAACCAATTCTGATGCTGTGCTACTCTGATCATAATGCTCAGGTTCATAAACCTTATCAAGTTCTATCGTCCTCCCACTCAAATACTTCGCTAGAAACAATTTCTTGGAAATAAGTAAGAAACATTGACAAACACTTTTGTCTTTGTCTCCATAGTGGAAAGAATTTCCAATCAAATCTTTGGGATAACCAACAAAGTCATTCATCCGATTTTGGTTGTAAACTCTTAGACCAAAATTTAAAGAAAGGACTATTAGGGTTTATACCCATGCCATAACTCGTATGGTGTCATTTCAACGGATCATGATGATGCTCTATTCAGTGTAAAAGTGGTAGTCACTAAAGCATAATCCACAAAAATATAATGGCATCATTTTATTTTATCTCATCATTAACCCAACAAGATTTGGATACGCCTCTCGGATACTCCATCATCATTATGATACTCCAAGAAACGTGAGTTGTAGAACAATTTCATAACTCTCTTAGATGTTTGCTAAAATTCATAATTCAAATATTTCCACCATGATCCAATCATAGATATTTGACTTTTCTATTATGATGATTTCTACTTCATGCTGAAATCTATTTGAATCTATTCAAATGTTTCAAACTTCTTCCTTATCGAATATATTCACATATATATACTCAATTCATTATTGGAAGTTTTCATGAAGTAGAAGAATCTCCCGCACACAACTATGCCTAGTGAACCACACACATCATCATATATGTTTCCACTAAGTTAGTTGCCCGTTCAACTCTTGGCCTATGAACGGTATTTCGGTCATTTTCTTTAGAAAAGATTTGCAAGCGCCGGACGATTCAAAAATCGAATGACTCCAAAAATCCATTTGCATGGAGTTCCTTCATGCGTTCCTTTCTAACATGACCTAAATGGCGGTTCCACAAATAAGTGGAATTCAAATCATTTGCCTTATGGCATTTTAGCGTCAGTGTTATGTATGTGTATTTCACCATTAAGATTTATAATAACTTATCCATCGTACATGGAGTAATGTCATAATTTGAACAACTCATTGTTTTCATTTGACCAGAGCAAAATAACAATTATTAAGTTCTTTATTATAAATTCTAAGGGCTAGGTAGAATGCCAACGACAAACATAATAACACTTTTTTATGTTCCAGATGTGCATTATTACCATATTCCTTATCAGTCACTTAGGCCATTGTATTCTTGTATTGCGTTGTACTGTATGACATCTCATACCAACCAATCTGGTACAAATACCCAAGAATTTCATTATGTGACCAAACAAGGAATACATCCATAACATGTATATCATATATATACACCCGAGCTAGACTTTCTAGTCTTTTCTTTCTTTCTGCCAAAATATCTTTTGTAGTTTCTCTTTTAGCTTTCTTCATTCTCAGAAAAACACTTCAACATCCATAACTTCTAGGTTTGTTGGTCAAATACCAATAACCTTGAGGTTCTTACTTTGAAGTTGATCATCATATGACAAGTGTTCCGGATTTCACTATTAGTAGCCTTTTAATGTGATGAACAATTTCACTCATAATATTTATCCATCAAATCATGACGACTTTCTGAGACCATGTCTGTACATGCTAGGCTCATAAAGTTTAACCTCAGTATTCGCATGTGCAAATCTGTCTTGCACCCGTTGTATGCACACGTAGAATCTATAACACCCGATTATCACGAGATGCTTCGAAACGACGAGTCTTAGCAACGGTGCGTACTAAGGACGATCATTTCATGGATATGCGAATATCGTTAGTGCCCCAATAGTTGGAGGATTGGGACGCCTGGCGTCTTCAACCTTCGTACATTCCCATAAAACTTATGAGTTTATGTAGTCTCACCAAATTATATTCTATCACCTTGAAATAAGGTCTTAGATATCACATATATCTCATACCTTGCTTAATTCTGAAAACAATTTTTTTGGCTCCTTACTTTTCAAACAGATTTGAACTTCAAGTTTCACGGAGACAAGATGACTTTAGGTACTAATTGAAACCATAGCTCTTTGAATTAACAATGTGAGGTTTACTAAAAGTTTGCAATAATACTTAATTATTTCTTGATTCTTTAACAATACGGTACCAGTCCGTAAAGTTTCTCGTCAGACTTAACAGTATTTCTATCTCAATTACAAGACTAGCGCATGGTAGAAAACAGATGCCAATTCTACAAATTTAATTCAAAATACTATTCAAACTATGTTCATGATAATTAGTTCAAGTTTTAATCTAATTACTAATGAACTCCCCGAATAGCGGCGCCTAGCTTTAGTTTCCACACGACACGATGGATCTATCACTCTCTTTAGCCAGGCCATTCTCTAGAGGAGAGTACCGAGAATGTCCCACTTAATACAACATCTCTCATAGTTGTTAAGTGGTACACGATCCACATCCACTACACCAAAACCGATCATCACGTGAGATGATGTAGCTTCAATGGTGAACATCAACATGTTGATCATATCATCCATATGACTCGTGTTCAACCTTTCGGTTTCCGTTGTCCCGAGGCCATGTTTGTACATGCTAGGCTCGTCAAACAAACCCAAGTATTCCGCGTGTGCAAACATGGCTTACACCCGTTGTATGCGACCGTAGAGTCTATCACATCCGATCATCACGAGATGCTTCGAAACGACGAACTGTAGCAACGGTGCATACGAGGGGAGAACACTTTATTATCTTGATATTAATGTGAGGGATCATCTTATAATGCTACCGTCACGTTCTAAGCAAAATAAGATGCATAAAGGATTAACATCACATGCAATTCATATGTGATATGATATGGCCCTTTAGTCTTTGAGCCTTTGATCTTCATCTCCAAAGCACGGACATGATCTCCATCATCAACGGGCATGATCTCCATCATCGTTGGCATAGCGTCAAGGTCCATGGCACCGTCTTCATGGTTGTTCACCGTGTGTAGCAACTATTACAACTACTTTGAAACAATACTACAACATGAAATATAAAGACAACCATAAGGCTCCTGCCGGTTGCCACAATACAATAATGATAATCTCATACATATTCATTATCACATCATGGCCATATCACATCACCAAACCCTGCAAAAAAAAGTTAGACGTCTCTAATTTGGTTTGCATATTTTACGTGGTTTAGGGTTTTCGAGTATGAGCCAATCTACCTACGAACATGAACCAGAACGATGATACTAGTGTTGTCAATAGAAAGAGTAAATTGAATCTTCACTATGGTGGGAGAGACATACACCCGCAAAGCCACTTATGGAATACAAGTTGCATGTCGAGCGTGGAGCAAGTCTCATGAACGCGGTCATGTAAAGTTAGCCCGGGCCGCTTCATCCCACCATGCCGCAAGATGCAAAGTACATGAACTAAAGACAACAAAGTATCAACGCCCACAAATCAATTGTGTTCTACTCGTGCAACCAATCTATGCATAGACACGGCTCTGATACCACTGATGGGATTCGTAGCATAGAAAACAAAAAATATCCTACCGCAAGAACGAAAACCAAGCCAAGATGCAATCTAGAAGATGGGAGCAACGAGAAGATCATGAGACTAACCCTCGAAAATTTCCAAAGCCTACGAGATTAGATCTCGTTGTTGCTGTAGTCGATCACTTGCCGCTTTCAAAAGCGCGTAGAAGATCTTGACGGTGCCACAGTCGGGCAGCACCTCCGTACTCGGTCACACGTTCGGTGTTGATGAAGACTTCCTTCTGTAGGATAACGTTGCATAGAAAACAAAATTTTTCCTACCGCGAACACGCAATCCAAGCCAAGATGCAATCTAGAAGACGGTAGCAACTAGGGGGTATCGAGTCTCACCCTTGAAGAGATTCCAAAGCCTACAAGATGAGGCTCTTGTTGCTGCGGTAGACATTCACTTGCCGCTTGCAAAAGCGCGTAGAAGATCTTGATCACGATCGCTTCCGGCGCCACGAACGGGCAGCACCTCCGTACTCGGTCACACGTTCGGTTGTTGATGAAGACGACGTCCACCTCCCCGTTCCAGCGGGCAGCGGAAGTAGTAGCTCCTCTTGAATCCGACAAGCACGACGGCGTGGTGTCGGTGGTGGTGGAGAAATCCGGCGGAGCTTCGCTTAAGCGTGCGGGATATGGTGGAGGAGAGAGACCGCTAGGGTTTGGGGAGAGGGGCGCGGCTAGGGCACCCTTGAGGGGTGCGGCCATGGTGGTGGCTTGAGTGGCCGGCCAGCCCCTCTCTCCCCTTCTTTATATAGGTGGAGGCCCCAAGGTTTAGGTCAAAGAGTCCGAATAAGACCCCAACAAAACCTTCCAAGTGTCCAAACCTAGGGGGAGTGGGACTCCCCTTTCCTTAGTGGGGTGGCCGGCCACCATGGTGGGGAGTCCACTTGGGACTCCTCCTCCCTTAGGTTGGCCGGCCAAGGTGGGTGGAGTCCCTCCACCTTCCATCCTTATTTCTTCCGGACTTTTCTAGAACCTTCTAGAACCTTCCGTAGAACCTTCCGCATCATTTTAATTCACATAAAATGACATCCTATATATGAATCTTATTCTCCGGACCATTCCGGAACTCCTCGTGATGTCCGGGATCTCATCCGGGACTCCGAACAAATATTCGAACTCCATTCCATATTCAAGTACTACCATTTCAACATCCAACTTTAAGTGTGTCACCCTACGGTTCGTGAACTATGCGGACATGGTTGAGTACTCACTCCGACCAATAACCAATAGCGGGATCCGGAGATCCATAATGGCTCCCACATATTCAACGATGACTTTAGTGATCGAATGAACCATTCACATACGATACCAATTCCCTTTGTCACGCGATATTTTACTTGTCCGAGGTTTGATCTTCGGTATCACTCTATACCTTGTTCAACCTCGTCTCCCGACAAGTACTCTTTACTCGTACCGTGGTATGTGGTCTCTTATGAACTTATTCATATGCTTGCAAGACATTAGACGACATTCCACCGAGAGGGCCCGGAGTATATCTATCCGTCATCGGGATGGACAAATCCCACCGTTGATCCATATGCCTCAACTCATACTTTCCGGATACTTAATCCCACCTTTATAACCACCCATTTACGCGAGTGGCGTTTGATGTAATCAAAGTACCTTTCCGGTATAAGTGATTTACATGATCTCATGGTCATAAGGACTAGGTAACTATGTATCAAAAGCTTATAGCAAATAACTTAATGACGAGATCTTATGCTACGCTTAATTGGGTGTGTCCATTACATCATTCATATAATGATATAACCTTGTTATTAATAACATCCAATGTTCATGATTATGAAACTAATCATCCATTAATCAACAAGCTAGTTTAAGAGGCATACTAGGGACTTCTTGTTGTCTACATATCACACATGTACTAATGTTTCGGTTAATACAATTATAGCATGATATATAAACATTTATCATAAACATAAAGATATAAATAATAACCACTTTATTATTGCCTCTAGGGCATATCTCCTTCAGTCTCCCACTTGCACTAGAGTCAATAATCTAGTTTACATTTGTAAAGATACAACACCTTGGCCTTCCGGTGCTTTATCATGTATTGCTCACGTGGAGAGGTTTTTAGTCATCGGATCCGACACGCTCGGAAACGTATGTATTTTGTAATTCATTTGCGCCTCAACGCATCACTCATTTCCAAATGAGTTGGCATTAAATATGTTTGATCTTCCGGTGGAACCTTAATTCCGTTGTCCGAAATATGTCACTAATATTGTGACACACAATATAGCTTCAAAGTTCTGACTCTGTCGAACTACACCAAGTTCTCAAAGAACCTCTTGACTTAACATCCTTTGTCATTGTCAAAATAATGACATACTCGCCTTCTTTTGTAGAATCCGTCACAATATTTAGAACTCTTCTAAATCTAGCATAGACAACTTCTAGCTCATTGTGCTACCTTTTATACAACACTTAGTCTAATTTGAGATTGAAATTATATTTTATATGTGACAAAACCAATATCGGTGTAACACCTTACAGCGATTTTTTTGTCATTTCTTCATACAAAAATATATATATATATCCTTAGTTCTTCTAAAGTACTCAAGGATATTCTTATACTGTCGTCCAATGATCATCATATGAATCATTCTGGTATATGCTCATAACACTTTATAGCACATGATATCTGATTGTGTACATATTATTCGTGATCTATAATCACTCATGTGTTTTTACTCATTGAGTGTCTGATACACTCAAGTCTTGTTAAACCTTCACATGACAAGAACATTTTCTTAATATTTCTATATTGAACTACTTCAATATCCATCATATGTACTTTGACTTAAACTTATTTATGTGTTTCAATCTATCTTCATAGATCTTGACACTAAATTTGTTTCAGTCCATATCCTTTCATTGAAGTTAATTCTCAATGAAACCTTTTTTAATCAAGTATATAATTACATCATTTATAACCAACTATATGTCACCTACATAAAGTATTATAAATGTGTCTTAGCGCTCCCACTTAATTTCTTGCAAATGCAAGCCTCTTCATCGTCTCTGATGAAATAAAAAACTCTTTAACTATTTCATCTGGTGAAGATTCCAACTCCGTGATACTTACTTCATCCAATTGAAGTTCGTATACCTATCTAGTATTCTATGGACTAGCAAAACTATTGGTTGTATCTTGTATACACCTTTAATACACACTTCTGTTAAGTAGTGTATTTTGCCATCCTACTAGCATATCTCAAAAAAGAAATATGTAGTGATTACTAGAATAATCCACATAGACTATAAGCATTGCTATGAAGATCTAATCTTATCGTAGTCAACTCTTTGAACTTTGTCGTAAACAACTTTTCGACAAGTCAAGCTTCTTCAAGGATATTCCATCCAAGTCCATCAATTTTATAGATCCATTTACTTTCAAAAAGTATTCATCTATTTTGGATTTCATGGCGTATAGCCATTTTAACGGAGTTAGGGCCCATCATAACTTCTTTGTATGTAGTTGATTTATCATTGTTCAAAAACAATCCTTTTGTCCACAAATCATTTATTTGATCACAAAGTAAATCATACCTACAAAGTTCAATAGGTACTTTGATCTCCATGGCTAAAACATTTTGTAGTCATGGAAGCTATGATCGACGCGGCCGCTTCCGGAACCAATTCCGATGCTGTGCTACTCTGATCATTATGCTCGAGTTCATAAACCTTATCAAGTTCTATTGTCCTCCCACTCAAAAACTTCGCTAGAAACAATTTCTCGGAAATAAGAAACATTGACAAACACTTTTGTCTTTGTCTTGTGGGAAGAATTCCCAATCAAATCTCTGGGATAACCAACAAAGACATTTATCCGATTTTGGTTGTAAACTTATTTACTTATGCTATGCATACCAAAATTTAAAGAAAGGACTATTAGGGTTTATACCCATGCCATAACTTGTATGGTGTCATTTCAACGGATCATGATGATGCTCTATTTAGTGTAAAAGCGGTAGTCACTAAAGCATAATTCACAAAAATATAATGGCATCAATATTTTATCTCATCATTGACCCAACAAGGTTTGGATACATCTCTCGGATACTTCATCATCACTATGATACTCCAAGAAACGTGAGTTGTAGAATAATTTCATAACTCTCTTAGATGTTCGCTAAAACTCGTAATTCAAATATTTCCACCATGATCCAATCATAGATATTTGACTTTTCTATTACGATGATTTCCACTTCATGCTGAATTTTATTTGAATCCATTCAAATGTTTCAAACTTCTTCCTTATCGAATATATCCACATTTATATACTCAATTCATTGTTGGAAGTTTTCATGAAGTAGAAGAATCTTCCGCACACAACTATGCCCAGTGAACCACATACATCATCATGTATGTTTCCACTAAGTTAGTTGCCCGTTCAACTCTTGGCCTATGAACGGTATTTTAGTCATTCTCTTTTAGAAAAGATTTGCAAGCGCCAAACGATTCAAAAAATCAGATGACTCCAAAAATCCATTTGCATGGAGTTCCTTCATGCGTTCCTTTCTAACATGACCTAAATGGCGGTTCCACAAATAAGTGGAATTCAAATCATTTGCCTTATGGCATTTTAGCGTCAGTTTTATGTATGTGTGTTTCACCATTAAGATTTATAATAACTTATCCATCGTACATGGAGTAATGTCATAATTTGAACAACTCATTGTTTTCATTTGACCAGAGAAAAATAACAATTATTAAGTTCTTTATTATAAATTCTAAGGGCTAGATAGAATGCCAACGACGAACACAATAACACTTTATTTTGTTCCAGACGTGCATTCCTATCATATTCCTTGTCAGTCACTTAGGCCATTGAATTCTTGTATTGTGTTGTTTTTGTATGACACTTCATACCAACCAATATAGTACTAATACCCAAGAATTTCATAGTGTGACCTAACTAGGAATACAATCATAACATGTATATCATTTATATACACCTGAGCTAGACTTTCTAGTCTTTTCTTTTCTTTTTGCCAAAATATCTTTTGCAGTTTCTCTTTTAGCTTTCCTCATTATTCAGAAAAACACTTCAACATTAATACCTTCTAGGTTTGTTGGTCCGATACCAATAACCTTGAGGTTCTTATTTTGAAGTTGATCATCATATGACAAGTGTTCCGGATTTCACTATTAGTAACCTTGTAATATGATGAACAATTTCACTCATAATTTTATCCATCATATCATGACGACTTTCCGAGACCATGTCTGTACATGCTAGGCTCGTAAAGTTTTAACCTTGGTATTTGCATGTGCAAATCTAGCTTGCACCCGTTGTATGCACACGTAGAATCTATCACACCCGAACATCACGTGATGCTTCGAAACGACGAGTCTTAGCAACGGTGCATATTAAGGATGGTCACTGCATGGATATGCAAATATCGTTAGTTCCCCAATAGTTGGAGGATTGTGACGCCTTGCGTCTTCAACCTTCGTACATTCCCATAAAACTTATGAGTTCATGTAGTCTCACCAAATTATATTCTATCATCTTGCAATAAGGTCTTAGATATCACATATATCTCATACCTTGATTATTTCTGAAAACTAAATTTTCAGCTCCTTACTTTTCAAACAAATTTGAAATTCAAGTTTGACGGAGACAAGATAACTTTAGGTACTAATTGAAACCATAGCTCTTTGAATCAAAAATGTGAGGTTTACTAAAAGTTTGCAATAGGACTTAATCATTTCTTGATTCATTAACAATACGGTACCAATCCGTAAAGTTTCTTATCAGATTTTAACAGTATTTCTATCTCAATAACAAGACTAGCGCATAGTAGAAAACGGATGCCAATACTACAAAAAATAATTCAAAATACTACTCAGTACTATGTTTATGATAATTAGTTCATGTTCTAATCTTATTACTAATGAACTCCCACTTAATACAACATCCCTCATAGTTGTTAAGTGGTACACGATCCAAATCCACTACACCAAAACCGATCATCACGTGAGATGATGTAGCTTCAATGGTGAACATCTACATGTTGATCATATCATCCATATGACTCGTGTTCAACCTTTCGGTTTCCGTTGTCCCGAGGCCATGTCTGTACATGCTAGGCTCGTCAAGCAAACCCAAGTATTCCGCGTGTGCAACATGGCTTACACCCGTTGTATATGAACGTTGAATCTATCACATCCGATCATCACGATATGCTTCGAAACGACGAACTTTGGCAACGGTGCATACGAGGGGAGAACACATTATTATCTTGATATTAATGTGAGGGATCATCTTATAATGCTACCGTCGCGATCTAAGCAAAATAAGATGCATAAAGGATTAACATCACATGCAATTCATATGTGATATGATATGGCCCTTTAGTCTTTGTGCCTTCGATCTTCATCTCCAAAGCACGGACATGATCTCCATCATCAACGGGCATGATCTCCATCATCGTCGGCGTAGCGTCAAGGTTCATGGTGCCGTCTTCATGGTTGTTCACCTCATGTAGCAACTATTACAACTACTTTGAAATACTACTCAACATGAAATTTAAAGACAACCATAAGGCTCCTGCCGGTTGCCACAATACAATAATGATCATCTCATACATATTCATCATCACATTATGGCCATATCACATCACCAAACCCCGCAAAAACAAGTTAGACGTCTCTAATTTGGTTTGCATATTTTACGTGGTTTAGGGTTTTCGAGTAAGATCTAATCTACCTACGAACATGAACCACAACGGTGATACTAGTGTTGTCAATAGAAGAGTAAATTGAATCTTCACTATAGTAGGAGAGACAGACACCCGCAAAGCCTCTTATGCAATACAAGTTGCATGTCGAACGAGGAGCAAGTCTCATGAACGCGGTCATGTAAAGTTAGCCCGAGCCGCTTCATCCCACTATGCCACAAAGATGCAAAGTCACCGAAACTAAAGATAACAAGAGAATCAACGCCCACAAAACCATTGTGTTCTACTCGTGCAACCATCTATGCATAGACACGGCTCGATACCACCTGTAGGATAACGTTGCATAGAAAACAAAAATTTCCTACCGCGAACACGCAATCCAAGCCAAGATGCAATCTAGAAGACGGTAGCAACGAGGGGTATCGAGTCTCACCCTTGAAGAGATTCCAAAGCCTACAAGATGAGGCTCTTGTTGCTGCGGTAGACGTTCACTTGCCTCTTGGAAAAGCGCGTAGAAGATCTTGATCACGATCGCTTCCGGCGCCACGAACGGGCAGCACCTCCGTACTCGGTCACACGTTCGGTTGTTGATGAAGACGACGTCCACCTCCCCGTTCCAGCGGGCAGCGGAAGTAGTAGCTCCTCTTGAATCCGACGAGCAAGACGGCGTGGTGTCGGTGGTGGTGGAGAAATCCGGCGGAGCTTCGCTAAGCGTGCGGGATATGGTGGAGGAGAGAGACCGCTAGGGTTTGGGGAGAGGGGCGCGGCTAGGGCACCCTTGAGGGGTGCGGCCATGGTGGTGGCTTGAGTGGCCGGCCAGCCCCTCTCTCCCCTTCTTTATATAGGTGGAGGCCCCAAGGTTTAGGTCAAAGAGTCCGAATAAGACCCCAACAAAACCTTCCAAGTGTCCAAACCTAGGGGGAGTGGGACTCCCCCCTTTCCTTGGTGGGGTGGCCGGCCACCATGGTGGGGAGTCCACTTGGGACTCCTCCTCCCTTAGGTTGGCCGGCCAAGGTGGGTGGAGTCCCTCCACCTTCCATCCTTATTTCTTCCGGACTTTTCTAGAACCTTCTAGAACCTTCCGTAGAACCTTCCGGATCATTTTAATTCACATAAAATGACATCCTATATATGAATCTTATTCTCCGGACCATTCCGGAACTCCTCGTGATGTCCGGGATCTCATCCGGGACTCCGAACAAATATTCGAACTCCATTCCATATTCAAGTACTACCATTTCAACATCCAACTTTAAGTGTGTCACCCTACGGTTCGTGAACTATGCGAACATGGTTGAGTACTCACTCCGACCAATAACCAATAGCGGGATCTGGAGATCCATAATGGCTCCCACATATTCAACGATGACTTTAGTGATCGAATGAACCATTCACATACGATACCAATTCCCTTTGTCACGCGATATTTTACTTGTCCGAGGTTTGATCTTCGGTATCACTCTATACCTTGTTCAACCTCGTCTCCTAACAAGTACTCTTTACTCATACCGTGGTATGTGGTCTCTTATGAACTTATTCATATGCTTGCAAGACATTAGACGACATTCCACCGAGAGGGCCCAGAGTATATCTATCCGTCATCGGGATGGACAAATCCCACTGTTGATCCATATGCCTCAACTCATACTTTCCGGATACTTAATCCCACCTTTATAACCACCCATTTACGCAGTGGCGTTTGATGTAATCAAAGTACCTTTCCGGTATAAGTGATTTACATGATCTCATGGTCATAAGGACTACGTAACTATGTATCGAAAGCTTATAGCAAATAACTTAATGACGAGATCTTATGCTACGCTTAATTGGGTGTGTCAATTACATCATTCATATAATGATATAACCTTGTTATTAATAACATCCAATGTTCATGATTATGAAACTAATAATCCATTAATCAACAAGCTAGTTTAAGAGGCATACTAGGGACTTCTTGTTGTCTACATATCACACATGTACTAATGTTTCGGTTAATACAATTATAGCATGATATATAAACATTTATCATAAACATAAAGATATAAATAATAACCACTTTATTATTTCCTCTAGGGCATATCTCCTTCACCTTCTCCCCGTTCCAGCGGGCAGCGTAAGTAGTAGATCCTCCTCGGAATCCCGCCAGCACGACGGCGTGGTGGCGGTGGTGGTGGAGAACTCCGGCAGGGCTTTGCCTATGCGTTGCGGGAGTATTATGTGGAGGAGGAGAGGCTAGGGTTTGGGGAGAGGGAGGCTTGGGGCGCCGGCTAGGGTGCCCCTTGGTGGTGCGGCCAACTCATGGTCTTAGGGTGGCCGGACCCCTCCCCTTGTCCCTCATTATATAGGTGGAACACATCTAGGGTTTGCCCAAGTCTTCGAATAAGTCCCCAATTCAAAACTGCCATATGGACGAAACCTAATTGGGTTGGGACTCTCCCCTTTCCCCCATTGCTTGGCCGGCCAAGGAGGTGGAGTCCACCATGGACTCCACCCTCCCACTTGGTGGGCAAGTTAGGGTTGGTGGAGTCCAACCGGGACTCCACCTTCCATAGTGATTTATTCCGGATAATTCTAGAAACCACCTTCCATAAATTCACCGGATTATTTCCAAACTTGGAAAGTGACTTCCTATATATGAATCTTATTCTCCGGACCATTCCGGACCTCCTCGTGATGTCCTGGATCCCATCCGAGACTCCGAACAAAACTTCGAACTCCATTCCATATTCCATATCTACTTAAACGACATCAAACCTTAAGTGTGTCACCCTACGGTTCGTGAACTATGGAGACATGGTTGAGACTTCTCTCCGACCAATAACCAATAGCAGGATCTGGAGATCCATAATGGCTCCCACATATTCAACGATGACTTAGTGATCGATTGAACTATTTACATACGATACCGATTCCCTTTGTCACGCGATATTTTACTTGTCCGATGTTTGATCATCGGTATCTCTATACCTCGTTCAACCTCGTCTCATGACAAGTACTCTTTACTCGTACCGTGGTATGTGGTCACTTATGAACCATTCATATGCTTGCAAGCTAATTAGACGACATTCCACCGAGAGGGCCCAGAGTATATCTATCCGTCATCGGAATGGACAAATCCCACTGTTTATTCATATGCCTCAACTCATACTATTCGGATACCTAATCCCACCTTTATAACCACCCATTTACGCAGTGGCGTTTGATGTAATCAAAGTACCCTTCCGGCATAAGTGATTTACATGATCTAATGGTCGAAAGGACTAGGTAACTATGTATCGAAAGCTTATAGCAAATGAACTTAATGACGTGATCTTATGCTACGCTTAATTGGGTGTGTCCATTACATCATTCACACAATGACATAACCTTGTTATTAATAACATCCAATGTTCATGATCATGAAACTATGATCATCTATTAATCAACAAGCTAGTTATACAAGAGGCTTACTAGGGACTCCTTGTTGTTTACATAACACACATATATCAACGTTTCGATTAATACAATTATAGCATGGTATGCAAACATTATCATAAACACAAAAATATATTATAATAACCATTTTATTATTGCCTCTTGGGCATATCTTCAACAACTAGATATAACCTCACGGTCTAATGCTTTCATAATTTATTGCAACGATGGACTTGCGCTAGCTACTCGTCAAAATCTTACTCCTGACCCAATGGTCTAAGGAGTAAAAAATCTTGCGCCAGCTCGTTGTCCGTCCTCCGCCCCCTCCTCACCACCGTGGACCACCCAGGGATCGCCACATAGTCTATGACCTTCATCTCCGCCGTCCCCGCTCGCCGGCGGAGATCCATCCGATGCAGCGAGGGGTTCGGTCAGCAGCCCCCCAGGAGCCAGGGTTAACCGGCAGCGCCGATCGGCGGTAGGCGGTAGCGCTGGCGTCCGCCTGCCTGTCCACTGCAGGAGGCTCCTCAACGGTCATTTTCTGAGGCCAGCATGATGACATGATTATTGAACTGAAAAAACATTCTTCAGCTTTGCATATGTTTACTGATGTTTCTTGCTTGAATCCGTGTTGTTCTCCTTATCCAAGCAGAACTTCGATCTGGGCGTGGCCCTGTACGACTCTGCGTCTACAAGCGAGTAAGCTACTCATGAACTAACTAGTAAGTTTGCACGTGCAGCGCACGTCAACTAATACAAATAAAATCATAAAAAATATAAAGTTAGAAATAAAAACTCCATAAGATATAAATTATTTTGTAGATGTTTCAAAGATGCAATCCTGTATTCCAAAGATGAAATCTTGCTGAAGGAAAGGATGCAACTAACGCATGGTGGTGAGGCTTGATTCGTGAGCATGGAAAAAAATAGCGCGCTATTCCAACGCTAATAGCACGCTATAGCATATCTGGAGAGCCGACGCTACGCTATTTCGACGCTATAGCGCGCTATTCGCGTTAATAGCACGCTATAGCATGCTAATAGCGTATTTTTAGACCCTCGCTATTTTGTTATAGCGCGCTATTTTTTTCTATATTCGTGAGCAGAGCTCATACATATCTAGGAAATGCCATCCACAAGATGTATACAATTAAAATTCAGAATATTAAAAATCTTTTACTTCCAACCGGTACATGTCATTATCAGCTCATTATATTTAACTGAAAAACCATTCTAAGAATGTTAAACAATATTTGGTAATTTCATAAAATGTAGCCATGCTAAAAGTTGCTCGTGGCAACAGTGTGGCTCTTGTCTCTTGATATGTACCCATGAGGATGACAACAAGAATGGGACACTCAACAATTTTTGGAACCTTGACTCCTGGAGAAGGGAAATGCAAAACATTAAAGACAAAAGGAGATATTTCATATCCATCTGACCAGCTAACCACACTGTTAGAACCATAAAGCAGCGCAAACAAGTTAAAGTATCACTAAAGCCAAAAAATTATACGAACAATTTTCATGTAAAATAGCAATATCTTAATATATAAAATTATAAGAACTACTGCATAAGCAGTTTGTATTGAGCAGAAAATTATAATGCTCAAGCTGTACACAGGATTGAGAATTTAATCCCTTACGATGGAGGGTGTGACTGTAATTTGAAGGCAAAACTGCAAGACCTAGCATAGCAACATTCTTCTTATGCTTATATATATCTTTTGTCACATATGAATAACTCGTGTTGGGATGCTAGAAGGAACTATGAAGCATAATGCTGCCAAAATGTGGTTAATAAGTGGTGCTAAGAAAACCATTCGGCAACTTGTACCACTGAAATTAAAATGATTTGAATTAAGTACAGCGCAACACACATCCACTCCTGCATCTCCTAATAAGGAAAAAAGACTCGTTTGATAATCATGCATGTACATAGAAGAACTTAATAAGTTAACAGTTTGTAGCATAAGAAGATGTAAGGAAAAATTATATTGAGGCAATACTATACCGTTAGCATTAGCAGAAACTAAGATGGAGAAAAAATGTGCACGTTCATCTTTACTGAGAATCTAAGACAGCTCCCCTGGAGCAAGGGTGGCTCCAGGAGGGTTTCAACTACAATTCTCCTGCGAAGTATCAAAGTAAATAAAATTCATAATATAATTTAAGAAAAATGAAGCCGATGACACTGAAAGCTTTTTTTTTTTTATAGTTGCTAGATATATTTAAAGACAAGCACCCTTCCACAATCTGCAGAACTGCAGAAGAAGCGTTTGAACCATCGCCCAAAAGTGTATATTAACTCTTCTAGAGCAATATAACAATGAGGCTTGCTATATCTATCTGACATATATGTACGGTTGTGAAGTTTCAGCAGCACCTCGTGTAAAACATAAGCTATGCTTCGAATATTCAGAAAAAGGTAACAGTGTCATCTTCTTATTAGAGAACCTGAAAATGATATCTTTTGAAAGCAATCTACATTACCACAAATATGAAAACAGAGATGACATAGCTAGTAGCAAAAGAATTCTAGATACAACAGAGTCCGATGCCTAGTTGCAGGCATATTACGAAAGAAGTATATATCATTTTTTTAGATAAAAGGCCATAGCGGGCCCGACTTTAAATTAATAAAGCCAGCGAGGTTAAGATTCATACAGACTGCTGCGGCAGACAGCTTAGCCAAGGAGTGCACACATCAAACGCAAACACAACGGGGGCGGCACCCCACAGCAACCGCACTAAGAAGAACTAGCCAGATTACGCCGCAGGGCTTCGGCTTTGGCTTCTTGTTCTCACGGAGGCGTACAGCTCCCTCAGCTCGCTTGTCAACCGTCTGAGATCCTCCCGATCTTCTGGTTTTGCCTTGACGCTCCAGAGCTGTAGGAAGATACACATTTTAAAAATCAGGTTAGCGGGGTCATTTAAGATTTTCTTTTCCATAGTAAGCTTATTCCGCACGGTCCAAAGGGCCCAAGATTGTGCGAGGAAGAGGGTCCATAGGAGTCTCCTGGCCCTCCCAGAGAAACCGGCTAGGATGGCGTGGAACTGTGGAAAGTTGGTTGGGCACCAGTTGCAACCCAGAATGCTACGCAGCGCGCTCCAAGCAAATCTTGCCATTGAGCAGGAAAAGAGGATGTGGGAGGAGTCCTCCGGGGCGCCACAAAGTGCGCACGCCCCCGAAGCCGGACCATTTCTGCCGGCCACCAAAAGGCTGGAGGGGAGTCTGTCAAGGATGAGCAACCAGGCAAAGATCTTGATCTTAAGCGGGACCCTGGCTTCCCAAACGTCCTTATGGAAAGCAACCGACGCCCCTTACGACAGTTTATAGTACATGGACTGAACGGAGTATAGGCCAGAGGGGGAGAGGTGCCAAATCACCCTATCGAGAGCGTCTGAGAGCAAGAAAGGCTGAAGTTGGGCGATGAGGCGATTCCATTGATTCATACCCTCTGGGTCCAAAGAGCGACGGAACCTGATGTGCGGGCCCCCCGGAGCGCACGCGGAGGCTACTAATTGGTTTGTGTCCTCGCAAACCGCGAACAGATACGGGAAGGAGTCTTTCAGAGGTTCGTGCCCTAACCACCGATCCGACCAGAAGCGAGTGCGGCGCCCATCGCCGACCACATGCTTTGCCCCAAGCTTGAAGAAGTGCTTAACCTTGTGGATACTCTTCCAGAACTAGGAGCCACCTTTGCCCGAGCCTGAAAAAAGATCGCTCGCATCCGGATACTTGGCTTTGATGATTTTGGACCAGATGGTGTCATCCTCATTGTATAGTTTCCACACCCATTTAAGGAGCAGCGCGATGTTCATCTTCCTCGTACTGAGGAGGCCCGTGCCCCCATGGCCTTGGGACGGCGTACGATGAGGCCGCTTAACCAAGTGGTACTTGCGATTTGCCCCAGTCCCTTCCCAGAAGAACTTAGAACGATGAGAGTCGAAACGGGCATGAATCCCCTCATGCAGAAGGAACAGGCCCATCGCATAGATGGGCGTGTTGTCAAGGCAGGCATTGGAGAGAATTAGTCTCCCACCAGAAGTGAGTAACCTACTCATCCAGGGCTCAATGCGGTCAGCCAGCTTCCTGACAAGGAACAACCATTGTTCGAGGCGCAGTTTACGGTCAGAGATGGGCAAGCCAAGGTAGAGAAAAGGGAAGGACCCCAGTTTGCAGTTCAGCTTGTTGGCGATCCTGATCTGTTCGTCTCTAGGTTGGCCCATGACAATGACTTCACTCTTGTGGTAGTTGATCTTGAGGCCGGACATGTCTTCGAAGCACATGAGAAGGAACTTGAGGTTGGCAATATCTTCCTCCGTGTTTTGGATCAAGATGAGGGTGTCGTCCGCGTACTGAAGGTGGGAAATGCCTCCGGGAAGTAAATGAGGGACAACTCCGTGGATGTGACCCGCCGAGCCGGCAGAGCTGTGAGGATGCTCGGACAGCGCCTCCCCTATGAGGTTGAACAGCAGCGGAGAGAGAGGGTCCCCTTGACGCACTCCCCGCTTGTTTCTGAAGTACGGGCCGATGACACCATTGATGGAGATCGCAGTCTGGCCACCCGACACCAACTGCAAGATTCTGTGTATGTAGCCCTGGTCAAAACCTTTGGCGCGGAGCACTTCCTCTAGGAAGCCCCAGTTGACCACGTCGTAGGCTTTCTCGAAGTCGAGTTTAGCAGGATCCCTCCTAGCTTCTTGACCCGCAGCTCGTGGACAATCTCAATCAAGGCGAGAGGCCCTTCCAAAATGTTCCTTCCCCGGATGAACGCCGTCCGGAAGGGACTTATAATTTTATTGGCTGACGGGATCAAGCCTGGACGCGTACGCTTTGGAGATAATCTTGAACACCACGTTGATGAGAGCAATTGGGCGGAACTGGGACACCAAGTCAGCACCGGGAACTTTGGGGATGAGCGCTAGAATCCCGAAGTTGAGTCTTGAGATGTCAATGCGCCCCAGCACAAAATCGTTAAGGATGTGAAGAATTCCAAGTTTTAGCCAAGGCCACATGCGCTTGAAGAAGATAGGGGAAGCCGTCTGGGCCCGGGGCCGTGTTGGATTTCATGTCAGCGACAATAGCCTCCAGTTCCTTCTCCGAAAAGGTTAACATGAGTTGCTCATTATCAGAGTCCGACACTTTCGCTGCCTCTCCCCAGAGGTTCGGGGCCACGGAGCACATCCTCTCAGACGAGGACCCCAAAAGGTCGCGGTAAAAGTCATAGATCACCTGTTGGATGATAGTGGGATCCGAAGTGGGGCCAGAAGGAGTGACAATAGAGGAGATAGTGCACTTGCGTCTCCTACCGTTGGCAACGGCGTGAAAATAGGCTGTGTTGACGTCCCCCTGGAGCGCCCACTTTGTCCTGCCCCTTTGTTGCCAGTAGTCCTCTTCCTCGTGGACAATGTGGAGAAGCTGGTCTTCGAGAGAATAGCGTTCAGCCCATTCCTCTTCTTCAAGACCCAGAGAGTCTGCTCTAGCATCAAGTTGTTCGATCTGAGCTAGGAGCGCCGCTTTTTCTCTTTTCGTGGCCGCTCCCTGGTTACGGCACCAACCGCGGAGGAACTGTCTGAGCCCCGAGCTCATGAAGTTCCACCAGTCAACAATGTCTCTGCCCCTTGCTCGAGAGGCCAGATCAATCCAACGTTGAGAAAGCATAGGGATATCATTACTCAGGTTACAATTATAATCATAGCGTAGACTTTGGTATTTCCATGGACATTAAAATGCACACAACAACAGCAAGTATTTTTACAGATCAATCGCATGACATAATTTCCGAACCTAGTTTGCAGACATATTTTGGCTATTGGTACGACACACATAAGTAATTTAGGAAGATGTGCGGCACACGGTAGTGATTTAGGAAGATATCAGAAGGGAACATATGTTTGTCAAATGCCCGCCATTCTTGGTCCTCAAATTATTTCCTTGCACTAACTAAGATGCCTAGAATGTTGTAAAAGAGGAGTAGGACAGACCCATCGGGATGGCATGGACAGGAAATCCTTCACCATGGTATTCGCTCATGGAACCCTCTTGATGCGCCACCCAACGTATATCAGCACCAAATGCTTCATCGCAAATTTAGCAGGACGCCATCTACAGGAATCCAACGATCTCTTCCTTGTGAGCCTGCAATTTTTTTTTAAAGCAAAAGGAGAGCAGAGATCCAGTGCCGTAGCATAGGTATTGGAGCAGGGCTTCACCTGGTAGATGAAGTGCCGGACGACAGAGGCTACAACATGCAGTGTGGCGGCGCCGCAGCCGATGCGGTACCGAATAGCCGGGAAGCGGCATAGGAGTCATGGGCGAGCGCGCTACAGGTAAAAGGACGCGGCCAGCTCGAGGTTGGCGTGAAGAAAGAATGGCGCCCCACGGCGGCAACCTCGTCGGGCACGCGCCGGCAGCTGCAGCTGACACCCCTCCTTTCGTAGCACCGCCGCCGCCTCTCCTGCCGCCATATGTCTCCGCCGACGTCGGCAATCCATCGTCTTATGGGAGGATCGGAAAAGGAGCGCCACACAAAGGTGTGAGGAAGATAAAACTGGAAAACGAGAGGATTTGATCCGGATTTATCGGCAGTAACCATCACTTCAATGATTCAGTTAGATTTGATCCGCGAAATCAGGCCATGCGAGCGGGGATACAGAGAGTCTAGTTTCGGAGGCGCATCAGCGTGATTTGGGGAGGGAGGGGAGGGGGAGACCAAACGATTTCCCGTCGTTAGATGAAAGCCTACGTACGGTTCAGATTTATTTTTCCTACGGCATTTCGTGCCTTTATAAGTAGTAGAGATATGAAAACAGAGATAACATAGCTAGTAGCAAAAGAACTCTAGATACAACAGAGTCCGATGCCTAGTTGCGGGCATATTACGAAAAGAAGTATATATCATTACCCAGGTTACAATTATAATCATAGCGTAGACTTTGGTATTTCCATGGACATTAAAATGCACACAACAACAGCAGGTATTTTTACAGATCAATCGCACTGACATAATTTCCGAACCTAGTTTGCAGACATATTTTGGCTATTGGTACGACACACATAAGTAATTTAGGAAGATGTGCGGCACACGGTAGTGATTTAGGAGATATCAGAAGGGAACATATGTTTGTCAAATGCCCGCCATTCTTGGTCCTCAAATTATTTCCTTGCACTAACTAAGATGTCTAGAATGTTGTAAAAGAGGAGCAGGACAGACCCATCGGGATGGCATGGACAGGAAATCCTTCACCATGGTATTCGCTCATGGAACCCTCTTGATGCGCCGCCCAACGTATATCAGCACCAAATGCTTCATCGCCATCAAGTGTGCACCAAAGTGAGCAGGACGCCATCTACAGGAATCCAACGATCTCTTCCTTGTGAGCCTGCAAATTTTTTTTGAAAGCAAAAGGAGAGCAGAGATCCAGTGCCGTAGCATAGGTATTGGAGCAGGGCTTCACCTGGTAGATGAAGTGCCGGACGACAGAGGCTACAACATGCAGTGTGGCGGCGCCGCAGCCGATGCGGTACCGAATAGCCGGGAAGCGGCATAGGAGTCATGCGCGAGCGCGCTACAGGTAAAAGGACGCGGCCAGCTCGAGGTTGGCGTGAAGAAAGATGGCGCCCCACGGCGGCAACCTCGTCGGGCACGCGCCGGCAGCTGCAGCTGACACCCCTCCTTTCGTAGCACCGCCGCCGCCTCTCCTGCCGCCATATGTCTCCGCCGATGTCGGCAATCCATCGTCTTATGGGAGGATCGGAAAAGGAGCGCCACACAAAGGTGTGAGGAAGATAAAACTGGAAAACGAGAGGATTTGATCCGGATTTATCGGCATTAACCATCACTTCAATGATTCAGTTAGATTTGATCCGCGAAATCAGGCCATGCGAGCGGGGATATAGAGAGTCTAGTTTCGGAGGCGCGTCAGCGTGATTTGGGGAGGGAGGGGAGGGGGAGACCAAACGATTTCCCGTCGTTAGATGAAAACCTATGTACGGTTCTGATTATTTTTCCTACGGCACTTCGTGCCTTTATAAGTAGTAGAGATAGAGATAGAGATAGAGATAGAGATGAGCACTGGCTTTTTTAGGACTAATGATCACTGGCTCATTATCCCTTGGCTCATACATATTGTGGTGACGCAGGGCCAAGAGGCCGGACGGCCAGCCCATGGTTACTCGAGTTGTAGTACTCAGAGTCCAAGATTAACAAAGGCATCCCTCTCTCGGCTCTGTTGTAGTGTTGCCCCTCTCGCAACAAAGGGGACTGCTGAGCGTCCCCCGGGGGATTAAACATCCGATCCCCCGCCTCGCTAGCCGTTAGATGCGGTCAACCATGCGAGTTCGTTCGTTGGATATACCGAGTACAACGCGCATAGACGTGTTTGTCCATCTCTCACCACGTGGGTGGACCCAGCGCATCGTGCTCCAACTCTACTGCAAAATATTAACAGAAGTCCGGCGAGACTACTGCGCTGCCGCCGCCGCCGCTGCTCGCAGTACCATCACCGCCATCGCCCGTAGCACCTCCGACAAGGCCTAGTAGAACTTCTGCTTGCCGCTCGCATCATCGATATTGTCGCCGGCAGCACCGTCGCCCGCAGCACCTTCGGCCACGGCTCGCCGCACCACCGCCGCCTCTCAAAGCATCAGCAGATTTTGCCGAAGCCGAAGATGACGCCAGCGTTGCCGTTTGCAGCAACATCGCCGGCCGCTTGCAGCAGCACCGGCGACCTCGAGTAGCAACGCCCACAGCCTAGAGTAGCAGTGCCGCTGGCCTATGGTAGCAGTGTCGTCGGCCTAGAGTACCAACGGCGACGGCCTAGAGTAGCAATGCATTCGCCTTATGGCAGCAACGTCGGCGGCCTAGAGTAGCAAAGCCACCGGCCTATGGGAGCAACGCCGACCGCTCGTGGGAGCAGCGCCGCTGGCGGATTGTAGCAGCGGCGTCGCCTTCTCGTAGCAGCGCTGCCGGGCGGTTGTAGCAGCGGCATCGCCTGATTGTAGCAGCGCCGCCGGTGGATTGTAGCAGTGGCGCTAGGCGGTTGTAGCAGCGACGCCAGAGGTTGTAGCAACGCCGCCGGCGGCTTGTAGCAGCGCCGCCGCCAGCCGCTTCAAGCATCACGGTACGGCCCTAGCAGGGCCTCGTGATATCCTGTCGCAGCCAGCCACCGCAGCGCCGCCGGATCCCGCTGCAGGGTCGCCGTCTCTAGGACCCGGTCTCGCGGTCGAGGTGGTCCTCCCTCGACGCAACATCGATGTCCTCTGCAACGTTGTCGCAGTCATCAAGTCTCACATCCCAGTGATTCGGGATTGCGAGGTGAGGAGGAGCAGGCCGTCGTGCGGCGAGAGAGGGAGCAGCTGGCCGACTTCCGGCGACGGAGGAACGGCAGCGTGTGGAAATCAGCAGGGGGCGCGGAGGAGTCTGGGAGGAATCGGAGTTGCGTCGCCGGAAGTTGGGGAAGAGATAGCGCAGATATTTTTCTCGTTGGGGAAGAAGGAGCTGAGTCAGGGAAGAGATAGCGTGGGCCCCACAGGGACACGGTCGGGCGCTGCATCCGGAGGATCAGAACACTGTTCCCCCGGGGGAACGTCAGCGTTTTCCCGCAACAAAACCCTTGCTGACCTTCCGACGCCCCTCCTCCTCCGGAAAATTACGGCGTGCTGCTTCCACCATGGCGCTGCCCTCTCCCTCCAGCACTCGTCGGCAGGACGTCAGCCCCCGTGATTCGCCGACGGCGGAGGTACCTAGTTCAGCTCTCGTTCGATCGATCTACCTACGATGCCTGCAATTCGCTGTCCGACTACCTAGTTCTGATGAGATCCATCGACGTCTATCACCGAAATACCGAATTAACCAGTAGGCCCCGATCAAACCGTTTTTATACTAAGAAAGTATATGCTTCCGCCATGGTTTTTTTCCACAGAAAGTAAAAAAGATATGGGTTCTGATGCAAACCTTGTTCAGACCTCTTTACCAGAGGAATTCTGTAATTTGACCTAATAATGGGGAATATTGTCACTTACATATGCACCATATCCGCTGGGTTGCAGAGCAGGCCTATCGTAGAGATATGTGCTAAATTTGTTACGAGTACTTTTTGTTTGATAAAAAGCGGTGATGATTAGTTTTTTTCCTGAAGCAATGTGTACCGTGTACAAGCCATGCACTCTCTTTTGCATCCACTAACATTTATATGGATAGCTGTTTTATCTTGTGCATTATATCTCAACTTTATTTCTCTAATCAATCATAGCAGAGTGGATCCGGCAATAGAGCTAGAGTTGATGTTGCTAGGAAGACTAAGGAGGCCGAACATATGCTGGCAAATTTAGAAGAAGAGGGAGTGGAGATAGATGGAAAGATGGCTAGTATTATTGATGATGAGATTGCTAGAATTAAAGCTGAAGCTGACAGGTAATTAATTAGAGGCGCTACAACTTATATGTTTTGTAATCAAATGAAACTACCCTAACATTCTTGCATTATGCACATCCTTTTGATAGGGAGAACATCATCAATGGGCTGGTAAGGAACGGGAAGATGCTACTGGTCACTATGTCATCTGTTGCTTTGGGTTTCTCGCTTGGAGTGGAATTATGTGAATGGTCCCTCTATGCCTACGCGTTCAAGAAAATCTTTTATGGTAAATAATAGCCTAGGTCGCCCTAGCTGTTCTAAGTTGCATGGACCAGGTGCTCTGTTAAGTGTTAATTAGTGTTTGGTAACTGAGTCTGGTGTGCGCGGTGATTTGTATGATACTTAATTGAATGGTGATGTATTATTTGTGGCTTGACTCGCAAAACCTGCTTGCTGAAATCATACATTGTCACTGTGTTATCGTATGTTGGAACATCCAATTACCGGTTTTGGCCCATTTTCAGTATTTGTAACTCTTTGGCAAATGTTCTCTTTGGATTCTCAGCTGAGCTTGCAAAGGAGAGATTCAGACCTTGCTAAAATGGAAATGTGATAAAGAGAAGGGTGTGCTTGACCTGATCGGTCAGCAGATTTTTAGTGTTGAGTTTTACAGATTTGGCGGCATGGCATATTGATCAAGACCAGAAAGGTTTTGACGTCCGACTCACCAAGGGTCCTCATGGGAGGAGACAGCGGCCTCAACATCCTCTACGTCTAGTCCCTCGAATCTCCTGCACTCGAGCTAACTATCACAGTGTTCCATTGTGTGGTCCGACCCAGGAAGGTACTCCCACTTGGGCAGATCACTCTTGTCATCTTCGGCGAGCCAGATAAATTCAAGATAGAGAATATCACCTTCGAGGTATTTGACTTTGTACGAAGATATCCATCCTCAACTATAAGTTCATGGCCATCCCCAACTAGACCTACCTCAAGCAGAATATGTCGGTCCAGGACAACTCCAAAACCGCTGATGAGTGACGACGGATAAGGGTGGACACGAGCCAGCTCGGGCTGGGCTCGGTTCGAGCCAGTCTTGGGCTCGCTCCAAAACGGCTCGGCTCGGGCTGGCTCGTTTCTCTTCCGAGCTGGAAAAATGAGCTCGGCTCGAGCTATACGAAAACTCGAGCTGGCTCGGGCTGAGTGGGCCCATAATGCCAACGGATGAAGATGGTGAATTCTGGATGCATCGCCGGTGGATCATCGATGCAGTGGACGTCGGGGGCGGGCGCTGGTCTTCTTCCACGCCGGTGGATCATCGATGCAGTGGACGTCGAAGGCCGGGGGCGCGTTGGATGGCGCTGGCAAGGACGGCGGAAGTCGGGGGCAACGGCAAGGACGGCGGACGTCGGGGGCGGGCGCCGGTCTTCTTCCACGCCGACGGCGGGCGCTGGTCGTCTTCCACGCCGGGGGCGGGGGCGGGCGCTGGTCTTCTTCCACGCCGGCGGCGGCGCGTGCAGCTCTGTGTTAGGAGAACGAAAGAACGAAGGGATGTGAGGAACCGTTCGTGAGTCGTGACCTACCATGTTACCATGTTCGTTTGATCTGCTCATGGGCCAGAAAACAGCCCACTCTCTCTTCCTTGGCCTTCCCATGAATTCGGAAAAAAAATCTGGCGAGCTTTCGGGCTGGCTCGGGCCGAGCCAAGCGAGCTTTCGGGCTGGCTCGGGCCGAGCCAAGCGAGCTTTCAGCCCGTCACGGGCCAGAAATATAGGCTCGGCTCGATCCCTGTCTAACGCGGGCCGAGCCCAAAACGAGCCGAGCCAGGAAAAGCTCGGGCCGAGCCAAAAGCTCGGCCCGAACGTCCAGCCTTAACGACGGACATATGGGGGACGGAAAATGTTAGCATGGCTAACATTATTTTTTGTAATGGCTAGTCTATCAATAATGGTACACCTACCTGAAACTTTTTTCAGGAAAAGAGTTACGGTCCTACATGGAAGGTCGAAGTCCGTAAAAATATGAGAAAGTGGTACATCGATTCACGGTGTGCGCGCGTGCGTGCGTGTGTGTGTGTGGGGGGGGTAATCAATGCTCCTCCTCCTCGCAATGTGCCCAATTGTGCCGATTTGTCACACTTGTCATGATTAATTTTCTACAATGTATTGTTTTTTCAACTAAATGCCTTTCAACTTGTTGAGGATGCGCAACACTCCATCACTTTATGCTCCTCCTCCTCGCAATGTGCCCAATTATGCCGATTTGTCACACTTGTCATGATTAATTTTCTACAATGTATTGTTTTTTTCAACTAAATGCCTTTCAACTTGTTGAGGATGCGCAACACTCCATCACTTTGAACCTCACTTCGAATGGGGATTACACAATGACATCCACTTACAATGTACAATTTTTGGAACCCACACTAACAAACATGAACAAGATGGTATGAAAGGTTTGGGCCTCTCCAAAGATCAAGTTTTTCGCTTGGTTGGCCATCCACAATAGATATATAGACGGAGAATCGTCTAGAGAGAAGGGTTTTGAATAATTGTGGGTTTTGCTTGCTTTGTAAGAAAACTCAAGAGACGGTGGCACATCTCTTTCACGATGCCGCTACACTAAGAGACTTTGGGATATGTTCAATATTTGGCTTGGGATTCCCTCCATCCGCACTCATGAATGGGCGGGTGATACCTCCCTCAGGGAGTGGTGGAAGATGATGTTGCGCTATATGCTGGAGAATCGAAAAGCCATGTCTTTCATAACCATGCTTGTCACTTGGACGATGTGAAAAGCCATGTCTTTCATAACCATGCTTGTCACTTGCTTCTTGCACGGTGGAACGAGGAGGATGGTGAGCGAGAGCCCCGGCGCTCCTCCGAGCGCCTCGCTGCCGCCGTCGCTCGACGGCTCGTCGACCTCCCCGCCAGATCCCCCGCCAGCCACCCCTGTGCTAGCCCTAGGCTCCCTCCCCCTTAGTCTCCTCCAAGCCACCACCCACCCCCGGCTGCCCCTTGCTCTGCCGGCCAGGTCGTGGGCCGCCTGCGTCGTCTCGACGAATGGTGCGCCCCTGACCGGAGTTCCTGACGCCGACACCGCTCCTCCACGCCATGACTCGGCCTCCTCGTCCCTCCGTGGCCCCGGCAATGCAGCTCCCTCTCGCAAACTCCCCCGCGATCCAGATGACGCCGGTGCGCAGCGCCTTTCGCCAGGTGCGGTTTTCTTGAACTCTATGCTGCTCATGTTCCACACCATGGTTGCGAGCTCGGTCGGTAAAAAGTGCAAGTTCTCTCGGTTCTGGGTTACACCGATGAGCCTCTCCCCCCGTTACAACTCTTTCTGTGTGGCAAACGCTCTGAACTACACGTTCACGGCGGCGCCGGACTCCTTCCTCGTTCTTGCGCACGGTGGCGCCGTCTTCTCCTCCTTTGCGTCTTCTCCGGTCATCCGTGATCTTATCCTGGCGAGCGGGACGATCCGTCTTGGTGCTTCTGCGTACAGGCTTCACCGGACCGCGGCGGCGGTCGAGAGCCTGCCGGCCTGGCCGCCATGCAGAGACGTCGTCGTCTACGTTCCCCCATGCAGTGGCGGCCGCTCCGCTGGGCAAAACCCTAACGTGCTTGCCTACGTGGCCATTGAACGGTCAGCGGGGGCGGGAGACGCTCGTGATTCTGGTGGGTCCTCCTCAGGAGATGCTCATGGTCGTGGCGGGCCTTCCCAAGGCCACTTGGTCAGCGGTCCTATTTTGGACAATCCATGTTCCTCTTTCCCCACCCCGTCGACCCACTCCGCCCCTTCCCATCTCTCTCTGGGCGACGCAGACTTATCCACCTCCGTCTCCTACCCCCATCTCTCGCTGCCGCCCTCCCCTAGACCTCCTGCCACGGCCGCCCCCCCCTTCGGACCTGCGGTCCGCAAGCGCGTCTGAGACCTCTGGCCTCGACCCCTGTGCTGTCCACTCCGCCCCTCCCTCTTTTTCACCGCCGCGGCATGAAACTCAGGAGGAGGAGGCCTGGATTCCCGCCGGAGAGCCGCGCACGCCGCGTGAGAGTGCGGCGGATGCGTCCACGCTCCATCCCTCTCCATCTCCTGGCCTCACCTTGCCGCGCACCTTTAAAGAGGTGCTGCTCTCCTCGCCTCCTCCCACCAGCAGCACACCTCCTCCGCGCCTCCTCTTCTTCTCCCCACGCAAAGACCTCCGGCACTGCTACAGGTGCCTCACGCCGGAGCACGTCGTCGGTGACTGCCGTGGTCCGCTTCGGTGTGCTGCCTGCGGTCGTTTTGGCCACAAGCGCCGTGGATGTGAGCTCCCCCCTCTCCCTTTCTCCCGATCTGCCCCTTCCATGTCCTCTCTTGCTCATCCTTGTCCCACTCCCTCCCCCAGGTTGCACTTCAGTCGCCGCACGGCCTCGCCGTCGACTCCGGTGGAAGAGGGGATGGACCAGGGCCCGGCCGCCGTCGGCGCTCTGCCTCGCCGTGGGCTGCACACGAGGCCTCCGACGCCGTACCCGCGCGGCCTGCTCCCTGCCTCCCCCTCTCCCACCACGGGGGCTGCTTCCCTAGGCCGCTCCGGGGCCGTCTCCCTGTTGGGCTCTGGCCCGACGGCGCTGGCAGGACACCGTGGGCCGCTGATACGTCTCCGACGTATCGATAATTTCTTATGATCCATGCCATATTATTGATGATACCTACATGTTTTATGCACACTTTATGTTACATTCGTGCATTTTCTGGAACTAACCTATTAACAAGATGCCGAAGTGCCGATTCTTTGTTTTCTGCTGTTTTTGGTTTCGAAATCCTAGTAACGAAATATTCTCGGAATTGGACGAAATCAAGTCCCGGGGTCCTATTTTTCCACGAACCTTCCGGAAGACCGAAAGGGATACGAAGTGGGGCGACGAGGCGCCGCCACCATAGGGCCGCGCGGCCGGAGGGGGCCCGCGCCGCCCTATGGTGTGGGCCCCTCGTCGGCCCTCCGACTCCGCCCTTCCGCCTACTTAAAGCATCCGTCGCGAAACCCCCGATGCGAAAAACCACGATACGGAAAACCTTCCGGAGACGCCGCCGCCGCCAATCCCATCTCGGGGATTCTGGAGATCTCCTCCGGCACCCCTGCCGGAGAGGGGATTCATCTCCCGGAGGACTCTACACCACCATGGTCACCTCCGGAGTGATGAGTGAGTAGTTCACCCCTGGACTATGGGTCCATAGCGGTAGCTAGATGGTTGTCTTCTCCTCATTGTGCTTCATTGTTGGATCTTGTGAGCTGCCTAACATGATCAAGATCATCTATCCGTAATACTCTATGTTGTGTTTGTCGGGATCCGATGGATAGAGAATACCATGTTATGTTAATTATCAAGTTATTACATATGTGTTGTTTATGATCTTGCATGCTCTCCGTTATTAGTAGAGGCTCCGGCCAAGTTTTTGCTCTTAACTCCAAGAGGGAGTATTTATGCTCGATAGTGGGTTCATGCCGCATTGACACCGGGACAGAGTGATGAAAAGTTCTAAGGTTGTGTTGTGCTCGTTGCCACTAGGGATAAAACATTGGCGCTATGTCCGAGGATGTAGTTGTTGATTACATTACGCACCATACTTAATGCAATTGTCCGTTGTTAGCAACTTAATACCGGAGGGGTTCGGACGATAACCCGAAGGTGGACTTTTTAGGCATAGATGCAGTTGGATGGCGGTCTATGTACTTTGTCGTAATGCCCAATTAAATCTCACCGTACTTATCATGACATGTATGTGCATTGTTATGCCCTCTCTATTTGTCAATTGCCCGACTGTAATTTGTTCACCCAACATGCTTTTATCTTATGGGAGAGACACCTCTAGTGAACTGTGGACCCCGGTCCATTCTTTTAATATTGAAATACAAATCTGCTGCAATACTTGTTTTTACTGTTTTCTCTGCAAACAATCATCTTCCACACAATACGGTTAATCCTTTGTTACAGCAAGCCGGTGAGATTGACAACCTCACTGTTTCGTTGGGGCAAAGTACTTTGGTTGTGTTGTGCAGGTTCCACGTTGGCGCCGGAATCTCCGGTGTTGCGCCGCACTACATCCCGCCGCCATCAACCTTCAACGTGCTTCTTGGCTCCTCCTGGTTCGATAAACCTTGGTTTCTTTCCGAGGGAAAACTTGCTCGCTGTGCGCATCATACCTTCCTCTTGGGGTTCCCAACGAACGTGTGAAATACACGCCATCAAGCATATTTTCCGGCGCCGTTGCCGGGAGATCAAGACACGCCGCAAGGGGAGTCTCCACTTCTCAATCTCTTTACTTTGTTTTTGTCTTGCTTTATTTTATTTACTACTTTGTTTGCTGCACTTATATCAAAACACAAAAAAATTAGTTGCTAGCTTTACTTTATTTACTGTCTTGCACTCTATATCAAAAACACACAAAAAATTAGTTTACTTGCATTTAGTTTACTTTTGTTATCATGTCTAGCTCTGTACCTGCTACTTCTTCACCTGAGGAATTAGTTTTTACTTTTAAACAAGGGGATGAGGAAAGTTTTAAAGATGCTTGGTCCAGGATTTTTACTTCTTATCGTAAAACTGAACCTCAAATGACTCTAAGTTTGCTCCTAAGTAATTTTTATTTTGGTCTTATGATTCGCTATAGATATGCCTTGGATGCTCTAGTGGGAGGAGATTTCCTTCATTGTAATGGGGATCAAGCTTTTAATGCCATAAAGAAGTTGGTTGCATCACATGATTCATCTAATAACTTTGATTCAACCCTTATTAGCATTCATAATAGATTAAACACTCTTGAGACAAGTGCATCTCGCTTAAATGAAAATTATGGATACATTCGTAACCGTCTTGATCAAGTTTTAGTGAACTCTGAACCTTCATTGTGGAAACCTACTATTAAAATTTTCATAGGTGACCAAACTCTTCGTGCTAATTGTGATATTATGACTGAATTTTGCCTAATGCCTAAGGGTATTCATAAAACTTTGAAACTTTGGGAATTCACTGAAGGGGGAGAAGGAATAACTCTTATTGATAACTCTGTTATAATTCCTAAAGGGATAGCTGCGGGTGTGCATACAACCATTCTTGGGATAACAATATCCATTGATTACCTTGTCATTGAATGCGCAGGAACGGGACAAATCACACTCGGAAGATCCCTGCTGAAATTATTGGGAGCGAGTCATAGACGTGAGAGAAGGCACCCTAAAATTCACCTCTACACCCGGGGGTAGCCATATATTCCCTAAGCCAAAGAGTAAGGACAAGAAAGGTAAGGGTAAAGCCCAAGGTAATGTCAATGCTTCATCTCTTGATAACACTTGAGATACACTTTCGCGCCTAGCCGAAAGGCGTTAAAGAAAAGCGCTTATGGGAGACAACCCATGTTTTTACTACAGCATTTTTGTTTTATATTTGAGTCTTGGAAGTTGTTTACTATTGTAGCAACCTCTCCTTATCTTAGTTTTGAGTTTTGTTGTGCCAAGTAAAGTCTTTGATAGTAAAGTAAGTAGTAGATTTGGATTACTGCGCAGTTCCAGATTTCTTTGCTGTCACGAATCTGGGTCTACCTCCCTGTAGGTAGCTCAGAAAATTAAGCCAATTTACGTGCATGATCCTCAGATATGTACGCAACTTTCATTCAATTTGAGCATTTTCATTTGAGCAAGTCTGGTGGCCTAATAAAATCCATCTTTACGGACTGTTCTGTTTTGACAGATTCTGCCTTTTTATTTCGCATTGCCTCTTTCGCTATGTTGGATGAATTTATTTGATCCATTAATGTCCAGTAGCTTTATGCAATGTCCAGAAGTGTTAAGAATGATTGTTTCACCTCTGAACATGTTATTTTTATTGTGCACTAACCCTCTAATGAGTTGTTTCGAGTTTGGTGTGGAGGAAGTTTTCAAGGATCAAGAGAGGAGTATGATGCAATATGATCAAGGAGAGTGAAAGCTCTAAGCTTGGGGATGCCCCGGTGGTTCACCCCTGCATATTATATGAAGACTCAAGCGGCTAAGCTTGGGGATGCCCAAGGCATCCCCTTCTTCATCGACAACATTATCAGGTTCCTCCCCAGAAACTATATTTTTATTCCGTCATATCTTATGCACTTTGCTTGGAGCGTCGGTTTGTTTTTGTTTTGTTTGAATAAAATGGATCCTAGCATTCACTTTGTGGGAGAGAGACACGCTCCGCTGTAGCATATGGACAAGTATGTCCTTAGGCTCTACTCATAGTATTCATGGCGAAGTTTCTTCTTCGTTAAATTGTTATATGGTTGGAATTGGAAAATGCTACATGTAGTAATTCTGAAATGTCTTGGATAATTTGATACTTGGCAATTGTTGTGCTCATGTTTAATCTCTTGCATCATATACTTTGCACCCATTAATGAAGAAACACTTGGAGCTTGCTAATTTGGTTTGCATATTTGGTTTCTCTAGAGTCTAGATAACATCTAGTATTGAGTTTTGAACAACAAGGAAGACGGTGTAGAGTCTTATGATGTTTACAATATGTCTTTTATGTGAGTTTTGCTGCACCGTTCATCCTTGTGTTTGTTTCAAATAACCTTGCTAGCCTAAACCTTGTATCGAGAGGGAATACTTCTCATGCATCCAAAATCCTTGAGCCAACCACTATGCCATTTGTGTCCACCATACCTACCTACTACATGGTATTTATCTGCCATTCCAAAGTAAATTGCTTGAGTGCTACCTTTAAAATTCCATCATTCACCTTTGCAATATATAGCTCATGGGACAAATAGCCCAAAAACTATTGTGGTATTGAATATGTACTTATGCACTTTATCTCTTATTAAGTTGCTTGTTGTGCGATAACCATGCTTCTGGGGACGCCATCAACTATTCTTTGTTGAATATCATGTGAGTTGCTATGCATGTCCGTCTTGTCCGAAGTAAGAGAGATCTACCACCTTAATGGTTGGAGCATGCATATTGTTAGAGAAGAACATTGGGCCGCTAACTAAAGCCATGAATCATGGTGGAAGTTTCAGTTTTGGACATATATCCTCAATCTCATATGAGAACACTAATTGTTGCCACATGCTTATGCATTAAAGAGGAGTCCATTATCTGTTTTCCATGTTGTCCCGGTATGGATGTCTAAGTTGAGAATAATCAAAAGCGAGAAATCCAAAATGCGAGCTTTCTCCTTAGACCTTTGTACAGGTGGCATGGAGGTACCCCATTGTGACACTTGGTTAAAACATGTGCATTGCAAAGATCCGGTAGTCCAAGCTAATTAGGACAAGGTGCGGGCACTATTAGTATACTATGCATGAGGCTTGCAACTTGTAAGATATAATTTACATAACTCATATGCTTTATTACTACCGTTGACAAAATTGTTTCATGTTTTCAAAATAAAAGCTCTAGCACAAATATAGCAATCGATGCTTTCCTCTTTGAAGGACCATTCTTTTTACCTTTATGTTGAGTCAGTTCACCTATCTCTCTCCACCTCAAGAAGCAAACACTTGTGTGAACTGTGCATTGATTCCTACATACTTGCATATTGTACTTGTTATATTACTCTATGTTGACAATTATCCATGAGATATACATGTTACAAGTTGAAAGAAACAGCTGAAACTTAATCTTCCTTTGTGTTGTTTCAATACCTTTACTTTGATTTATTGCTTTATGAGTTAACTCTTATGCAAGACTTATTGATGCTTGTCTTGAAGTACTATTCATGAAAAGTCTTTGCTTTATGATTCACTTGTTTACTCATGTCATTACCATTGTTTTGATCGCTGCATCCACTACATATGTTTACAAATAGTATGATCAAGGTTATGATGGCATGTCACTTCAGAAATTATCTTTGTTATCGTTTTACTCGCTCGGGACGAGCGAGAACTAAGCTTGGGGATGCTTGATACGTCTCCGACGTATCGATAATTTCTTATGATCCATGCCATATTATTGATGATACCTACATGTTTTATGCACACTTTATGTCACATTCGTGCATTTTCTGGAACTAACCTATTAACAAGATGCCGAAGTGCCGATTGCTCGTTTTCTGCTGTTTTTGGTTTCAGAAATCCTAGTAACGAAATATTCTCGGAATTGGACGAAATCAAGTCCCAGGGTCCTATTTTGCCACGAACCTTCCAGAAGACCGAAAGGGATACGAAGTGGGGCGACGAGGCGCCGCCACCATAGGGCCGCGCGGCCAGAGGGGGACCCGCGCCGCCCTATGGTGTGGGCCCCTCGTCAGCCCTCCGACTCCGCCCTTCCGCCTACTTAAAGCCTCCGTCGCGAAACCCCTGATGCGAAAAACCACGATACGGAAAACCTTCCGGAGACGCCGCCGCCGCCAATCCCATCTCGGGGGATTCTGGAGATCTCCTCCGGCACCCTGCCGGAGAGGGGATTCATCTCCCGGAGGACTCTACACCGCCATGGTCGCCTCCGGAGTGATGAGTGAGTAGTTCACCCCTGGACTATGGGTCCATAGCGGTAGCTAGATGGTTGTCTTCTCCTCATTGTGCTTCATTGTTGGATCTTATGAGCTGCCTAACATGATCAAGATCATCTATCCGTAATACTCTATGTTGTGTTTGTCGGGATCCGATGGATAGAGAATACCATGTTATGTTAATTATCAAGTTATTACATATGTGTTGTTTATGATCTTGCATGCTCTCCGTTATTAGTAGAGGCTCTGGCCAAGTTTTTGCTCTTAACTCCAAGAGGGAGTATTTATGCTCGATAGTGGGTTCATGCCTGCATTGACACCTGGGACAGTGACAGAAAGTTCTAAGGTTGTGCTATGCTGTTGCCACTAGGGATAAAACATTGGCGCTATGTCCGAGGATGTAGTTGTTGATTACATTACGCACCATACTTAATGCAATTGTCTGTTGTTAGCAACTTAATACTGGAGGGGGTTCGGACGATAACTTCGAAGGTGGACTTTTTAGGCATAGATGCGGTTGGATTGCGGTCTATGTACTTTGTCGTAATGCCCAATTAAATCTCACTGTACTTATCATGACATGTATGTGCATTGTTATGCCCTCTCTATTTGTCAATTGCCCGACCGTAATTTGTTCACCCAACATGCTTTTATCTTATGGGAGAGACACCTCTAGTGAACTGTGGACCCCGGTCCATTCTTTTAATACTGAAATACAAATCTGCTTGCAATACTTGTTTTTACTCGTTTTCTTCGCAAACAATCATCTTCCACACAATACGGTTAATCCTTTGTTACAGCAAGCCGGTGAGATTGACAACCTCATCTGTTTCGTTGGGGCAAAGTACTTTGGTTGTGTTGTGCGGGTTCCACGTTGGCGCCGGAATCTCCGGTGTTGCGCCGCACTACATCCCGCCGCCATCAACCTTCAACGTGCTTCTTGGCTCCTCCTGGTTCGATAAACCTTGGTTTCTTTCTGAGGGAAAACTTGCTGCTGTGCGCATCATACCTTCCTCTTGGGGTTCCCAACGAACGTGTGAAATACACGCCATCAGCCGCCCATGTTTGCCCCCCTCCCACCTCCGGCTGCCGCGGCATTGCGCTCCTGCGTGCAGGTCTATATGCCGCGCGCCGATGAAGAGGGCCACGGGCGGCGGTTTGCCTATGCCACCCTGGAGCCGCCGGCGGACGCGCCCGGCTACATTCTCCGGCGTGCTTTGGAGGAGTGCGCCGGCAACCCCCCTGTGGTGCTGGCGGCAAGTGACTATGGAGCCATGCTCCTTGTCTTCCCTTCGGCTGCCGCTCGGGAGGAGGTGCTGCCCCGTTTTCCCCTCTCCTTCGCCAGCCACCTAGTCACGCTCGAGCGGCCTGAGGATGGAGCGAACAGGGCGGCGTGGGCGTCCTCGCGCTTCGCCATGCTGTCTGTGACCGGCTTCCCGCACGAGCACTGGGATGCGCATGGGATCCGTGCAGCATTCGCCCCCATTGGGAGTGTCTGCTGTATCGACCCCTCTTGCATCCTAGAGAAAGACTTCTCCACCGTCCGCGTGGTCGTCAAGATGGCTGACGAGATGGTCTTTCCGGCCACCCTGCTGGTGCATGACGCCTTCGGGGAATGCACAACGGAGGTGGAGGTGTGCCTTGTCCGTGCTTGGACCGGCGAGGAGGACTTCCTGGATGTTGCCTCCCTGCACTTCGACACCAATGGCATGACCGCCTCGCCCGCGCGTGAGCACCCACGCCTCAGTGACATTGATGAGGACTCCCTCATCGGTTCTCCCCCGCCCCCTCCGCCGGCCCAGCAAGCCCCTGCTGCTCCGGTTCTGGACCTTTGGGCAAGGATCCTCGCGCGGCGCCAGGCCAACCGCGCAAGCGCTGCCAACCTGGACGGCGTTGACGGCCTTCCCGCGGACACCTCCTGCCCGCTGCCACGGGAGAAGGCCTCGCCCTGTGAGGTCTGGGATCGCCTGTTGGCGAAGCGGCTGGCCAGTCAATTCCCTGACGCTGGCCTTAGCGCTGACCAGGTTAGTGTTGCAGCTTCTCCCCCGGCCACCCTTCCCTCCATCTCTCCCCGTCCTAACCAACCCCTCCTTTGCTTACAGTGGTATGACACGCTCGGAGACCCTGCTGTCGTCGTAGTTGATGACTCCGTCGAGCAGCCGGCCGTGGCCGCGGACCCGGTGCTCCTGCCTCCAAGCCTGGCGGGCGAGGCCTTTGAGGCTCCCGCTGTCAGCATGGACGCGGAGGCGACGGCGATGGACCTCCCTCATGAGGATTCCATTCGCAAGCAGCGTGTCCGTAGCAAACGGGCCGTGGATTCTGCGTTTAAAGCTCGCCGCAGCGCGCGGCTTGCTGCTAAGGAGGCGCCAACCTTCACCTCCATGCTTACCAAAGCTAAGGCTGCCTAGGCCTCCAGGTTCGACCTGACCGGAGGCTCTCCCCGCTTCCGGGCCGCCGCTGAGGCTGCTGGTTTTGGTGGTTGCTCTGACCCAGGGCCGATCCCTACCCTGCGTCTTCGCGAGCTCGCTTCGGTCTGCGGTGTCAACCCTGACGCTGTTGAAGACGACTCCGAGGTGCTGCCCCTGTCCGCATGATCGGGCAGCCCTTCGTCGACGCCCCCCCCCCCCCGCCTCCGTCACCATCCGTGGTGGTGGCGGAAGCTGCTCTGCCGGCGTTCTTCGAGCCTGTAGTCAGGCTTCCCTGCTGCAGTCAAAGACCCAGCGATGTGTGTTGTGGCTTTGGCTCGTGCCTGCCTTTTCCTGTCAGTTCTCCCCCGTGTAATCCCCTCTCTGGCCTTAAGCCAAAGTCTTTGCAGCAGCGGCTTTTTTGCCTTGTAGCGATGGTGTTCACGTTTGTTTCCTAATGAATGGTGGTGTTTCGTTTTGTGTCGCTTCCTGGAACGTGTGCGGCCTTGGTGAGCCCGCCAAATGCGACGTTGTGCGGGCTGATCTTTCCCTGTCCAAACCCAGCATCGTTGGGCTGCAGGAAACTAAGCTCGAGTAGCCCTCGTCGTTTAAATGTGCTTCCTTCCTCCCTTCTCACCTGCGCTCCTTCGAGAGTGTCGGATCCCTCGGAACCTCCGGTGGCTTAGTTACGGCTTGGGACGACAAGATTTTCTCATTGGTGCGTTCCATCCCAACTCGGCATACCCTTTCCCTCGACCTCTCCCTGACTTGCGATGGGAGCACGTTCCGCTACTCCAATATCTACGCTCCTGGTTGGTCGCAGGCGACTTCAATCTCATCCGCGACCCGGCTGATCGTAACAATGCGAACTTCTCTGCTCCCGAAGCAGATCTGTTCAATGAGACTATCAACACACTTGGGCTTATTGAGCTCCCCCTCTGGGACAGGCGTTTCACTTGGTCTAACGGGCGCGCCTCCCCCACTCTTATTCGCCTAGACAGGGTGTTCATCAACCATACCTGGAACGACCGTTTTCCTGCGTCCTCCCTGGCCTCGATCTCCAGGGACACCTCCGACCATGTCCCCATGCTTGCCAGCATCTCGACTCGCATCCCAAAAGGGGGGGTACTTCAAGTATGAACCTGCCTGGGCCCTCCACGAGCGCTTTTGGCTCTCTATCTCTGCGGCATGGGGGAGCACCTTCCGTACTGATCCCACTGCCAGAGTTGTTGCCCGCCTCCGTCTTTGTCTTCCTGTAAAAAATGGCGGAATCGCTCCTCTTCCTGCGCCCTTCTAGATAATGATCGTCGCCTCCTCCTCTTGGATCTGTTGGAGGAGGGGCGGCCCCTCTCCCCACCAGAACACCGCCTGCGGTCCCTGACCATGGACGCCCTACACCTCTCCATCAAAGAAAAAGCTGCTTACTGGAAAACCAGAGCAAATGTCCGTTACGCGCTGGAGGGGGACGAAAATACAAAGTTCTTCCACGCCTCCGCCACTTGCCGTATGCGTCGTAACTCGATCCCCCTGCTGACAGTGGATAGGGTTGACCTGTCGGAGCATGCTGACAAAGCCACTGCTCTCAAGGCTTTCTACTCCGGTCTCCTGGGCTCGGTTACCCCCCCGTTTGGCGCTTCGACCTCAATGCCCTTTACCCCGGCGATCCCCCCCTCCGAGATGGGCTTAGTGCCCCCTTCACGCCTGAGGAGATTAAGGATGCCTTCCTTGCTATGAACAAACTTTCCAGCCCTGGGCCTGACGGCTTTGGGCCCGCCTTCTTCTCAACCTTTTGGTCCACTGTGGCTTCCGACGTTGAAGAGCTCTTCTCCTCTTTCTACGACGGGACCATTGACCTCGCTCGCATTAACCGCGCTTTCCTCGTCCTCCTCCCTAAGGTGGATGCCGCCACACACCCCTCCCAGTTCCGTCCCATCTCGCTCCAAAACTGCGTCATGAAAGCGATCACCAAAGTCCTCACCACTAGGCTCCAGGCAGCTATCCAAACTCTGGTAGATGCGGACCAGACGGGGTTCCTCTGTGGACGAAGGATCTCGGAGAACATTGTCTATGCGGCTGACCTCCTCCGCTGCTGCCATTCGCGTAAGGCGCCAACCATTGTCTTCAAAATTGATTTCCGGAAGGCCTTCGACTCGGTTAACTGGGAGAGTCTCCTTTCTATCCTGGCGGCCCGTGGGTTCAACGACCGTTGGTGCGGCTGGATGGACAATATCCTCCGCTCAGGTCTCACGGCCATCCTCCTAAACGGAGTTCCGGGAGACTGGATTCGCTGCAAAAACGGCCTCCGTCAGGGAGATCCCCTCTCCCCCTATCTGTTCATCCCTGTGGCAGATGTTCTCCAGCGCCTGATTCGCCAGGCCTGGGCTAGAGGGCTCCTGTCCCACCCCCTTGCCGCGGATATCCCCTGTCCCGTCTTGCAGTACGCTGATGATACTCTTATTCTCTGCAAAGCCTCCCCCAGCGCTGTTGCTTGCCTCAGACAAGTACTCGAGGATTTTGCGGCCGCTACGGGCTTGGCAATCAATTTCCACAAATCCTGATTTATCCCCATGAATGTCCCCACCGTCGAGTCCGCCAACATGGCGGCCGCCCTTGGGTGTCCCATCTCCACCTTCCCCCAGGCTTACCTTGGGCTCCCCCTTTCTCCAACCAAACTCCCAAGCTCGGCCTTCGGTCCACTTCTCCTTTCCTTCGACCGTCGTCTCTCAGGGTGGCGTGCCCAGTTGTTGTCCTCCGGGGGGAGGCTTGTCCTGTGTAATGCGGTTCTGAATAACCTTGCGACTTATTTTATGTGCTCGTACTTGCTTCCGCGTGGTGTTATTGACAGCATAGATAAGAGACGCCGGGCGTTTTTTTGGACCGGGAAGGATTCTTGCTCTGGTGCTCGTTGCCTAACCGCTTGGGATAAGGTTGTTTTGTCTAAGCAGGAGGGCGGCTTCGGCGTCAAGGATCTCCACCGGCAGAACAGGTGCTTGCTACTTAACTTTGTCCATCAGCTACACCTTCCTACTATGTTACCCTGGAAAACTTGGTTCTTTGCTCACACAGGTAGGGACTTGGGGGAAAACTCGGCGGCTCCCTCGTTCCTTGAGAAGATTGTCCGGGAATGTCTGCCCTTTTATCGCGCTATCACACGAGTCGCGGTGCGGGATGGCCGTTCCACGTCTTTCTGGTGGGACAAATGGCTGCCGGACAGTCCCCTCGCCGAGCGCTTCCCCGCCCTCTTCTCCCAGCCGAGCTCGTCCTGACGCGCCGGATCATCGATGACATTCACCTCACGCCCCTCCCCGACGACCGCTTCGTCGACTCCGCCTCGGGCCCTGCCTTCAGCTCGCGGGAGGCATACCGGATGCTTCCCCCCCCCCCCGAGTCCTAGGGATGAGTCTGCGTGCATCACCTGGGCTCTTCGGCTCCCTTCCAAGCTGAAGATATTCGCATACCTCCTCGACATTGATCGGCTGAGTACCCACGTGAACCTCTTCTACAAGCATTGCGCGCCGTCCGAGCTCTGCGCTTCCTGCCCTTCTGCCGAGACTGGGAGGCACCTGTTCTTCGACTGCAGCCTTGCCTCCTCAGTCTGGGCCCGGTTGGATGTCTCAATCCCGGACGGGCGGTTCTCCATCTGGGACATCCATCCCCCCCTCCGGATTCCGGTCCCCACCTGGCGGGTGGGAGTTGCGACGATCCTTTGGGCCATCTGGAAGAGTCGCAATGATCTTGTCTTCAACGGAAGACCCTCGACCCCGAGTTCCACGTTGCTACGTGTTTGCGACGACCTTGCTCTTTGGCGTTGGAGGATGGCGCCGGACGGCCGTGACGGCTTGGATAGGCTGCGGTCCTATGTCTTGACCAAGCTTACTTGAGTCTCGTCACCTCACCACTCTCTCCCCCCTGTACTTCTCACCCTTGTACATATAGACCGGCTGCTTGGCCATTCGAGTAATAAAAACAAACGGTGGGGTTTTTCCCCCGTCAACCTCGAAATTTTTTTTTTTTTACAATAGTAAGTCGGCGCCCCAACCATCTTACTTCAAATCATCAAGTATGAGGTTAAACTTTGGATCGCCGCAGGTGCGAAGCATTTGAGTTTTGTAATAACGGGAGAGTAGTCTCTTAGGAACTTCTTTTTTGTTTTATTTTGTCTTGTCAAGACTCTCCTACTCATTTAATGAATGGAGGCAAATCCTTTGCCCCCTCTTTAAACAGAAAGAAGGATGCTAGTGCAATGGAGATCAATTTTTTTCTTTCGTTGATGACTACTTTGAGAATCCACAAAATTTTGCTCCTATAGCTGACCATGATGACATGATTATTGACCTGAAAAATCATGCTTCAGCTTTGCACGTGTTTCATGCTGTCTCTCCAGGCAGAACTTTGATCCCGGCGGCAACCCCATGGTAGCCTTCCATAGGACAGAGAACTTAGAGGATATATATATTGATATCTACGAACATCAGCATGGAAACATAGCCTTCGATGGGACAGAGAACGAGGGAGATAGGAACATTGGAATCATGGAATGAACGATCGATCACTAAATTTATACAGTAAGTCATGACCTCCAGCCACGTGAGAGTGATGCGTGGATTCTATGCTGGCTTCAATAAACCAATAAAAGATGCCACCTCAGCTTAACGGAATGATGAAACAGGATTATAAACATCAATGCGGTTCAGTAAGATCCTGGGAAAGAACACATTAGCTGGGCCATACTTAGGGCCACTTCTTTTGAGCTTATGCTTATGGAGAAGCCGGCTTATAGATTTCGGTGGGGAGAAACTCCGGTGAAGAGAAGCTCCCTAGAAACAGTTCACCCCCTTCTTTTGGGCTTACGAAGTTTAGACTTGTTTGTGTGTAAGGTCTTTACTGCCCCTAAATTTGATGTGTAGCTTATTATTGTTTTCATATTGAGATTTTCTATTTTAAGTAATACATAGAATACACACCAGTAGAAAAATCATTTTCTGAATATTCATACTATGTGAAGTTGTAAAATAGAATTCTTCCAAATAAACATGGCAAGATCAAATCTGAACATTACCAACATCCTGACACATGGGAACTTTTCCAAATCTTAACAATCTGAAGCACGAATCTTCTTACAAATACACAAGATCTGGAACATTAGCAGCAACAACGAGTATGGTCAGAAGTAGGAAGCGGATCTCAAGGCCTTCGGGGCTTCAAGCATAGGCGGAGGTGGAGCTCGACGTCTTCGGTAGCCGGCGGCATACCGCTTCGGTTTTCTTGACGGTCAGCCGGCGGGGCGGAGCGAGAGAGCTCATCGCCGGCGGCGGTCTGCGGGTGGAGAGGCGGGCGCCGTCCTTCCGCAGGTGGAGACGCGGTTGGAGAGCTCGTCGGCGGCCGGTCCCTGCTGTGGGTGGAGAAAAAGTGGCCAGTCCCTGATGGTGGAGCTTCCAGGGCGCCGGGGGTGGAGCTGCGGCGGCGGCGGCTTCGTCCATGCGATAGGAACATAGGAGCAGCCGAGCAGGGCACGATGCGGGAGTTGGGGCTGAATCGTTTTTTTCCTTTTTCTTTTTGTTACATGCCGAACCGTTATGTGAAGCAGAGTGGCACTTGGCTGTAATTTGGACGGAAAAGAGGGGCAAATCTATGTACGGTTTGGGTTTGTTGAGCCAGAAGCTCGGGAAACTGGTCTGGAGCAGTTTCTGCAAATTGCACTATGGGCTGGATTCGCGGTTGAAATAAGCCCTCCAGCTGGACACTTCTTTTGGGCTTCAGCTGCGTGGAACCTCGAAGCCGCTCCAGAAGCTCAAAAGAAGTGGCCCTATATTGTGGTGACGCGGGGCCAAGAGGCCGGACGGCCAGCCCATTATCCCATGATTACTCGAGTTGTAGTATTACTATTCGCCACCAAGAGCTACAAAGGCAGCGGGTCTTCCCATAAAAAAAAGGAAGCGGGTCTTGGCTCTGTTGTCCCCTTCCCAACAGAAACCCACGCCGACGCGCGACGCCCGACGCGGCGACGCCCCCTCCTCCGGATTGTTGCGGCGTGACGGTTCCATCATGGCGCTGCGCTCTTCCTCCAGCACTCGTCCGCAGGATGTGGCCTCCCGTGATTCTCCGCCGGCGGAGGTACCTAGTTCCGCTCCACCTTCGATGCCTGCAATTTGCTGTCCGACTAGCTAGTTCTGATGAGATCCATCGTCTGTCTCCGAATTAACTAGCAGGCCCCGATCGAATTGTTTTTACACTAACAAAGTATATGCTTTGCCATGGGCTCTCTCCTCCCCGCTTATGCATTACCATCTCAACCTTATTTCTCTAATTAATCCTAGCAGGGTGGATCCGGCAATAGAGCTGGAGCTGATGTTGCTAGGAAGACTAAGGAGGCTGAACATATGTTGGCTAGTTTAGAAGAAGAGGGAGTGGACATAGATGGCAAGATGGCTAGTATTATTGATGACGAGATAGCTAGAATTAAAGCTGAAGCTGAGAGGTAATTATTTGGAGGCGCTACAACTTGTTTGATTTATACTCAAATGAAGCGATCCTAACATTCATTCATTATTATGCTCATCCTTTTGGTAGGGAGAAAATGATCGATGGGCTGAAAAGGAACGGGGTGGTGGTACTGGTCACTATCTCGTCTGTTGTTTTTGGTGTCTTGATGGGAGCGGAATTTTGTGAACGGTCCCTATATGCGCACGCGTTCAACAGACTCCTTCGTTGGTGAACAATAGCCTAGGGCTTGCTGGTCCACTCTGCTTATGCTATGTAAGACCAAATAGGTAGGCTTGGTATTATGCAAAACCTGTTTATGGTGTCTGATAATTATCGCGTTATACTGTGGATTTTTGCATATAATAATTTAACTCTTACTCTTAACACCATGCGCTGTTCTAAGCTGCATGGAACAGGTGCTCTGTTAAGTGGTAACTGAATCAGGTGTGGGCGATCATGGTATGTGATACTTAATTGAATGGTGATTTATACCTGTGGCTTCACTCCCATAAACTGCTTGCGGAAATCATACATTGTCACTGTGTTGTCATATATTGGAATCTCCAACTACTGGATTTTGCCGATTTTCAGTATTTGTTACACCTTGGTAAATGTTCTCTTTTCTTTGTACGCTGAAACTGAAAAGAGGCAATACGGGTATTGTGTGGTTGAGCTGATCGTTCAGCAGGTTTTTTAACGTTGAGTTTGGCAGATTTCGTTGTCTGGCACTTCAATCTTGAGGGACATTAATTGATATGTCTGAAAATAGATTATCAGGATCCGGCACCACAACAAGCGCGGGCGGTCAGTTCTAGTTGAACAACAAGCCATGCCCGATTATGACAGTGTGGCTTTCAGACTAAATCCTACAGCGGACACGAAGCATTTCAGTGAAAAGATGACGAATCAGATCCATCCACAGGTCGAGTGGTGATCCCAGAAACCCAATTCCTATTGCCAGCATGCACGTTCTTCAAGGCCTGACCTGTTTGGTCTCTCCTGCTCGCTCTGGAGTTTAGGGGGTTATTAGAGCATCTGTAGCTGCACCCTCTAAACGGTTTTCTAAAGGGATTTAGAATGCGTTGAACGTTTAGCTGTTTTCAGTTATGCATCCTAACGCTCTTTTTCATCCGGCGCGGTCTAATATGGTGTTCGACGCTGTTGTGGGTATACTTTATGGGTATATCAACGGCATTGGCCTAGATCCGGCAAGCCCGGGTGGCCCACAGATGGTGATGTGGCATGTGGTCCATCGGGCAACCCAGTTGCTGTAGATCATGAAGGATGAAGTCCAGTCCAGGAGCAGGGAGCCGGATTCCAACCGACCTACGAAAGAGGCCGGATCCGTGGAGGCCAATAAGGTATCCGGATCCAGTACGACATGGATGGAAGGCGGATCCTTGACGTACACGGCAAGACATTGTACAGTAGTTAGACAACTTGTATTCCGGCTAGGACTCTCCATGTAAACCCTAGATCCGTGCGCCTTTATAAGCCGGATCCTGGGAGCCCTAGAGGCACAACCACAACTCATTGTAACAACGCGAAAGCGCCCATATAATTCCAGATAAGCAGCAGTAGGCCCTATCCTCGAGCAGGTGTTCCGAAGCTGGATAAATTGCGTACCACCGTCCCGAGGACTCTCCGCCCTATGGCCCCTACTTCTTCTCCCCCTCGTGAGGATCCCTCCTCCGGGGTACCGTCGAATAGGCAATGACAGTTGGCGCCCACCGTGGGGCCTGCGGCGTCTGGAGGCCGGGAACCGGGAGGGTTCTACCTTCGGAGGCATCGGCGACACCATCGCCGTGGGGCGCGTCATGTACACCGGAAACCTTCCTATCGTCCCGGAGGACGAGTGCTGGATTCCGGCTAAGACAAACCCCGTCAAGCTCTCCATCATCCCGATTGGCGGGATACACATCTTCATTGGCGAAACCATCGATTCCGATGGAAACGCACTGGTAAGTAACGCTGACGCGACCTCCGCTGAGCAGGACGCAGTTGCGAAGATCCGATCTGAGATGCATGAGCTTCCTAAGTAAGATTCCGCCATAGATCTGGAAAGTTCAAAACCCACCCAATCCGCCCCTGAGCAGGAAACAACGGTGGAAGACCAATGCAGGTCCGCCTGGGTCTCCCAGGTGTTAGAGAAGCAAAGGTGTCACTTCGTGCACCTCCTCACTAATACCGCTGGAACCGCTCTTCCTCAGGAAGAAGCCGGACCCATGCAGGATGAGGCTGCCGGAGCCGGCGACGCCCCGGAACGGCAAGAGGCTGTCGGAGAAAGCGAAGCCCCCGAACAGCAAGAGGATGTCGGAGATGTAGAAGAATCAATCCTGGGCAATCTAAGCCCAACTTCCGACGATGTTTCAACCATGAACACAGAGGAGTTCAACAAAGCTCTGAAAGAGTTAGAGGGTGAAGAGGAAGCCGAAGCGGAATCCGCTCCACCTAAGCAGGTCCTAGCGACCATAACCGGGCTAGGGGAGGATGCCGACGAAGAAGCAACTCCCTCCGACCCCATGGAAGCAGGGCCTTCCGAATCAGGGAACAAGGATTACCTGACCCCGGAAGAACTCGTGGAGCAAGCAGGCATAGGAGCCTTAATTCACACAGAAGTTCCCACCAAGCCTATAACTCCGGAGGAAGCCGCAGATCCGGTAGCTCTAGTAGTTGCAAGAAAGGAGATGCTGGCTACCGCCAAGAGAATTTCCACCACCGCAGCGGCGATGCTGGAAGAAAGGCAAGAGGCTCAAGAAGTAATGGATGGTTTCCTCCAAAGAGAGCGCGAAGCTGTTGACTCCTTGCAGAAGGCCAAAAAGCTCCGAGAACATTGGGAGTCCATGATGAAAGATGCTCACAAGGAAGCAGACAAGATCCGACGGGATGCTATCGGCCCCCGCAAGATCAACTTTGCGACTCCCTCCGATCAGCAGCCGCTCACAACTCCAAAGGAAAACATGCAGAAGGCTGCGGAGATTTTGGCCAAGAAGAATGAGGAAATCGACATCAACCACCTCCGCACACTCGTCGCTTCAGCAGTACGACAGCAGAGCAAGGCAGACACTCCGCGCAAGTTGGAATCTAACCTAGAGTTATGCATGTCCACTGCGCAGAAGGACGCCTCCAGAAGCAGGCACCATGACGACGAGTCGCGCACCGGATCCTCAGAGCGCGGAAGGAGAACCAGAGAACACCCAAATCCGATCCCCCTACCGTCAAAGACGCCTCCGTCAGACCCGAAGAAGGGAAAGGATGCGATGTACACTGGTAGGGACAAGTACCGGAACACGTCACCCCCGCCCAATGGGTACCCGCGTCCTCCACCTCCTCGCCGCCATAATCCGGCCGGAAACACTAGACACCATGGGCCTGGTGAATCAACATCCGCGACAACGTGGTCCCTCAGAGGAATAGGAACACGGAGCGCACGCCGGAACCTCGTCGGAGCCGGAACAAGGAGCGCGAGCCGGAGCCCCGCAGAAGCCGGAACGACGGAGGCGACCGTCACCATGGTGAAGGCAGCCACAGAAGCCGGAGTCAGCAGCGCGAGGGGCGAGGAGAATCTGAAGGCGGGAGCAAGAGACCGCATCGGCCCCCTCGCAGATCTCCCTCCCCACCACCCAGTGGTGGCGGTGGAGGTGGAGGTGGAGGCGGAGGCGAAGGCCGGAGATCTCGCTCACGCACAAAATCCCCTCGCCATGGCTCGCGTGGCGCGCGGGAACGTCTCAACGAATACAGATCTGACTATATTGGCCCAAAGTGCTTTGGCAGGATGATCCGAGAGGAACCAAAGCCAAGGATGAACCTCAAGCTACCCGGAAACCTGAAGCATTATGATGGCAGCGAAAGGCCGGATACCTGGATCGAGGATTACTACAATGCAGTAACCTTCGCCGGTGGAACCCCTAACATAGCCTGCCACATGCTCCAGCTGTACCTTGTGGGTCCAGCCCGGATCTGGCTCAGCGACCTCGAGGAAAACACCATCTTTTGCTGGTTCGACCTGAAGAACGCTTTCGAGAAGCACTTCAGAGGCACCTACAAAAGGCCTGCCACGACAAGCGACCTACATGCATGTATCCAGAAGAAGGGTGAAACATCAAGGAGCTTCCTCACCCGATGGTTGCAAACTAGGAACGAGTGCGAGAACATCGACAATCGCACAGCTATGCACGCCTTCATAGATGGATTGCAAAGGGGAGGCCTGTTGCGGCACAAGCTTACTTGCTTGGTTAATGAGAACAAGCTGACTTCAGATGACATGATCAACATCGCCAGCAATCACACTACCGCCGATGACGACGCAGCCGGAGACCTCGCAGCCACAACCATACCCCTGCATCAGCAAAAGAAGAACTGTGATAACGGCAGCAGCGGCGGCGGCAAGTGGAATAATCCCTCTGATGACCAAAGAAACAGTCGTATCCGACTTGATCGCCATGGCTTTCCAACGCGGAGGTCAAGGAGGTGGAAGAGGCCGCGGCCGTGGCGGCGGAGCCGGCAGGGGCCAACAACGTGGGGACAAGGTCACCGTTGCCAGAACCCGCGCTCCCCAAACTTACGAAGAATACAGGGACATGCCTTGCTTAGCCCATATAGATCCGGCTACCGGCAAGTCCTCTCACACCAATCGCAACTGCAAGTGGGTCAACGATCTCAAGACTGACCTGGAAGAAGGATACAAGCGAGCCCGCAAGCACCGCCCATGCGGCAAAGGTGGCAAGGGAAAAAACAAGGACAAGGAGGAAGACAGTTCCAAGGCGATGGATGAGGACGATGCTTCGCCGGATCCCAAGGAAGGTTCCGCAGCTAACAAGTCCAACCCCTTCGTCAAAAAGAGTGCGGGTGCATATCACACCTTCCTAGGAACTCCAACAGTCCGCGCCAGCAAATCAGCTCTCCGGATCCTGAACGCCACAGTTCCGGCTGTGCCGCAGTACGTCAGGTGGTCGGAAACTCCGTGTACGTTTGATAGGCAGGATCACCCTACCATCATTTCGAAGGAGTGCTATGCCTAGGTTGTAAGTCCCCGCATCAACGTGTATGATTTCTCCAAGTGCCTTATGGATGGCGGGGCCAGCTTGAACATCATGTACCTGGAGACTCTGGAGAGAATGAACCTTACCAAGGAACAGCTCAAGCACAGCACCACTGAATTTCATGGTGTGGTCCCGGGTAAAAAGGTGAACTCCCTTGGCAGCATCAGACTTCCCGTGGCCTTCGGCGATGTTAATAATTTCCGCGAAGAGATGATCACGTTTGAGGTCGTGCCCTTCAAGAGCTCCTTCCACGTCATCTTCGGCAGGCCCACCTACCACAAGTTTCACGCAAGAGTGTGCTACATCTACAACAAGCTCAAGATTTCGGGTCCCGATGGTATGATTACCATATCCGGAGACTACAAGAAAGCTCATGAGTGCGAGCTAGGTGAAGCCGCCTTCACCGAATCCGTGATATCTGGAGAGGAGTTGCAAGGCTACAGAGCCGCGGTGGATCCAAAAGAGATGCAAACCAACAAGAAGCAGATCTCCGAACAGAAAACTTCGTTCAAGGCCGTGATAAACACCAAGAAAATCGACCTCAAGGTGGGAGATAGCTCTAAGCAGGTGTCGGTCGGAGCCAGCATGGACCCCAAATAGGAAGACGCGCTCGTCGAGTTTCTCCGCGCTAACATGGACATCTTTGCATGGCAACCTTCTGACATGTCTGGAGTACCAAGGGAACTCACCGAGCACTACCTCAACATAAACCCGGGGGCTAAACCGGTGAAGCAAGCTATGCGACGCTTGGGAGATAAGAAGCGCCGCGCCATAGGGATGGAATTAGCAAAGTTACTAGAGGCAGGTTTTGTAGTAGAAGTTATCCATACTGATTGGCTCGCTAACCCCGTCCTTGTACCCAAAAAGAATTCTGAAATACTAAGAATGTGCATCGATTACTCCAGCTTGAATAAGCATTATCAGAAGGACCCGTTCCCCTTGCCGCGCATTGACCAAGTCATTGATTCGACGGCAGGGGCGGAACTTCTGTGTTTTCTTGACGCATATTCCGGGTATTACCAGATCCGGATGAAGAAGTCCGACCAAAAGGCGACCTCGTTCATCACTCCGTTCGGCACCTACTGCTATGTCACCACGCCCCTTGGTTTGAAAGTTGCAGGTGCCACCTACCAGCGTACGATGCAGCGGTGCTTGAAGGACCAGATTGGCCGGAACGTACACGCCTACGTCAACGACATCGCGGTCATGACCCGGAAAGGGTCCGACTTGATCAGCGACCTCATAGAAACCTTTGAGAACCTCCGACGGTACAAGATGATGTTAAATCTGCTGAAGTGCGTCTTTGGCGTGCCAGCCGGAAAACTCCTTGGCTTCATCGTCTCTCATAGAGGCATTGAAGTTAACCCGGAAAAACCAAGGCAATCCTGTGCATCAAAAGGCCAACTTGTCTCAAAGATGTGCAACGACTAACTGGTTGTGTTGCAGCAATCAGTAGGTTTATTAGCCGTCTTGGCGAGAAGGCACTACCTTTATACAAACTGCTGAAGAAAACAGACAAATTTGTCTGGGACGACGCAGCACTTCAGGGATTGAAGGAAATACTCGTCTCCCCACCTATTTTAGCAGCTCCGGAAGAGTCAGAGCCTATGCTCCTTTATCTGGCAGCTTCCAACAAAGTCATTAGGCTCGTCATCGTGGTGGAGCGAAAGGAAGAATGTCATGAATATGGAGTCCAGAGGCCAGTCTATTACATTAGCGAGGTACTGACGGAATCCAAACAAAGATATCCTCACTTTCAGAAGCTAGCCTATGGCGTATTCCTAGGTAGCAGGAAGCTGAGACACTACTTCCAAGAGCATCCCATGACAGTCGTGACCAAGGCTCCACTATCAACGATTCTTAACAATGCTGATGCAACATGACGCACAATAAAGTGGGCATAGAATTATCTGCCTTCGACATCACTTACAAAGCCATGACTGCGATCAAGTCCCATATTCTGGCAGATTTTGTCGCGGATTGGACAGAAGCTCCGGATGCGGAACTGGAGCCGGAACCTAAAACCTGGGTCATACACTTTGACGGATCCAAGCAGCATCAAGGCTCAGGAGCCGGAGTCACCCTGAAGTCCCCTACCGGAGAAGAACTGCAATACGTTTTGCAGATTCACTTCGAATCTACAAATAACATGGCGGAATACAAGGTTCTACTACACGGTTCACGCATCGCTAAGCAAATTAGGATCAAGCACATCATATGCTGCGGAGATTCCGACCTGGTGGCACAACAAGTAGCCGGAACCTGGAATGCCAGAAACTCCGTTCTGGCGGCTTACAGAGACGAAGTTGATGAGATCGCCAAATGCTTCCTCGGATACGAAGTCAAGTATGTCCGGAGAGACGATAACACAGCGGCTGATATGCTATCCAAGCTCGGATCCGGCAGGAAACCCATTCCTCCTGGAATTTTTGTTGAGCACTTACGGATACCTTCGGTAAAGGGCGCTAACCCGGAAAACCCATATGTGGTGGTTTCTCCGGCTAAGGAGGTGATGGTAATCACTCCGGCTTGGACCAAGCCTTTCCTGGACTACCTTTTGGACCACAATAAGTTGCCCGAGGACGAGGTCCTCGCACGACAGGTCGTCAGACGAGAAAGATCCTACACAATAGTTGATGGATAGCTCTACAAACGAAGCGCAAACAGGGTATTTATGAAACGTGTCTCAAATCAGGATGGCATCAAAATCCTCAGAGAGATTCATGCTGGTGATTGCGGGCATCACGCCGCTCCCAGATCTCTCGTTGCAAAAGCCTTTCGGCAAGGACTTTACTGTCTCACAGCTAAAGAAGATGCTGAGAAACTAGTGAAAACCTGTCGAGGCTGTCAGTACTACGCTACTCAACCAAATGCTCCAGCCCAGGAGCTCAAGACCATCCCTATCACATGTCCGTTCGCGGTCTGGGGGCTTGATATGGTTGGCGGTTTTGAGTACCTTTTGGTCATTATTGATAAGTTTAGTAAGTGGATCGAGGCAAAGCCAGTGAGAGAAAGTCGATGGTGCTACATCACTAAAATTTCTTCTGCAGTCTCGTAGTGAGATACGACATCCCACACAGCATAATCACAGACAATGGCACGAACTTTGCTCAAGGAGAATTGAAGGATTATTGTCATGACGTAGGGATCCGACTTGACCTAGCATATGTGGTGCATCCACAGTCCAACGGGCAGGTTGAGCGAGCCAATGGCCTCATACTAGCCGGAGTTAAGCCTCGCCTTGAAGAACCGCTGCGTCGTGCAACCGGAGCTTGGGCAGAAGAGCTAGATGTTGTTTTGTGGAGTTTACGAACTACCCCTAACAGATCAACAGGGTTTACCCCTTTCTTCCTAGTATACGGATCTGAAGCAGTACTTCCCTCTGACATTATTCACGATTCACCGCGAGTTTTCGCCTACAGCGAAGATACAGCTGATGAGGCCAGACAGCTATCTGTGGACCTGATCGAAGAAGCTCGGAATTTAGCTGACCAGCGTTCCACCATTTACCAGCAGAAACTCAGACGCTACCATAGCCGTCGAGTTCGGAATCGCTCGTTTAGGGTAGGTGACCTGGTCCTCCGTCTTCGGCAGGTGAAAGAGCATAAGTTGCAATCTCCGTGGGAAAGACCCTTTGTCATCAGCAAAGCGCTACACAACGGATCATATTACCTCGTTGATTTCCGCGAGAAAAAAGATAGACCTGCAAATTGGTACCGGAAACAAAAACGAGAGGGTCCGGATGACATTTATGATGAGACAGATCGACCCTGGAATATAGCACAGCTACGTCCTTTCCACACTTAGCAATTTTTTCGAATTACATACTCTATAATAGTTACACATGATCAATTAAATAAAGCATATGGTTCACTCTTTGAGTCTTTTACCTCCTTTACTTGTTCATTTTTAGATCATGTATGTTTTCCGACTAAAACCGCAGAGCTGGATATTTCCGCTAGGCGTGTATGAAAGTTGTGATTTTCAAAATCTTCCTTTGGGACGTAAGCTTAAGTTTTCTGGTGGATAAATTTTTCGTTGCGAACTCATGGATTCCTGGTAGCGACTTCCGGCACCTTGGCTGGCGGCTTGTTTCCGCGGTTATTGACAGATTGCCATTGGGCTTCGTCGCCGCAGGCGAGCGTTTCCGGCTAAAGGTCTTCCGGCTCGTGGAAGGTCAAGTAAGCAAGCCGGAAAACTTTGAAACTAGCACTTGCTTTTTCAACGAACGAAACATGCATTCATATAAATAAAAAAGGATCGCAAGATAAGTTTTCCGCCCAGATGCAGTTGTTTCGTCCCTCGCTACTTAAGAATTTAAGTTATATTACAAACCCTCGAGGGGGCCAAAATGATGCATTGTTTTTCTTGCCACAGGAATAAGTTTTTCACTGGCCCTTGGCCGGAGGAGAATCGTCCTTTTCTTCAGTTGGAGGCTGAGAAGACACGTCATCATCATCACTCTCTTCACCCTCTTCAATCGGAGACGCTGCACTGCCTTTGGACTTCCTTTTCCTGGCCTCCTTGGAGCTATTCCAGGTGTACTGGCTTCCGTCGCCGGATCAGGTAAGTCGCATCTCCGCTTCGCGTTCCTTATGAAGCTCCGCTTCAAGAGGCTCGCCAGCAGGAAGTACCACCTTGTCATAAAATTCTTCATGACGGATCCTTCGGGTGATGCGGGTGTCATAGCCGCTTACTGCATTCAGCAGCGCGTTGACATCCGAAGTGGGAGGTACACCGGAGGTAACCCTTTCAATATCTAGATCCGGGTAGTGAGCCAAGCACATGGCCAGGGACATCGTAGCAGCGCCTCGAGCTGATAAAGCTTGAAGATCCACAACCAGCTTCGGAAGCATGTCCATCCTCTGAATAAGCTTGCAAACGTTGCAAGTACGGCTCTTTTTAATAGCCAAATTATGGCAAATCTTCCGGCAGGTGGAGATAAGATCCTTAAAGTCATCTCCGGCAAGCTGGAGAAGATCATCCCGAGGAAATTGGCTTTGACGCTCTTCGTCATATCCAAGAGTTTCTGCATGAGATAAACGGAGATAAGTATAAGATTGAGTTCAACGGATAAGCTCTATTTAGTAAGCTCCGGATACATACCCATGACATCTGCGTTGAGTAAGTCCCAGTGCTTCTCCGCAGTGTCCATGTACTTCTGGAGCCCGTTGATTTCTTTCCGCTGCTTTTGGATGGTGTCGCCTGCTCACGCTTTTGTTCCGCCTCCACGAGCTTCATTTCCATAGCTTGGTAAGCGGAGCGCAGATTCTCGAGTTCAGACGAAGCTGTCGCGAGGGAAGAAGATGCACCTATTCAAAGTTAAGTTAAATCCAATATGACAGTCGGAACTTGAATTAATGGTAAGTGTGGCCGGAAACCAACCTTGAGCTTCCGCCAGCTGCTTCTTCAGTTCTGCGTTCTCTTCCTTAGCAGCTTGGATTTTCTTCGCCTGGCATAGGGTGACGCGACGTTGCAAGGCAATATTCTTGTGCAGCTCGTAGTGCAGCGCCTGCTGTTCCTGTAAACAGAAACAGAGCAGGCGTAAAATTCTGGTTACGCTATGCGTCAGTGGATCCTTTCGAAGCATTATTGCCGGAAAATCTTCAGTTTGAGTTTTTTCTAAGTATTTAGGTGCTAACTATTGACTAGTTTCCGCCTACATACTTGGGGGCTACTGGGAAGTACCTTTTGCTTGCAGAGGAGATGGTCGCAGAATTGGCCGACCTCCTTTTTGAAGTCCTTAATCTCCGACGATTCAGCGTCAGGTTTCCCCCAGGCATTGCTCAGCATGGCGTTTAGTAGGTCTTGTTCTAGATCCCACTTTTCCGCCTCAGTAAGCTTGTTGAAAAACTTAGTTGCGTAAGCCTTGGGGGTGGAGGTAACGTCAGTCGGATCACCAAAGTTCTTCGGAAAAACGATGGCATCACTAGCCGCAGCTTCAGCCTTTCCGGAAGAGTTAACTTCCGCCTCTTCCTGACCCTGCACCTGAGCTTCTTCAGCAGTGGGTCGCTTTGTTCCGGAGCTCTCTCCACCCACCTTTTCGCTACTCACCGGAATTATCTCTACTTGAGTTTCAGTAGCAGGAGGGGAAGAAGGCTCAGCTCGGGGCGGAGACGGTTGGGGAGCAGCGTGTGAAATGCTTGGCGGAGCTGGCGTAGGAGGACCAACAGCCGGAGACTTCTTCATGTATTTGGTGATAGTTTTTTGGACGTTGGTCCACGCGGTGGTGGTAGTCGGGTTCCTATAAGCAAGTGAAGGAAATGAGTAACAAGTTGTACAAGTTAAAAAAGGAAGCATCAAGCTCGGAAACTTACGCAGCGCCGAGAATGATCGGACGCGACCTTTTCCCTGCTGCGGTCAGTAGTTTAAGGCGCTCGCGCTCCGCTTTCCTGGAGTCGAGTGGAGGGGGCTTAGTCTTGGCATTCTTGGCGGAGGCCTCGCCACTAGCTCCAGCTTTGGAGCCGGAAAGCTTGGCGCAGGGACGCTTGGTGGGTCGAGGGGCAGCCTTTCTGGGTGCTTCCTCCTCTTCCTCATCGTCGTCCTCCGGATCCTCCTCCGCCGCTTCGCCGCTGACGGGGACTCGGAGTATGGTGCGGAAGTCTTCCCCCGCCAAAGTATCGAGCTGGAGAAGAAATCAAGAATAAGTTAGAACACTTCGAAAAAATGAGAAGTTAAAAATAGCGAAGGTACAAACGCTTACCGGAGGGCACTGGTCGTTGGTCTTGATATCCTTTATTAACTCCGGGACCGGTTGGCCCCAGCTAATCTTCACAAGTGTTTTGATTCTCCTCTTGAGAGAATCCGCATGCAGGTCGTGGCGGGTAACTCGGAGAAGGTCATCCGCCCCGGTATACACGCAGATCAAGCGTGCATTGTACCGCAGCGGCTGGATCCGCCGAGAAAACCAGCTCAATGTGATCTCAGTTCCGGTTAGCCCATCGTGGACTAACCAAGAGATCCTTCGCGCAGCCTTTTCCAAGATCAGAAACTGGGCGAGGGTGGGGACGAAGCTCCAGCTATCACGTTCTTCTGGAGGCTTGTTGATGAATTTAGGCAGCCCTTCGTGGACACCCGGAACTGTGGCATTCTTCACGTAGAACCATCTGGCGTTCCAGTACCGGACGGACTCGTGGGAGGAGTGAGGTGGATACATACGGCCAGGTCGGAACATGAAGGTCATGCTCCCGCAGTTCACCATGGCCTTGTCCTTGGTTTCTTTCTTCACTCGGAAGAAAAACTGCCATAGGCGGACGTCCGGACGAATTCCGAGGTGCCCTTCGCAGAGCGTCACGAAGTTCGAGAGGAGTAGATATGAGTTCGGATAGATGTTATGAGGTTGAAGTCCGTAGGTGGAAAGGATGGAGAGGAAGAATTCCGAGCAGGGGAGCGATAGACCGCGCTCAACCCAGGCTTTGGTCAGGACCAGTTCGTCCGCATCTGGCTTGGGGGTGACAGAGTCTCGCATGAAACTCCATTGCGGAGAAATCATGCCCTCGCTTTGGAGGTCCCTCAGTTCCAAATCCTTGGTCTCGCAAGGCCACCACTGTCCCTTCTCGCCCTCTCGGATCCGGGCCTTGGAAGCTTGCTTCGTTTCCGCCTCCTGCACCTTAGCTGCCATCCTTGCTTGTCCCTTGAGCTCTTCTTGGATCTCTTTGAGGTTGGGGATCCGGCCTAGTGCGTTGCTGGAAGATGCGGAGAATGGTTGAGCTAACTTGATGTCGGAAACATATGGTGGCAGGAATGCTAAAGGCTCCGGATAGCTTGGTTCCAATGAACTGGGTTCAGGGATGTTTGGAGAACTATCCGTGCACTTGGGTGAGCTAGGTGACATGCTTCCGGCTGCACCCATGTGATAAGCTAAGCTGAGTAAGCCGGAACTAGCCTAAGTCCAAACTACCTCTTCTTCTACAAGTCCGGCGGACGTACCGTTAATGGCGCGGCGGTTATTCGGCGCGCCGGCGAAGGTGAGATTGCCGGAGTTGGTGCGACGTCCTCCGCTTGACCACAAATCAGCGGCGGATCAGATTTCCCGATAAACCGTGACAATCTCGGGTCGAGGTTGGCCTTGGGGTGGCGGCGGATGAAGCTTCCCGTGAGCGAGCTCGTCGGAGATGAGATCCGGTCGGCGGCGCGGCGGGAGGAAGAAGACGAAGTGGCTAGAGCGGTGAAACGAATGAAGAACTTACCTTCGCCGCGGGTATTTATAGGCCACGCGCGGAGATTCGTGAGCCGGATCCAATGGCGGAAATGGAACGGTCACACCGTTGGATGTCCGCCACGTGTCTTAGGTTAAAGCGGTGATATCGAGGTAGCGGTAATTGGAACTGGGCAATCTCTGAAATTTCCGGCTGAAGATTTGCATCTCCGGAAATTTAGCGCGGGAAAAAAGGAAGTTCAGTTCAACGCACGCGAAAAATCCGCTGAAGATATAGTTATAGAAGGACAATGATTTCCGCTTGAATGAAGTCGGAGGAAAAAAGAAAGTTTTGGAAGCTCTTCAAGATTCTCTTCGGATCCGAGTTGAATGAAGTCGGAGGAATGATGAATCTTGGAGAACTTCGGGGGCTACTGTTGTGGGTATACTTTATGGGTATATCAACGGCATGGCCTAAATCCGGCAAGCCCGGGTGGCCCACAGATGGTGATGTGGCATGTGGCCCATCGGGCGGCCCAGTTGCTGTAGATCATGAAGGATGAAGTCCAGCCCAGGAGCAGGGAGCCGGATTCCAACCGACCTACAAAGGAGGTCGGATCCGTGGAGGCTCATAAGGTATCCGGATCCAGTACGACATGGATGGAAGGCGGATCCTTGACGTACACGGCAAGACATTGTACCATAGTTAGGAAACTTGTATTTCGGCTAGGACTCTCCATGTAAACCCTAGATCCGTGCGCCTTTATAAGCCGGATCCCGGGAGCCCTAGAGGCACAACCACAACTCATTGTAACAACGCGAAAGCGCCCATATAATTGCAGACAAGAAGCAGTAGGCCCTGTCCTCGAGCAGGTGTTCCGAAGCTGGGTAAATCACGTACCACCGTCCCGAGGACTCTCCGCCCTATGGCCCCTACTTCTTCTCCCCCTCGTGAGGATCCCTCCTCCGGGGTACCGTCGAATACTCAACGACAGACGCCTTGAATCCATCCCGCTAAATTGGAGACGTTGCGGGAGCGCCGAACGCAACTAAAAAACGTGCCACGAGTGGCAGGCCCGGCTCGTCAACGACAGAGAGGCATGCACGGGGTTAAACCCGTCGCCTACCTCTGGTCAAGCGGCGTAATAGCCATACAGCTTGGCCGCTTGGTCATGCGGCCCGATGTTATTGCGCTCTACCACCCGCAGTTGCGTCTGTCGCCGCTGTATAAAAGGTGAACCCGCATTCACGGCTATTCCACACCATTCGCGCCGCCCCCCACACCTCAACCATGTCTAGTAGCCACCGGAGCGTTCTGGCCGCCAACGGATTCGGGCGCGACACCCTCGCCGTTGCGGAGGTATGGGTGTTGTACATGGCGAGGTACCCTGCACCCCCGGACATACCCCTGAGCAGCGGTGGCTGGAAGATGGCCGTCAACGGGATCGACATCCTGCCTGCGCCCGCGCCAGGGACTGATCGTTGGCGCGACGAGATCAGGGCCTAGCGGTGCCGCCTAAGCCCAGAGGAGCGCGCCGATCCCACCTGGGCCGCCACCGACAATGACGGGTGGTAGGCAGACTTCTTGAAAGTTCGCCGAGAAGAAGAACTGCGCAGCACCGATGGCCTCATCGGGTCGCTCACTTCGTGGAAAAATGACGGGCGCATCCGTTTCTTATGTCGGGGTGAAACCTCTCCGATGCCGCCGACGGCCTCCGCAACGGAGCCCCCATGCTGGAGATGCCGTTGTTCCCGTTCTCATCACCATCATGTTGGCATCCGAGGGGGATGACCTCGCGTTTGTCCTCCTCCCACTCATCCTCCTCAGGTACGATGCGCTTGACGCCAACCTCCTATCGCGTCTCCCCTACCCCGTGTCGAAGCGCGAGGTGAAGAATGACCACGAGACTTTGGCGCCCTGGCCTAGACGCGGTGGCGGCATAATGATTTGCGAGCCGGCGCCCAGCAGCAGTGGGCAGCCTGTGGTAGCGCAGGCCTTCTACGCCCCAAGGCAGAACTGAAAGAGGATGACGACAACGAGGTGGCGGCGCTCCTCCGCCGGCAGCTTCTCGTCACAAGCAGCGACGACCCCGTCGACACGCCGTTATACAATGCCATGTTCATGTTATCACTGAACGACGCCTCTAGGCGGGCAACATTGAGGACGTGATCGTCATGTCCATCCGCGAGAGCGGCATGCCACTTGTTGACCTCACACGCGGCGATGATGAAGCTCGTCCTAGCGACGCGGTGAAGGAGGAGCTTGTCGACCCACATGGCAAGCAGGACGTGACTACAACTTCCAGTATTATGACCGCTCCGACTGCCGCATGCGCCATTAATTTATTTTATGTTTAAACTTGCTCATATTTCATTCAAATCTTTGTCATATATAAAAAATTTGAATGAATTCAAGTGTTTCATGTTAATATTTTTAAAAAGTTCTATTTAATTAGGGAACGCAGCTGGAAACAACGCGACCTAAAAGCGACAACTAACGGCGGTGTCTCCAAACACTGAATCCGGCGCTATTATCTGACGGGGTTTGAAAAAAGTGACTGAAGATGCTGTTAGGTGCAACTCAGGGTGGGCATAAAAACCGTGAAACCGAAAACCGAACCGAAGCCGAAACCGAACTAACCGAAATCTCGGTTTTTTCCATTAACCGCTATTTTTTCGGTTTCCATTTATACTAACCGAATTAAATTTGGTAGAATTCGGTTTTTAGCCCCACCAACCGAACAAGACCGAATAGACCGAATTGAGTAACCTACCATCAATTTGTGCATAGACCGATCATTCCATAGAAGCCCAATTGCGTTTGATGTTCCAAAAATTATTCATTCAATGTATGACTTTGGTCTTTGATGTACTAGCTTTTTCTGAATATAGCGTGAAGCCTGCATAATAGAACACGTCGCTCGAAGTCTTAGCTACCCCTTTTAATCGCTCACGAGTGATGCACATGTACCACGAGTGTCGCAGCCTACCAAATATCATCCCTCCACGATTGGTGCTCATTTGTCGATTTCTTGCGCAGCTGATGCTTTTTCTGTTGATATGTCAATCACTATTTGCTTTCTTCGGTGATGCCTACTATTTGTTTCAAGTGAGTAGGTTCATTCGGTTTTAATCGAAAACCGAACCGAATTTGTCGGTTAACCGAATCTTCGGTTTCCAAAATTTTCATGCCAATTTCGGTTACCATTTTTGAAAACCGAATTTGTTCAAAAACCGCAAAACCGAACCGAAATTTCGGTTAAAACCGAATGCCCACCCTGAGGTGCAACCCTCAACGTCCGTCTTACTCCCTTGCCTCTAGGCTCGATCTTATTGTTGTGCAACCTCTGCCAGATGTCCGATCCTAAGGGTGTACAACGTAGACGAAGTAGATAAACAACAAAGGTATACCGAATGCTTAAAGTAAATTGATACCGTGAAAAATTTGGAAAGAGATCTTTGTTGATCTTTCTGTCAACTGGTACGTACAATATATGAGCTCTTTCTATATATAGGCTAAAGGAATAAAAGGATAAGATCCACTTAACATTAAAGATTAAACGTGGGGAAGGGAAATTGCTCCCTAGCGCGCGCGTCCTAGCACCATTTCGCTAAAGGATGTTCGTCCGTGGGCCGACCCGTTGAAGCTAGCTCTGGTTCCATGCTTCGTTCGTTCCCTACGAGGCTACAAGTTCTGGTTGGTTCGTTGCGCACCGCAGCGAGGCTACAAGTTGTGGTTCGTTCGTTCCGCACCGCTGCTGGTTGGCCGGCCACATCGTGAACTATTTCTCCAGCGACCAGCATAGTGAGAGCTTTAGCAAGGTAATATACTACTAGATACGTATATTTCTGTTTCGTTTTTCCCTATTTTTTTGCTCGTATGTTTCTTTTCTATATTTTTATATTGTTTCTTTCTTGTATTTTTAATTCTTTTTGGACTAGAATTATTCTAGTCACTTAAAATAATTGGTTCCCGTGTACTTCTTTCTTCTTCTATATTGTTTATTCTTTCTTTCATGTGTAATTTTGTTTCTCTTATTACCTTTTTCAAAAACGTGTTCTTTCATAATTTTGTGTTCCATATAATTTGATTTTTTTCTTATTATAAATTTTTGTAAGAGTTTCGTGTTCCTCATTACGAAAGCTCATGTTCCTCTCAACCTATGAGGTTGGTCCTCACCGTCTATGTTGTTGTTTCTCTCGTGTAAGCTATTGTTCCCCTCCATTTAGGATGTTGTTTCCCTTCGTCCATACACTTATTCCCTTCCGTGTAGGCCGTTGTTGCCCTCTATCTAAGATCTCGTTCCCCTCCGTTCAGGTTGTTGCTCCACTCTGTCTAGGATTTTGTTCCCTTATGTATATGCTATTTGTTCCTCTCTGTACAGGTTGTTGTTCCCCTCTAATACGATCTTGTTCCCCTCCGTATATGCTATTTTTCCACTCTGTCTAAGTTGTTGTTCCCCTCTGTCTACGATCTTGTTCCCCTTCGTATATGCTATTGTTCCCATCTGTCTAGGTTGTTGTTCTCCTCTGTCTAGGATCTTGTTCCCCTCCGTATATGCTATTGTTCCCCTCTGTCCAGGTTGTTGTTCCCCTCTGTCCGGGTTGTTGTTCCCCTCCGTAAATGCTATTGTTCCCCTCTGTCCAGGTTGTTGTTCCCCTCTGTCTAGGATCCCTTCGTATATGCTATTTGTTCCCCTATGTACATGATATTGTTCCCCTCTGTCCAGGTTGTTGTTCCCCTCTGTCTAGGATCCCTCCGTATATGCTATTTGTTTCCCTATGTACATGCTATTTTTCCCCTCTGTCCAGGTTGTTGTTCCTCTCTGTCTAGGATCTTGTTCCCCTCCGTATATGCTATTGTTCCCCTCTGTCCAGGTTGTTGTTCCTCTCTATCTAGGATCTTGTTCCCCTCTGTCCATGTTATTGTTCCCCTCTGTCTAGTCTCTTGTTCCTCTCCGTCTAGGTTCTTGTTCTCTTTCTTGTAGGATGTTGTTCCCTACCGTTCAAGTTGTAGGCATGATTCGTGTTGTCCCAGTGAATAATGACGGTAGTCTAGATTCGCTCTACTGAATAATGACTAGTTCGAAGATACCTTCTCTACATATTTTTTCAAAATATTAGTAACACAGATTTATAGTTTATATAGTCAAAGATTGTAGTTTCGAATTTGTTTTGTCGCGTTGTATTTTTTTCCCAAACTGTGAATGTGCTGGTGCACTGGCCAACTAACTATGTGATGTGTATGTATGTGCATGGATTTTCCGGCAAGTTGCCCAAGCTGATGCAAAGACGACGTCACAATGATGGGCATGCACGTGCAAAGATTTAGCGGCAAGGCGTGATACGGCTTGGAGAGAGTATTAGGCACCTAGCGAGATTAAGACAGCCACATCCGCATGTGCAGCGCGCGGCGCGCCCGCGTCCGCTTCCTGTGCAGCCAGTCCCTATCATTTTTAGTCCGACATCGAAACTTTAGAGAGAATCAAACCGGTTTATATACCCGGCTCTCTCCAACACGGCACGAGCGGACTCGTCGACCAAATGAGCGACGTCAGAAAATAGCCCACGCGGATAACTCCTGCTACATGGGCCGCCGAAGGAAAGCCCGCCCCGTCGATTCTCTGAGCGATAGGAGCGATTGGTGGTGCGCGGCGCCAGGGAGGAGGACCCTGGGGAAGACTTAGCCAGGGCTTGGGAGTCTGTCACCACCGAAGTGGGCCTCCCACGTTAGCCCAAGTTTCTCAACACTCCTCCTATGTATTATCTGTATATTCATGTCTCAAAACTTCGAAAAAACTAGTTAGGAAAATACGGAGATGAGGCTCTTGGTATACTTTGCCTACGACTGATAGATCTTGATTCTTTCGATAGAACAAGCCAAAATCTTTAGTTCCTTGCATATACCGGAAGATGTCCTTAACGCCTTTTCAATGTCTCTTGGTAGGCTCGTAATCGTACTCGGCAAGCAAATTGATGGCGCATGCAATATTCGGCCGTTTACAATATATACATGAGTGCACCAATTACACTCAAGTAGGGGAATTCTAGTCCCAAAATTCCCTCCCCCTCTTTTTTAGACATGAACGGGTCCTTGTCTTGCAGCAGGGATTCATTGGAGACGACCCAGCGAGCTCCTCCAAGGCGGCTCGGTGTGCTTTCTGCCGCTCGCCGTGGTCCTGCGCATGGCGGAGAAGAATTTCAAGATTGAAGACGACGTCGCTGGTTTCAACCCGGCCAGAAATCGTGACCCGCCCTAAGAGCATGTCTAACAGGCCCCTTAAAACCCGCCCACCCCGTAAAATTCCGGCGGGCGGGACAGGCGCGGTTTGGGCCGTCTAGCAGGCCCTGTATTTGGGCCGACCCGTTTCGGCGGAATACGGGACCCAGGATATCCGCACCGCCGCCCCCTACTTATACCAGGCGAAGGTGCGAGTGAGGGGTTAACCCCTCACTCGCAACCCTATCTCCACCGTGCGCCGCCACCTCCCCAGTTAGCTCCGGCGTGAAATCCCGCGCGCCCTAGCTCCGCATTTCGCCCGGTCAGCATGTACGCACCCCGAAGCAGTACCGCATCGCCGGCGAGCGGATCAAAGCGATCCCGCTCACCGGACACCGTCGAGGAGGCGTGGCGTCTCCAATGCAAGCGGCCCGCCGCCGGGAGCCTCCGTGCGGCGTGCAGGTACGCCAGTGCCCTGTACGTCCCGCCGAAGCTCCGTGAGTTCGCCGCGGGCGGACGCTGGTACAAGGAGGACCCGCCGCTCAAGCCGATGAGCGGCCCCGACTTTGACTAGTGGCGCGCCGAGTGGGAGCGCAACCGCCGGGCGAAGGCGGCATGGGACGCACGCATCGGGAGCACCAGCGGTGGAGGAGCTCCGCTCGCCGTCGAGGAGGAGGAGGAGGAGGAGGAAGATCCCCTCTTCTTGCAGGCGATAGCAGCGTCCCTCAAGGACGACGCCGACAAGAAGAGGGCGGAGGAGGAAGAGAAGGCGGCGGCCATCGCCGCCGTGAAGGAGGCGCAGGCGCGGGAGGCGGAGGCGGATGCATACATCGTCGACCTCTCCGACTAGAAGTCGCGATCCATTTAGGATCGCGCAATTCAGTATGTATATATGTTGATCCGTATGTATGATCGACTATCTATGAACTATGAATATGAACAAGTTTCCCGGGATTTTAAATTTACAAATTTACGGGGTGAAATACGGGGTTTGCTAGACGGAACGATCTATCTAGGAGCACTTTGTTTATACGGGGCGAAATACTGGCGTTTTACGGGGCGGAAAAGTAAGGGGCCTGTTAGACATGCTCTAACCGGGCACACAATTTGATTGGTTTGGTTTCACGGTTTTCCTGTTTAGGGACCAACTGTTAACAGGCATTTCGTTGTGGATCCACCTTCGTGCCAGGGTTTCGGGCAAAAACCCTAGTTTGATCTTCAAACATGGCGGTGGTGTGACGGATCATGACCCTCTCGAGAACGTTGTCGTGGATAAGGCTGGACGCGAGCTGGCTCGAGCCAGGCTCGGTGCGAGCCATCATTCAGCTCGCTGTTTTTGAGCTCGGCTCGGTCCGGCTCGTTAGGCCAACGAGCTGGAAAAAAGGGCTCGGCCCGAGCTTTGCGTTTGCTCGGTCCAGCTCGGTGCAGCTCGCGAGCCAAGCACAAATGAGTCACCGCCATGTGGGTCCAACCTCCGCACCGGCGTTAGGAGCGACCGCGAGCGGCGGTGATGGCAGGGCGGCGAGGGCGAGTGTCGTGCCGGAGCAGGGAGGGTGCTCGCTGGTGGTGAGGACGACCTTGTGCTGCGGGATGGTGAGGAGCAGCGAAGGAAACCTTCGGCTGCCGACCGGCGCCGTTGGCCGTTGGCGCTAGGGCACGTCTCCATGGACGAGGACGAGGGTGCAGGTGGTGGCGCGGCGTCCAGTGGAGGGGGCTAGCAGCGATGTGAGGAGAGGAGCGAGAAGAACGGCGAGCGAACTCGGGACGGCGGCGGTGGGTGTTCTGCTTGGCGTCGGCTGGCATGGTGGCTAGCTCTTTTCTCTCGATCTGGATGGGGAGGAGAAACGTACGTGACCTAATCTGCCTTGCTCCCTCTTCTAACGGGCCAGAATCAGCCCAATCTCCCACTATGGCCTTCTCTGGTTTCGTAAAAAAAAATACCGCGAGCTTTCGGGCCGGCCCGAGCCGAGCTGGCCGAGCCAAAAGCCCGCGACGGTCCCGAAATATGGGCTCGGCTCGGTGTGCCTTCTTCGCGGGCCGAGCCAGGCTCGGGGCGAGCCCAAGAAAACTCGGGCCGAGCTAAAAGCTCGGCCCGTTCGTCCAGCCTTAGTCGTGGAGCTCAGGCTTATGTTGCTTACAGAGTTGCAGAGTTTGATCTTTCAACGTGAAGCTGTTTCGAGTTTTTCTAGCTTTGCTATGTACCTCCAACGTGTTTGGCTAGATGAGGGATGGGGAAAGGGAGTTTAGTAGTGGGAGTTGGGCAGGGGACTGGACATGGGAAGTTGAATTGTATTCCCATTCCTTTGTTTGGCGTGTAGGGGAATACCTGTTGGGAGTTGTTTTTTTGTCTTTGCAACATGGGAAAGGCCTGTCATGGAAAAAACTACGTACACGATTCAGATTTTGTGGGTAAAGCCGGAGAAGTGCTACACGGGTAGAAGAAAAAGAAGCAGCTGATTTGCAAGGATTTATGCAGGAATTCAAATTGGAAGAGGAAGAACATGCATGCCTACCTCAGTTGTACTCACTCCTGGCGTTTCCCTGCAGATCGAGAGGCAGTTGGCGGACTCATGGACAAAGAACGGTGCCGCTCCAGAGAAGGCTTATTTACGAGGATTTGCCCGCGTATTAGCTAGGTTTTCGCGGGATTTTCCGTCGCCTCTGATTGCGGGACGCGCGTAACGAACACATCTTCGATCGATCTGTGTTTCTTCAGTCAATTCCCTATCCCTGGCTGAATTACCAGGGGTCCCCCAGGGAAGAGTTTTGTGGGAGTTGGCTTCGTGAACTCCCAATCCTTTGCCCTCCTCAACTCCCATGTCCCCCAACCAAACGGTTGACTTTTAGTCTCCTAACCCTTAACTTCCCATTCCCTAGTTGTATTTACCCCCAACCAAACACGCTGTCAATGTTGGAAGATCGGTTTGGCTAGCCACGCACGGGCGAATCTTTGTATTCCTTTTTGCGGGACGATTCGAAAAACAAAAGTCAAGACAGGCCACGACCACCACATAGACGAAAGCACGCAACCGCACCAAACCTTAGCCAAGGCCGCCCCTCAACTCTTCCTGCGTGCCGGTTCCATGGCGCTGCGCTCTCCCTCCAGCACTCGTCGGCAGGATGAGCCCCTCCGTGATTCGCCGCCGGCGGACTCTCCGCCTCCCACCTCTCAGGTACCTAGTTCCGCTTTCGTTCGATCGATCCACCTATGCTGATGCCTGCAATACGCTGTCCGCCTGCCTTGTTCTGACGAGATCTATCATGTATCACCAAATTAACCAGTAGAGCCCCATCAAGCGATTTTTTTATGCTAACAAATTATTTGATGCGCCTTAGCCTTTTCCCAAGACAATAATAAAGATGTTGTTTTAATGCAATTTCCTAGTTTAGACCCTTGTTAGGAGAGGGTGTTTAATTTGACTAATAACAAGGTTTTAAATAGCCGGCTATAAGCTATACTGCTATAGCGGTAGCTTGGGGAAACAACTACGGCCAATTTTTTGCGGGCTAATGCACTTAGCCGCACTATAGTCAGGCTATATAACGGGCTGTTTAAAACTATGCCCAATAATTTCTTATCTTACCAGGGTGAATGTTGCCACTGAAATGTGTACAGTAAGTGCCGGATTGCAGAAAAGCCTATCTTTCATTTATGTGCTTGAAAAAGTGGTGATAATTAGTTTTTTACTGAAGCAATTTGTAGTGGTTGGGCCACTGGCCCTGGTGCTGGCCTCACACATTGAGGACACAGCGGAGCGGATATGATGAATGGTTAATTCCATGACATGTGGGCTTTTGATTTACTTGGAGGGAATAAGAGTATCTATACTTCTGTTTTACTTTTCCTTTAGTGAAACTTTGTGGTTGTCCCAGCCAATGTCCCTGGTCCACAACGACAACAAGCAGGACCAGAAGGAAGACAACCTCATGATCATGAGCTCCATCAAGAATGTGGAAGAAGAGGCAGCCAAGACAAGGCAGGAGGCGGTGCAACTCAAGAAGAGGCTGGCCGAGCTGGAGCTGGCCATGGTCAACCTCAAGAGAGTGGACATTCCCATTAATGTATGTGTTATAAATTGTACTGTTGTTAAAGCATTTCCAAAAAAACCTCGTGTAAAATAAGTTTCATATAGTAGTGGTTGAACTTTTAAAAGTTTGATAGTATGAATTCTAAAAGTACTACTGGTAGCCAATTAAATCCATCCATGCTCCATCGTTAGCACCCACTGGCATGCATGAATAGCTTTTTAAACTTATGGATTAATATCAATTATTTATCTTACCAGGGTGGATCCAGCCATGGAGCTAAAGCTGATGCTGCTAGGAAAACAAAGGAAGAGGTGGATCAGTTGTTGGTCAAATTAGAAATGGAGGGATTGGAGATAGATGGAAAGGTAGCTAGTATTATTGATGATGGGATATGGAGAATTAAAGCTGAAGCCGTGAGGTAATTAATTTGAGGCACTACAACTTATTTGATTTTTTAACCAAATGAAATGATCCTAACATTCATGCATTATGCACATTCTTTTGATAGGGAACCAAAAGGGCGCAATGTGATGGAATCACTGCTCATTCTTGCAGCTTATGTTGTTGGTTTCGTCATTGGTGTGGAATTGCAAGAAAATAAATTCCGTGAGGAGTATGCCAAGATGAAACGTTCTTAGTTAAATAGCCTAAGGCTTGCGAGTGCATTCTGTTTATGGTACTTTGTAAAACCATGTAGGTAATCATAGGAAAACACTGTTGGCTAATTGTGGTATGCAAACCTAAGTTTTCTAGTTCATGCTATACTATGGTTTTTGCCATTTATAATGTAACTCTTGTTTGGTAGCACCATGTCCCTAAGCTGTGTGGAGCAGGTGCTCCGTTTTGTAATGAAGGTTAACTGGCGTTTAAGGTCTTTTCTTTCCAAAACAAAGGGCTGCTGGAGGTACGAGATGTCCCCTAGTTTTTAGGGTTCCCTATTTCCTCTCGCGACGGCTGTGAGAGTTTCCTCTTCCTGGCGGGTGATCGTCGTTCTCTCGGGCTAGGTTCCGCGAGGCGCTGTTGGGAATCGATTGAAGTGCTGTTCTGCGAGGTGCTCGGGGAGTTGCATGGCGGGGAAAGTGGATACGGTGCCGGCTCCGCCGCTGCCACCACCGCTCCCGCTGAGATCGGAAGCTGAGTTCAACGGGGATTCGGATAAGAATTCTAAGACGGACAAGACTGGAGGCTTGGGTAGTAGATCTCTTGAAGACGACCTGGAGCATAGATTTGATAGTCTGAACTTGTGTGGGGAGGAAGAATCGGATCTCGATTTCTCGGGTGAGATTGAAGAGTTGATCGGTGATATCCGGTGGCTAGCTATTTTTAGGGTTCATACCCTAAAGCCCTTTAGCCATGCGGCTCTGTTCAAGCAGATGCGCAATGCATGGGCGCCTGCCCAGACGGTGACGTTCAAAGCAAAAGGAGAGAACTTATTCCTTGCTCAATTCCATTGTCTTGGTGATTGGAGTCGGGTGATGGAAGGAGGTCCTTGGCTGTTTAGAGGAGCAACGTTGGAAATGGCTGAGTATGATGGTTTCACTAATGTGGAAGAATATAAACTGGATCAAGTTCCGGTTTGGGCTAGGATACAGGGAATTCCAGAAGGTCTAATGAAGAAGAAAGAGCTTGCCGAGAAAGTGGCTAGGAAGGTTGGTGATCCACCTATAAAGGTTATTGTTAATGAAGGGTTTCTTAATTCTTCAAAATATCTCAGAGCTAGGGTGCATGTTGATGTTAACAAACCTCTGGTTCGCATTGTGCCAATTACAATAAAGGAAAGAAAGGTGTATCTGGTGGTGTTGTTGCGGTCAGAAACCCACCGGCGGGCAGCGACGTGCAACACCGTAGAGCCGGGAATCTCCCAGGACTGCGGCTGGCCCTGGTCCCTCCGAGCGACGGCCCGCAAAGCCTTCGGCACGCACGTCCGATGCTGATGCAAGGGCGTGCCACCTGACCTATACCTGGTCAGGAAGGTGTTGGATGATGCCTCGCTTAGTTTCCTGCATGGCATACACGTAAACGTTAAATACGAGCCTCGATCGGCTCTCGGGTTGTCCTCGTGAATCGGCTCAAGGAGCCGATCCACCCATGATGCGTACGAGGTGTACGATCGGATGGTGGTCCTGCTTGATCAAGATAAAGCTAAAACGACCTACTACGATTTGGGGTTTTCACCGCATAATCGGAACATCCTACTCGTGATTGAGCTCGGCGGCCACGCACGGTGATTGTAAACCGACCCTAGACAAGGCCTAAAAACCAACACGAAGTTGATCCTCGGAACATCCCGTCTAGGGCTAGCAAACTACACCCTACGCGCCACCTGGATCCTTCAACCCGTTTGTAAGGCCTAACAATGCAGATATTAAACTAATCCTTGAAGAACAAGGAGCAATCATAACGGATCGGATCTACTAAATAATGACCAAGCGGGTGCCGCCCTTACACCCAAGATAGGTGTAAGGGCGGCTAGATGCCTAAGGGTTGCACGACGATAGCATATGATATGATGAACAATGCTAACCCTAAAACATCTATGATAACTACGTTGCTCGCCATCAAAAAGGCTTCAAGCACGAGCAACGCATGAACGACGAATAACGTGTAGCTGCCTAGATCGCAAGATGCGATCTAGGCAGCATGATGCTTACCCGGAAGAAACCCTCGAGACGGGGAGTTGGCGATGCGCCTAGATTGGTTTGTGGTGAACGTGATTGTTGTTTATTTCATAAACCCTAGATACATATTTATAGTCCGTAGACTCTCTAACGTGGGAATAATCCCAACCGGGCACGAGCCCAAACTCCATCTAACCGACACGTGTCCTACTATATTACAGATACACGGGCAAACTAGCCCAAACTTGGTATATAAGGCCGATTCATGTATTTCTTCTATGTATATTCTTCAAGCCCATCTTCAATCGCGGCCCACCTCTGATCCGGTCAAATTCTGGTGATAACACATGCCCCCCTGGTTTTGGAAATGACAATTCCAAAATCATTATGCTCTTCTTTCGTCGGGTCATGTCGTGGCAGAGCAGAACCGTCGCAGTATCCTTCATCATGATGCCTTGCCTCCCCCACTTCTCCGCGTGACCTGGCAATTTTTTTTTCTGTTGGGCACCACTTCCTCGGAAACTGCTGTGGCATTGAATCTCCACTATATCCCCTTTTATTTAACCGTTCCAAACAGTTTGCTTCTTCATCCTCTTCGCATTAGCACTCCAAAAGCCCTCCTGCGCCACCATGTCTTCTTCTTCCTCCGCCTCATCGGGTCTTTCCATCGAGTCCTCCTCCTCCCGCGAGCCGACGCCGGAGTGGAACCCGGAGGAGGCCCACGCGGCCAACATCCGCCGCGCCATCGAGGCCGGGGATGAGCCGAGTCACGACTTCTCCATCTGGTCAGAGGACGACAAGTCCTCGACCGATGGGGAAAGTGACCTCCGCTTCCTCGCCGACGGGGAGACGGAGGAGGAGAGCGATGACGATCGCCTCTCCTGTGATGACTTCACCTTCTCCGAGGAGGAGGAGGAGGAGGAGGACGACACCTCCTCCGACGAACCGCCGGCCAAGCGCTTCTGCCCCTGGCCGGGGAATCTCAGCGACTTCGACAGCGACGACGACGACGCTGACGAGGAGGACGAGGACAACGAAGGTCCTGCCGGCGGCCGCTACAGCAGCGACGACGAGCCCGCCGGGAGTAGCGCTGACAGCGGCGACGACGGCGACGACGAGGGCAGCGACGGCCCGTAGATAGGACCCTTAGCACAGGATCAGTAGTAGTAGATGGGGCAATGTATCCCCTTAGTACTCCTTTTGAGAGCAATCAGCTCTTTATGTAAGAAATCTCGTTTATCAATGAAGAAATTCCCCAATTTGATTTTGCCGATTTCCTTTATGCCAATTTAGCCGATTTCCCCTCATACTGATTTTGCCGATTGTCCACTTAGCCAATGCTCAATGAACCGATGGCCACGCATCGGTCCCTCATAATCCGCTCTTCATCTCTTTGACTACGGAGTGATCGTGAGCTTGGTCAATGCTCAATAAACCGATGTCAACGCATCAATCCCTCACGATCTATCCTTCATCTTTTCGACCGATGACTTTGAGCTCTGGTGGACAATGTGGAAGATCAATGCCTTCAAGAGAGTCCTAGAACCGCTGCTGAAACGACTTGACGTTGAAGCCGATACTTCTGCAGAACAGATATCACCTACTCTGTTCCTTTGCAGCAACCAGATAGCCCAGAGCCAACTCCCTATCGGTGTTGATGGATCCCTCTTTTGCAAGAACTCGCCGCCTTTGAAAGAGATTGCGATGCGGGACCAGCCGATGACTCTCCAATCGGCTTCTAAAAACAGAGCATCTACCAGGTCAGTTGCCCCCCGAGCCCCAGTCAAGGCGAAAACAGTGATGAGGACACACAGAGAAAGCTGCCACGCAGAGCCAGCCAGAGCCGATCACCTTCCTTCCGTTGAAAGTCGATATTGCAGATGATCACACAACGGCTCAGAAACAAAACTCCTCTGACACAGAGTTGGAGGTCCTTGTGTTTTGAACACGCAACTGGTAGATCCCATGAAATTTGTGCTAGAGTCGATGGCTATGCATCGGCTGTATATCATGAATTTTTTTTTACGGGCCGATTTTTCCTATCGTCCCCCAATGTTTCACTGCACATGTATCGCACATGTTCATCTGATTAGGTGCCCCCCGAGCCGATTCTGCCAGGTAACTGCTGATATCGGCTCTGTGGTTAGCCAAGGCACTATATGTGAACGTCGGCTCTGTTAGGACCAGTGTGGACTTCTTCCAGCTCATCAGCCAACGTAAACTCATTGCCCATTAGATCGGCGTTGAAACCAGGCAGAATGTATGGTGAGGATAATTTTGGCCGATTGCTGGAGTCGGCCTCCATGTTGAATTGCTCAATGAAGGTTTTGTTCCTCCATAGATCCTTGGGGCCGATCACATGGATCGGCATCGCCACGTTTGTCCATAGATGTTGCTTTTGTTACACGGTCAGGCCGGTGGATAAAACCATCCTAACCCCGTCCTTTGTCACGTCGATGCGCTCGCAGTCGTCCAAATTGATGCCCGAGACTGGCTCTTGGCCTGATGTCTCCCAAACGTTCATGCCAGCCGTTGAAATCTCGGCTGAATCATCTGCGTGGACGACTTCTACTTCATCTCCATCCCACTGTATTAGGCATTGGTGCATCGTGGATGGAATGCAACGATTGGCGTGGATCCAATCTCTCCCAAGTAGGACAGCATAAGTGCTCTTGCTTCGTCGACAATAAAGAACGTCGTAGGGACGGTTTTCCTTCCTACGGTCGGATCCACGTTCGGAACACCTTGTGCGTCGGACGCTTGGACGTTGAAATCGCTCGGTGTCACATTGGTCTTGATCGGATCCGAGCTAGAGCGTCCCAACCGACGTAGCATGGAGTATGGCATAATGTTGACTCGCCGCTCCGGTGTCCACCAACATCTTGTTGACAGGCTGCCCATTGATGTAGCCTCGCAAGTACAGGGCCTTCAGATGCCTGTAGCTTCTTTCTCGTGGCTTCTCAAAGATAACCGGCCGTGGGCCGCAGTCAAGTTGTGCCACAGGTGCTTCGTCTAATCCTCGAGCACTAAACTCCGTTGGAAGGATGAACACCATGGTTGTGCCAGCCGATGTCTCATCATCGGCTTTCTTTTGTCTGGGGCGCCACTCTTTCCTTTGTGACCGACCTTCTTCGTCCAGGGTTCGCTGAATTATAGCGGCCAGATCAGGCCGCGCCTTCCTCAACGTGTGCAGGTACAACCTTTCGGCTTCCTCCAAACCACGTAGTCGCTGAACCCTTCGCTTTTGGGAACGGCTGAGCCCATCAGGGCACCACCTTGGCCGATGATACTTGTCTTCTTCTTCATCATCGTTCTCTAGTTCCTCGAGATCTTCTACCCGAGCGGACTCAGCGTGCTTGTTCCGAGGCGGGAGAGGCCCTAGACGTTTGAACACGGACACGTTAGCTGCATCCTTCTTCTTCTGTCTACATTCTGGACAGTTGCCGATTGTAGGCAATCGGCTCATTCCTGAATCCCAGCAGTGTCTGAAGAAGGGGCAGTCCCAGTGCCTATCCACGTCATCTTGCTCTCTCGACTTTTCCTTGGCGTGGCGCTCATATCGCTCCTCGTCGCGATCATGCCGACGGTGTCTCCTGGCGTCCCTAGCCAGACGATCTCTTTCATCATCGTCGTTGTGTCGCCGGCGTTGGTCATATTGACCCACATACTTGTTGAGGAGGTGATCAGAGAGAGGTCGCTGATATCTTACGTTCCTCACTTCTCCCTCTGTGATGTAGCGCTTGCCATTGTGACGGAGCCGATCGTGTGGAGCGGCTTCCTCTGTGTCCTTGCTATGAGAGCAGCTACCCTCATCTCCGTCCTTACCAGAGTGGTGCCCAGGTCCTACCATGTTGATATTGCACGAGAATCCTGGCTGGCACCCTCCATGGTAAGTGCACTCCACCATGTTAACGGCGGGGAAGGGGTGCGTGTCGACCTTCATGGCGTACTGGCTGAAAATTAGACGCCCTTGTTCTATCGCCATTTGGACCTGTTGACGCCACACCCTGCAGTCGTTGGTGGCGTGGGTGAACGTGTTATGCCACTTGCAGTATGGCTTTCCGTTCAGCTCCTGCACCGTGGGGATCTTGTGGCCTTCGGGTAACTTTAGCTGCTTCTCCTTGAGTAAGAGGTCGAAAATCTGCTCAGCTTTGGTCACGTCGAAGTCGAACCCTTTTGGAGGACCTTGTGGCTTAACCCATTTACAGGACACGGGGCTTGCCCCCCGAGTCCATTCGGCCACTGCTACCTCTTGATCTCCCGCAGCACCTTCATCTTCATCTGCCTCAACCAGGACCACCGCACGCTTGAATTTATCCTGGTAAACATCTGGGTGGCGTTGTTCATATGCTGACAGCTTCTGCACCATGTGCGGTAGTGAAGGGTAGTCTGCTTGGGAGGCCACGTCCTTGATCGATGATGAGAGACCCACCACCGCCAACTCGACTGCTTCTTTTTCACTCACATGAACCGAATAGCATCGGTTCCTAACGGTCCTGAAGCACTGGACGTATTCTGCCACTTGTTTCCCCGCGCTTCGTCGTACTTGTGCTAGATCGGCAATGCCAGCCTCGGAAGCCTCTCGAATGATACCGCACGTGGAGCTGCTCTTCCAACTGCTTCCAAGTCCGGATTGAGTCTGGTGGCAGCGATGTGTACCACCCGAAAGCCGATCCTGTGAGGGACTGTGCGAAGAACCTCATGCGCAGCTCGTCTGATGCTGAGATCGTGCCCAGCTGTGCCAAGTATCGGCTCACATGCTCGATGGAGCTGGAACCATCTGATCCATTAAACTTGGTGAAATCAGGGAGCCGATATTTGGGTGGTAGCGGGATCAACTCGTACTCGTTGGGGTACGTCTTGGAATAGCCGATTGTCCTCCTTTTAGGCATCATGCCGAACTGGTTTTCAGAATTGTACAGATCTGATCCGCGGTGATGGCTGCCGGCGTCGAACTCTGAAGATTCGCCGGGGTGGCATACTTAGCCAGCCATGCTTGCTTTTCCAGCTCTCGAGCCAACCTGCAGGAGCTGAGCTGCGGAGGTTTGTCGGAGTGGCATACTTAGCTAGCCACGTCCGCTTCTCAAGATCTGTTCCCGAAGTTCCTCCCGCTGTCCCGGAAGTCCCTCGCTGTTGCAGCCCGGTTCGAGAGCGCCCGATTCATTGCGGTCGGCACGTATGCGCACGTGTATCCGTGAGGGATCTCCTTGGGCGCCTCATGCAAGAATTGGTAGTCACTAGGGTCACCACCAATCTTGTAGACGACGTATGCCGATGAACTCGGCACTTCTGGTGCTGCCAACGCAAACGGCAGCGGTGGACGGGACTGGAGCGGCATCTCTCCTTGGTGAGTCCCCAGAGCTGGTCCTGACGGAGAGTATTGATGGCTCATGATTTCCTGGATCACGCGCAGAGCGACACGCTCCAAAGTGTTCACCAGGCTTTCAGAATGGCAGTGCAGCGAATGAGCCACCATGAAGTTAATCTCCTGACGCAGAGACCTGGTGCGTTCTTCTGACGGGGTGGACAGGTCCACTCCATCGAGCGCGCCTTCAGGTGAGAACCCTTTCCACCTGATGCCATGTGAGCGGGTTCTGTGAAAAGAGCCGATGAGGTCGGCTTCGAGGACTGCCTTGATCTCGTCATGCTTCTTCTTGAGCTCCTCGGTCAGATCCTCGTACTTGACTGGAGTGCCTTCCGCCATCTCAGATGTAGATGGCGATGCGGTTGATGTCGAAGATTGTCCCACCGGGCGTGCCAGAATGTGTTGCGGTCAGAAACCCACCGGCGGGCAGCGACGGGCAACACCGTAGAGCCGGGAATCTCCCGGGACTGCGGCTGGCCCCGGTCCCTCCGAGCGACGGCCCGCAAAGCCTTCGGCACGCACGTCCGATGCTGATGCAAGGGCGTGCCACCCGACCTATACCCGGTCGGGAAGGTGTTGGATGATGCCTCGCTTAGTTTCCTGCATGGCATACACGTAAACGTTAAATACGAGCCTCGATCGGCTCTCGGGTTGTCCCGTGAATCGGCTCAAGGAGCCGATCCACCCATGATGCGTACGAGGTGTACGATCGGATGGTGGTCCTGCTTGATCAAGATAAAGCTAAAACGACCTACTACGATTTGGGGTTTTCACCGCATAATCGGAACATCCTACTCGTGATTGAGCCTGGCGGCCACGCACGGTGATGGTAAACCGACCCTAGACAAGGCCTAAAAACCAACACGAAGTTGATCCTCGGAACATCCTGTCTAGGGCTAGCAAACTACACCCTACACGCCACTGGATCCTTCAACCCGTTTGTAAGGCCTAACAATGCAGATATTAAACTAATCCTTGAAGAACAAGGAGCAATCATAACGGATCGGATCTACTAAATAATGACCAAGCGGGGTGCCGCCCTTACACCCAAGATAGGTGTAAGGGCGGCTAGATGCCTAAGGGTTGCACGACGATAGCATATGATATGATGAACGATGCTAACCCTAAAACATCTATGATAACTACGTTGCTCGCCATCAAAAAGGCTTCAGCACGAGCAACGCATGAACGACGAATAAACGTGTGCTGCCTAGATCGCAAGATGCGATCTAGGCAGCATGATGCTTACCCGGAAGAAACCCTCGAGACGGGGGAGTTGGCGATGCGCCTAGATTGGTTTGTGGTGAACGTGATTGTTGTTTATTTCATAAACCCTAGATACATATTTATAGTCCGTAGACTCTCTAACGTGGGAATAATCCCAACCGGGCACGAGCCCAAACTCCATCTAACCGACACGTGTCCTACTATATTACGTATACACGGGCAAACTAGCCCAAACTTGGTATATAAGGCCGATTCATGTATTTCTTCTATGTATATTCTTCAAGCCCATCTTCAATCGCGGCCCACCTCTGATCCGGTCAAATTCTGGTGATAACAGGTGTATGAGAAGTTACCGGATTTTTGTTATTTCTATTATCGGACATACCGTTCCTGAAAGTGGTGATGGTGTGCATGAGGATAATAAATGTCAGTGGGGTGAATGGATCAAAGTTGTTTTCGAGCCAAATAATCCCCCTGGGGGTGGACGGGGTTCAGCTGGACGTTCTGGTCTTTTTGGACGAGGAAGAGGTGGAGGCCGGGTGCCGGGTGAACCTAATGATTCGGAAGCGAAGAACATGGATTGGGGTACTGTGGGCTCGCTCGGAGGTGGCCAAGGGACAAGGAAAAGGCCAGTGGCGGGTAATAATGTTGCTGGGGCTGTTGTCGGTACTGTGGCGCAGCAAGTTAATTTATTGGAGTCTTGGAAGGGAAATATAAATGCAGTGATAATCCAATCTCCCCCTCAGAAAGTACAACCTATAAAGAGACAGAAGAAGGTGGTAGATGGTGTGGAAGTGGACGATATTGTAGGATCGGCGACCTCCGGGATGGAGGATCGCCGGGAACAATGAAACTCTGTGGTCTGAACTGCCGCGGTGTTCGGAACCACCGGGCAGTTCGTGTGCTTCTTGATCTCGAGAAGTAATTAAAACCGGATGTGTTTTTCTTGTCCTAAACACATTTGGGTAAATCTAGGGCAGAAGATGTTAAAAGGAAGTTAGGGTTTGATCAAGCAATCGTTTTCGAGAGTGATGGTCAAAGTGGGGGTCTACTGATGCTTTGGAAGAATAACCTGAAGAGTACTGAAAAAGTGTGACAAAAACTATATTGATGTTGTGATTGAAGATGTCATTCCTTGGAGATTAACTAGGATTTATGGTGAGCCGAGCTGGGGTAATAAGCATATTACTTGGGACTCCTTGCGTTCTCTCCATGGTCAGATGAATTTGCCATGGTTAGCTATGGGAGATTTTAATGAGATTTTATTTAACTATGAGAAGGAGGGTGGTCGACCAAGATCACAGTAGGCGATGCAGGCGTTTCATGATGCTCTCAAAGACTGTGATTTGGAGGACATGGGATATGTGGGGGATCTGTTCACTTGGAGGAGAGGGAAGATACGGGAAAGATTGGATAGAGGAGTGGTTAATGAACAATGGAATGATGTTTTTCCGTTTGCTAAGCTGGTAAATAGTGAAACTACAAGATCATACCGGGCCACTGTTGGTTGATACGGAGTATTTGTCAAACTCGCATGGGAAGACGGATACTCCTCGGAGATTTGAGGCAAGATGGTTGATGGAGGACGTGGTAGAAGAAATGGTGAAGGCTTCTTGGGAAAGGGCAAAAAAAAAGGGGGAGGATCCTTCCCTTGTGGAGAAATGTAATGAGGTCCACTTGGAGCTTCATTGCTGGGACAAAGAGGTGCTCAAGGCACCGAATAGAAAATTGAAGGAGTTGAAAAGGGATCTTGAGCAGCTTAGGCGTGGTCTAATGACAGATGTTGCGTTGGCTGTGCAAAAAGAGATCCAGTTGCAAATTGAAAACACTTTGGAAAAAGAGGAAATGTTCTGGATCCAGAGAGCACGTGCAAACTGGTTGAAACATGGGGATCGAAAAACTAATTTTTTTCATAGATATGCTTCAAAAATGAAAAAAACAGAATACAATAAAGTTTTTGCTTGATGAGAATGGAACAAAACACGAAGACAGTGATGCTATGTGTAACATTGTACATAGCTATTTTTCTGAACTTTTCTCTTCTGAAGTTTCGGATCCTGATGAATTGGTGTTTACTGATATTCAGCGCCTTTTTACTGATGAGATGAATGTGGGTCTCCTGGCTCCGTTTACTGCGGAGGAGGTAAAGAAGGCTCTTTTCAACATTGGTGATTTGAAGGCCCCCGGGCCGGATGGCCTCCATGCGGTGTTTTATAAAAGATTCTGGGATATGCTAGGAGATGATCTGGTAAAGGAAGTGTTGCACACAGTTAATAATATTTCTGTTCTTGATGGCTGGAACAATACTACTATTGTTTTAATTCCAAAAATTGATAACCCTGAAAGGTCACTCAATTCAGACCGATTAGCCTGTGTAATGTGGTCTACAAAGTTATCCCAAAGATGCTCTCACATCGGCTGAAGCAGTATTTGCCAGAGATTATTAGTGACCATCATAGTGCTATTGTGCCTGGAAGGTTAATTACGGATAATATCTTAATAGCTTATGAGAGTATACATGCAATGAAGAAGAAGAAAGGCAAAAAGGGCTTAGGTGCAGTTAAACTTGACATGCACAAGGCTTATGACCGGGTTGAATGGAGCTACTTGCAGAAAGTAATGTTGAAGATGGGTTTTGCTAGAAGATGGGTGGATATGATAATGGCTTGTGTGTCATCAGTAAATTATAATGTCAGATTTAATTCAATGGAGACTGACGTTTTCATTCCATCAAGGGGCTTGAGACAGTGGGATCCACTGTATCCTTATCTCTTTTTGTTGGTGGCTCAAGGATTATCAAGTATGCTTAAGGGGGCGGAACAAAGAGGTGAACTAGAGGGGGTTAGGGTCTGTCGTGATGCCCCTATGGTCTCTCATCTCTTGTTCGCGGACGATTCACTAATCTTGATGAATGTAGATATGAAGAATGCGACCAAATTAAAGGAAATTCTTGACAGTTATTGTGCAAATTCGGGCCAAAAACTGTATGAGCGTAAGTCAAACATTTATTTTAGTCCGAATACTTCGGTTGAAGTGAGGGCGGATGTGTGTCAATTCCTGAATATTCTGACTGAATCTCTCAATGATAAGTATCTTGGCCTACCGGCTATGGTAGGGGTTGATAAAAGTGATTGTTTTAGACATTTGGTGGAAAGGGTGTTAGCAAGGATTAGTGGTTGGAAAGAGAAGATGTTGATTTTGGGTGGGAAAGAGATTCTTATTAAAGCGATTGCTCAAGCAATACCGGTGTTTGCTATGATGGTGTTCAAGATTCCAAAAAAACATTTCCAAAGGAACTTCTGATGACATCTCTCAATTCTGGTGGGGCGATGAGGAAGAGCATGGTGGAAGTTGTGTATCCCAAAGAAGAGTGGAGGCATGGGCTTTAGAGATTTACAATGCTTTAATTTATCTATGTTGGCAAAACAGGTTTGGAGATTGTTGAGTGATTCTGATTCTCTATGTGCTAGAGTTTTGAGAGCTAAGTATTACCCTGATGGTCGGCTCCTTAATGCTAGACCGAAAAGTGGCAGCTCCTTCACATGGCAGAGTATTTATTCTTGCAGGACTTGAGTGTTTTAAAAAGGGGTGTATTTGGAGAGTTGGTGATGGCAGTCAAAATAACATATGGGAGGATAGTTGGATTCCTTCAAGTCATAACCTGAAAATCATGACGCCTAGAGGCAGTAATAACCTTACTCGTGTGGATGAGTTGATTAATCCTGTTGATAGTATATGGGATGAAGAGCTGATCAATGATATTTTTTGGCCGATAGATGTTCACAGAATCCTACAAATTCCTCTCACTCCAGACATGGAAGATTTTGAGGCCTGGCACTACAATAAGTTGGGTATGTTTTCTGTCAAATCAGCTTACTATTGTCAATGGAATTACAAATTTGGGAGAAATAATAGGAATGAGAACACTGCTGAAGGGACAAATAATTCAGTATGGGAGAAGCTTTGGAGTCTTGAAATCCCTAGTAAAATTAAAAAGAAATTGCTGGAGAGTGTTACACGCTATGATCCCTTGCCGTGGTGTGCTTGCTAACCGGCATATTGGCAACCAGGCCGGGTGTCCTATTTGATCAAATGGATGTGAGGATATAAAGAATATGTTGTTCACCTGTGAGCGAGCAAAAGAGGTATGGAGGTGCCTCGGGTTGGAAGACAGATTGGGCAATATTTTAAACATCGACAGATCTGGTTCTGTGATTTTGGAAGAGATCATAAAAAGAGGTGGACGAATTCCTTCTATGGATAATGTGGGATCTGCTGAACTCATTCTAATTGCAGGTTGGTTTATTTGGTGGGAAAGGAGACAAAAGGTACATGGCGAGGATGTACAAACACCATTCCGATCAGCAATGTCCATTAGAGTTCTAGCAAAAAATTATATGGAGGCTCTGAAGAAGCCGGTGATAAAGCAAAAGGAGGGCTGGAAGAAGCCCTTGGAAGGTGGCCTCGTGATCAATGTGGATGCGGCATTTGATGGTGATTCGGGAAATGGGGCGACGGGAGTCATTATAAGAGATCATACAGGGGCTTGTATGGCTGCTCTACAGACGTTCTTGCCTCATGTTGTTGATGCTCCAATGGCGGAAGCCTATGCTTTTCGAGATGGCTTAACATTGGCACAACAAATTGGTCTGCAAAACTTCATAATTCAAACTGATTGCGCCCAAGTTGTGGAGACTATGAATAATGGAGGGTTTTCAGCGACATCGTCCATAGCCATTTATGACGATTGTAATATTCTTTGGAGTGGTTTTGGCAAGGTTTCTATTGAGTTTTGTAATAGGAAGGCTAATCAGGTAGCTCACGAGCTTTCTAGAGTTTCTTTTATTTCTGTTAGTTCTTGTACCTGGGTCGATGAACCCCCCCAGTTTCATACTCACCAAGCTCGTTAATGATGTAACTGTTTTGTGAGGGGCAGCTGGTACCAGACGCACTCTTTTCCTTCCAGGGCACCTAAGGGGGCTGGAAGGTTTTTAATGAGGCGGCCTGCTGTCCATATAAATATATGGAGTTTGTTTCAAAAAAAATGTTAATTGGTGTTTGGTAATTGAAGAGGTGTGTGTGTGTGGTTATTATCTATGGACCGCTGTGATAGTTTATGAAATAATCCATGATATGACAACATATGTGTGGTTTAGGAATTGTGCCTTCACTTGCATAATTTTTTTACAGAGATCATACAGTGTCACGGTGTTGTCATATATTGGAGTCGTTAATTACTGGCTTTGCCCCATGGGCTCTTCTCCAGTTGATCTTCATTTTGAGAATTTGCTATTCCTTTTTGTAAATTGTTACTCCTTTTCAGTAGTAATTAACTACTTTATGTTTATATGTTGGCGCAAATCCTCAAATTCGAAGGTTCTTGCTTCCCAGTGATGGTTTATGGGACTATGTTGTTTGAGCCATTCGCAACACACTATGGGACTATGTTGCTTCCACAACAAGAATTATGGAACGGAGGGAGTAAAATTCAGAGATAGTGTGCAAAGTTGTTCAGTTAACACATCCTCAATAGCTAACTAATTTAAGACTTCTTCCGTGAGATTGGTGTCTTTTGATGGCCAAGCCATTTAACTAGACATGCGTCTTTTGTGGTCTCTTGCTACGCTTGCAGCATGCCCTGATCCGTGGAGGTACTTTTTCAGATCGAATCTCCCATGCAACCGAAGGTTGTTGAAACAATTCTTATAGATGCTTTTGGAAGAGAAGTGGCATGCAGGGGTTAGTTTATAATCCAATGTGTCTTTGTCACCGGCATTAATTATAAGGGTTTGAATTATGGAATTTGAAGCTTTTGGGATGACGGAGAATAAATTAAATCAACGTTCAAAACTTCTGATCTGGCAACCAAAGATCTTTAATAATAGCACAGTAGACAAAAGTCTGTTGCTATATATAGTAAGATGGTCATCAATAGCTTGGCAACCCCGAAAACCAGTTAGAGCTTCAAACTGAGTTGCTACCATCAGCGATTCGACAAGTGGAAGCAGAAACCAAAAGGGTATTAACATTGAGGACTGAAGTCTAAAAATCTTATTTTGATTTGTTTTGCTTGACCCTCAAGTTTGATGTGTCATGGTGGTACTTTGAGGATCAATCAATCTCAGTTTGTGGCTTGTTGGCTAATCTCCGCCCTGGAGAAATAGTGCACACTGGTCTATTGTCTGCAAGTTCCTGATAAAGGGTTGTCCGATCTTCTCAGTAAGCGAGGTGGATGGTGATGAACACGCGATGAACAAAGCGGAGATACATGATGATAAGTGGATGATAACTTGTATGACGCTAACGAGTCTCTCGATCGATCCCTGTCACCAATGCAACATCTCTCAACCCTGCAAGATATTCGCAACTCCACATACTTGTGCACGTAGCCACCGACCACGAAGCGGTGAATTATAATCTTCTAATTCCCATGGAACAGCAGATCACACAAACTTTCAGTAGCACAAACACCAGATCGAAACGAATTAGTGCGAATAAAACTCTAGATCGAAGCGAATTGGAGAGTATGATTCAGTAGTTTTGCTAGGCAAACAACTGTGAACTAGAGTTTATCTTAATCGTGGTTTAATCCTAATTTTGGGGCGTCTATGGGGCTTATATGGGCGTCCAGTACGACCAGGGGTCGAAATAGTTCGATACAAACCGACCTGAAATAGGTTCGGCCAAAACTGGGTCGGAATCGGGCAAGGCCGACAGTGCCGGGGTGGCAAGGCCAGTAGTGCCAGTGAGGCCGGCAGTGCCGGGGTGTCTAGGCCAGCAGTGCCGGGGTGCACCTGGCGGCAGTGCCTCTGGCAGCAAGCCGGCAGTGCCGGTGATAATCCTCTCCTCCGCGCATGCCTTCCTCCCCTCCCTCGCGCGTCCGTTGATTTTCTTCATGTCCAGCACCATGTCCAGCTACTCCCCTCCTCCTCGTGCGTCGCTTACTCCATCTTCATACCTGATCATACATAAGTGAAAGGACTTAGGCAGTATAAAGTTCTCATCGATCAAAGTATCATTCATGAGTGAATTCACCTGTTGCTTAAGTAGCTTCACACGAGCCCTTGTAATGGGCCCGGTCCTAACTTTATTGGACTTGAGCTTCACAGCAACATCTTGTTCATCTTGCAATGACGGAGGTAGTCGTTCGGTATGGATGTCCTCATCATGTCCCCCTTCAAAAGGCGTCGACCTCGACGCTCCAAGGTCTTCTCCATCATACGGTGTCAAATCAGCAACATTGAAAGAATTACTGGCACCAAACTCATCAGTTGGAAGATCTATATCATATGCATTAGCATTGATCTTGGCAAGCACTTTGTAAGGACCATCACCACGAGGAAGCAACTTGGACTTCCATGTCTTGGGAAACCTGTCCTTGCGAAAATAAACCCATACCATATCACCAGGCTTGAACAACATCTCCTTGCACTTCTTGTTGACTCTTGCAGCATTGTTCTTGCCCTTCTTCTCAATCAGCTCTTTAGTCTTCTCATGTATCTTCTGTACAAAATATGCTCTCTTCGATGCCTCCATATGAACTCTCTCTTGTATGGGTAGAGGCAACAAATCAAGTGGAGTAATGGGTTTAAAACCATACACCACCTCAAACGGACATAGTTGTGTGGTAGAATGTACCGCCTTTTTATAAGCAAACTCCACATGCGGCAAACAATTTTCCTAATCTCGCAAGTTCTTCTTGATCATGGATCTGAATAGTTGTGACAATGTTCTATTCACCACCTCAGTTTGACTATCAGTTTGGGGACAACTAGTGCTGAAAAGTAGCTTTGTCCCTAGTTTTCCCCAAAGTGTCTTCCATAAGTAGCTCATGTACTTGACGTCGTGATCAGAAACAATAGTCTTCGGAACTCCATGTAAACGTACAATTTCTCTGAAAAACAGGTTAGCAATAAGCGATGCATCATCCCTTTTGTGGCAGGCAATAGAGTGTGACATCTTAGAAAATCTATCCACTACCACAAATATAGAATCATGGCCTCTCTTAGTACGCGTCATACCCAACACAAAATCCATACTAATATCTTCTCATAGTGTAGTAGGTGCCGGTAAAGGAGTATACAAACCGTGAGGTTTCAGCTTGGACATGGACTTGTTGCAACTAATTCATCACTTCACATACCTATCCACGTCCCGCCTTATCTTTGGTCAATAAAAATGATCAGCGAGCATGAGTAGCGTCTTCTCACGCCCAAAGTGACACATCAAACCTCCAGCATGAGATTCCTGCAATAAGAGCAAACACACAGATGGTTCTGGAACACATGGTTTGTTAGCTCGAAACAAGAACCCATCATGTATGTGATATTTTTCCCATACTTTACCAATAGCACACAAGCGATATGATTCAGCAAAATCATGATCAGTAGCATACAAATCACATGGAATCTCTAATCCAGGAATTTTAACATCATGTTGTGTTAATAGCATATTTTTCCTAGATAAAGCTGTTATCACCAGAATTTGATCAAGTCGGAGGTGGGCCACGATCAGGATAAGCTTGAAGGCTATATATGAAGAAAATACGAAGATCGGCCTTATATGCAAAGTTGGGCTAGATTGCCCATTTATCTGTAATTTATTAGATTGTATCTTAAGTTAGAAGTTAGAGTTTGTATCGTACACGGTGGGATATTCCCACGTTAGAAAGTCCGCTGGACTATAAATATGTATCTAGGGTTTATGGAATAAACAACAACACAACGTTCACCCCAAAACAAACCAATCTCGGCGCATCGCCAACTCCTTCGTCTCGAGGGTTTCAATCGGGTAAGCGACATGCTGCCTAGATCGCATCTTGCGATCTAGGCAAGCACAAGCTCCACGTTGTTCATGCGTTGCCCGTACTGAAGCGTCTTTGATGGCGGGCAACGTAGTTATCATAGATGTGTTAGGGTTAGCATTGTTCTTCGTATAAACATGCTTACGTAGTGCAACCCTTGCATATCTAGCCGTCCTCATGCCTATCTCAGGCATGGGGGCGGCACCTGCTTGTTCATCGTTTAGTAGATCTGATCCGTTACGATTGCTCCTTGCTCCGCAAGGATTAGTTTGATATCCGCAATAGTTAGGCCTTACAAAGGGGGAGGATCCGGTGGCACGTAGGGTGGCGTTCGCAAGTCCTAAACAGGATGTTCCGTGGATCAACTACATTGTTGGTTTTTTGGCCTTGTTTAGGATCGGCTTATGAGCACCGTGCGTGGCCGCGAGGCCCAACCTCGGAGTAGGATGATCCGATTATGCGGTGAAAACCCTAAATCGTCGTAGATCTCATTAGCTTTATCTTGATCAAGCAGGATCACCAAGTATTCGTGCACCCCGCACGGATCATGGGTGGATCGGCTCTTTGAGCCGATTCACGGGATAACTCGAGAGCCGATCGAGGCTCGTATTTAATGTTTACGTGTATGCCATGCGGGAACTAAGCGAGGCATCCCCATCACCTTCCTGACCAGGTATAGGTCAGGTGGCACGCCCTTGCACTTCGCATCGCCGCGTGTGACCAGAAGAGCATTGCGGGCCGTCGCTCGGAGGGGTCTCAGCCAGCCGCAGCTCTAGGCTCTTCCCGGCTCTACGGTGTTGACAGGCCACTGCCCGCCGGTGGGTTTTGGACATCAACACATTCTGGCACGCTCGGTGGGACAATCATCTACATCAACCACATCGCCATCTACATCTGAGATGGCGACGGACGGCACGCCAGTCACCTACGAGGAGCTGCCTGCTGAGCTCAAGAAGAAACATGACGAGATCAAGGCCACCCTCGAAGCCGACCTCATCGGCTTATATCACAGAACTCGTTCACATGGCGTCAGGCGGAAGGGGTTCTCACTGGAAGGCGCACTCGATGAAGTGGATCTATCCGTCCCATCAGAGGAACGTACCAGGGCCGTGCGCCAGGAGATTGGTCGCATGGTGGCTCACTCGTTGCGTCTCCATTCCGAGAGCCTGGTGAATACTTTGGAGCACGTCGCCGTTCGGTTGGTCAAGGAGGTCATGAAGAATCAGCACTCTCTATTAGAGCCAACTCTCAGGACCTACCGAGGAGAAGCGCCACTCCAGCCCCGTCTGCCGTTGTCGTGCACATCGGCGGCACCGGGAATACCTCATTCACCGTCGCGCACCGTTGATAGGATTAACGGTACTTACCTTGGGAGGTGCCAACCAGGACACTCGTTCAACATCAACATGATAGAACTGGGACACCCCCTTGATGGAGATAAAGGCGAGGGCAACTGCTTCTCGTGGCAAAGATAAGGAAGAGGCTGCTCCATGCGATCGGCCCCGACATCGCCAAAACATCTTGGTGATGATCAAGGTAGAAGCCGATGCTAGCGATCGGCCCGTAGTATCCGTATCACATGCTCTCCCGGTATGTGGCGTCGACCTCACAGGTGACGGAAAGTTAGGGTACGGGTTTACATCAGCTGATGAGCTAGAAGAGGTCGACATCGGTCCTGGGGATAAACCTCGACCTACTTTTATCGACAAGAAGCTAGATCCGCAGCTCGGGGACGGATGATAGCCCCGTTGAAGGAATACCCGATTGCTTTGCATGGGATTACACGAGATGCTCGGGTTGGACAGGAGCATCATTGAGCATCGGCTCCCCCTTAAGAAAGGATTTCGGCCGTTCCAGCAGCGAGCACGTCAGATGAGGGCCGAGATCCTGGAAGAAGTCAAGAAGGAGATCGAGAAAATGCTGGCCGCTGGATTCATCAGGCCGTGCAGGTATGCTGAATGGATCTCCAGTATCGTTCCGGTGGAGAAGAAGGACGGCCGATGGCGCGTGGCCATCGATTTCCGAGATCTTAACAGAGCCACCCCAAAGGACGAATATCCAATGCCCGTGGCGTAAACATTGATAAACGCTGCTGCTGGCCACAAGGTGTTGAGTTTCATGGATGGCAACGCCGGTTATAACCAGATTTTCATGGCTCCGGAAGATATACACAAGACCGCATTCAGAGTACCAGGGGCAGTAGGTTTGTTTGAGTACGTGGTCATGACCTTTGGACTGAAGAATGCTGGTGCAACTTACCAACGAGCCATGAATTATATATTTCATGATCTGATCGGCAAGTTGGTGGAGATCTATATCGACGACGTGGTGGTCAAATCGGTCTCCATGGAAGGGCATTTGGACGATCTACGGCGCGTCCTAGACCGAACTCGGAAATTCGGGCTGAGAATGAATCCGAAAAAGTGCGCCTTTGGCGTGACGGCTGGTCAATTCCTAGGTTTTCTAGTTCATGAGCGAGGAATCGAGATCGGCCTGAAAAGTCAGGAGGCGGTGCGTACCATGCAGCCGCCCACCACAAAAAAGGAGCTCCAACGCCTCATCGGCAAGATCAATTTCGTCCGGCGGTTCATCTCTAATTTGTCAGGACGAATCGAGCCGTTCATGGCGTTGGTGAAGACTAAATCTGACGACGAGTTTCACTGGGGGGCAGAACAGCAACGGGCGTTTGATGAAATCAAGCGATATCTGACAACACCGCCTGTATTAGTTCCGCCCCAGCAAGACGAGCCATTCTACATCTACCCGTCGCAGGGCCGACACGTCCATTGCTTCGGTAGTAGTGCAACTCTATGAGGGCGTTGAGAGAGTCGTTTTCTACCTCAGCAGAAGGATGCTGGACGCGGAGACAAGATATCCTGAGGTCGAGAAACTTTGCCTCTGCCTGTTCTTTACCTGCACCAAGCTTCACCACATTCTTCTGACGGCAGAAATCACCGTCATCTGTAAATCAGACGTTGTCAAGCACATGTTGTCGGCTCCTGTTTTGAAAGGCCGACTCGGTAAGTGGATGTTGGCGCTGTCAGAATTTGATCTCCGGTACCAGCCGGCGAAGGCAGTCAAGGGCCAAGCGTTGGCCGATCTCATCGCTGAACGGATCAGTACCAATATAGCAGCACTATCTATACGAGCATGGGCTATGTTCTTCGATGGATCGGTTTGTGACGGTGGTTGTGGCATCGGCATTCTGCTTGTGTCGCCTCGGGGGGCAGAGTACTCCTTCTCCATCAGATTATCTACCCCTTGCACTAACAATGTAGCAGAGTATGAGGCAATACGCAAGGGAATGGAATTGCTATTGGAAGCTGGAGCGGAAGCTGTGGAGCTCTTTGGAGACTCAAAGTTGGTGATTAACCAGCTCACGGATGAATATAATTGCGAAAGTGAATCGCTTTTCCCATACTGGATGGAATGCCGTGAGTTGATGACACAGTTTCGGTACATCAACTTTAATTGGATCCCAAGATCCCGGAATACCGATGCCAACAATCTCGCGACGGATGGCGTCGAGCTACATAGATATAGCCGACGGATCGGAAGTTCAGATACAATTCTTGGAACAGAATGATTGGAGAGCCGAGATCTTCGATTATTTAAAAGATTCGGCTCGGGGGGCACCCAAACGAGTAAGATACAAAGCCATGAAGTATGTCCTTATAGGAGGCGACATGTTTTACAGGACATTGGAAGGGTTGCTACTCAAGTGTCTAGGACCGACTGAATCTAATCGGCTTTTACATGAGGTGCATGAAGGCGCCTGTGGAACGCATCAGTCGGCTCATAAGATGAAGTGGTTGATCAGGCGATCGGGGTTTTATTGGCCCACTATGCTTGAAGATTGCTTCAATTATTACAAGGGGTGCCAAGCGTGTCGGATGTTTGGAAAGATTCGGATGGTGCCGGCATCGGCGATGAACCCAATCATCAAACCTTGGCCGTTTCGGGGTGGGGCATGGATATGATCGGCAAAATCCATCCGGCGTCAGGTAAAAAACATGAATGGATTTTGGTTATCACAGATTACTTCACTAAGTGGGTGGAAGCCGTCCCTATGAAAAAGGTGAAATCAGAAGATGTGATCAAGTTTGTGAAAGAACACGTCATTCATAGATTTGGGATTCCACAAACTATCACGACCGATGGGGGTTCGGTCTTTACTTCTAAAGAATTCAGGAAGTTCTGTGATGACTTAGGGATTAAATTGATCCGATCATCCCCGTACTATGCTCAAGCTAACGGGCAGGCTGAGGCGTCCAATCAGAGTCTGATCAAGTTGATCAAGAGAAAAATTGACGAGAACCCTCGGGATTGGCATGAGAAGTTATCAGAAGCATTATGGGCCTACCGCATGTCGTGCCATGGAGCCATAAAGACTTCGCCGTACCAACTCGTCTATGGACGAGGAAGCCGTATTGCCTTGGGAGATTACGGCTGGATCAAGACGTGTCACGTTTCGAATGATCCGACGTACTGAAGAATATGCAGCTTTGATGAGCGACACTATTGAGGACGCAACGGAACTCAGGCTTTGGTCGTTGGAGAAGATTAAGGAGAACAAAGCCGGGGTGGCTCGTGCTTACAACAAAAAGGTTAGGCCAAAGGAGTTCCAAGTTGGTGATCTTGTGTGGGAAGCTGTGTTGCCATTGGGAACCAGGGATAAGGCATATGGCAAATGGTCTCCTAATTGGCACGGTCCGTACAAAGTTGTCCAGGCCTTGAAGGGTAATGCATACATGCTGGAAGAGTTGAGCGGCGAAAAATTCCCAGTAGCTGTAAATGGTCAACACCTCAAGAAATATTTCCCAAGCATGTGGGATGATGGACAGTAAGATGTGGGGGCCGATTTCAGAATCGGACAGTAAAAAAAAAGAAATATATATAATAAGCCGATGTACAGACATCGACTTGAGAAGACATATGGAGATTAACAGTATGCAAGTACAGCCGATGCGTGGGCATCGACTTCAGAAAACAAAGCCGATACGCTGATATCGACTTTAGCGAAATAAGTTTATACAACAGCTTGGCTTCAGGCAGCGATATGAGCCGATGTTCTGTTATCGGCTCCCTGTGCGACGACTCCATTCGACAATCGGCAAAGGAGCGAAATTAATTAAGGGATTTTCTTCATTGATAAGGGGATTTCTTACAAAGAAAGAGCCGATTTCTTAGGAAGGAAGAACAAAAAAAGGGTCTATTGACCAATCTACTACTGCTAGGCCTACACTAGTAGATCCTAATCTACGGGCCATCGCTTCCTTCGTCGTCATCCTCGGAACTCTCATCGGCACTGCTGCCGATGGGTTCCTCGTCGCTGCTCCCATAGCCCTCTACGGGAGCTTCATCTTCGTCTTCATCGTCGCTGCTGTCGTCGTCCCACCACATGCGGAGGCGCTTCGCTGGCGGGTAGCCCTCGAGGGAGTCGTCGTCGTCATCGTTGTCTTCCTCTTCCTCTTCTTCGCAGGTGGGGCAGCCGTCCCGAGGGAACTGATCGTCCTCGCTCTCTGACTCCAGTTCCCCGACGGCGAGGAACTGAAGATCTTCGTCCCCGCTGGTCAGGGACTGGTCGTCTTCGGACCAAACCGAGGAGGCATGGTCTTCCAGGTCCCATGCTTCTGGGGCGCGGATGTCCGGCGGCGTCTCGCGGGAGGAGGAGGACCCGTAGGAAAACTCGGAGGAGGAGTCGTGAAAGACCGACGAGGAAGAGGAAGAAGAGGAAGACATGGCTGTGGGAGATTGGGGTTTTTGGGTGCCGATGGCCAGAATAGAGCAGGATGGTGAAGTGGCGAACTGCTCAGAGCGGTTAAATAAAAGGGGGCTATGGTGAAATTCAATGCCACAGCAGTTTTCGAGGAGGCGGTGCCCATAGACAACGGTCAAATCATGCGAAGCAGCCGAGAAGACAGGGTATCATGACGAAAGATACTGCAATGGTTCCGCTTCGCCACGACATGACCCGACGAAAAAGCATAATGATTTTGGAAATGTCATTTCCAAAACCAGGGGGGCATGTGTTATCACCAGAATTTGATCAAGTCGGAGGTGGGCCACGATCAGGATAAGCTTGAAGGCTATATATGAAGAAAATACGAAGATCGGCCTTATATGCAAAGTTGGGCTAGATTGCCCATTTATCTGTAATTTATTAGATTGTATCTTAAGTTAGAAGTTAGAGTTTGTATCGTACACGGTGGGATATTCCCACGTTAGAAAGTCCCTTGGACTATAAATATGTATCTAGGGTTTATGGAATAAACAACAACACAACGTTCACCCCAAAACAAACCAATCTCGGCGCATCGCCAACTCCTTCGTCTCGAGGGTTTCAATCAGGTAAGCGACATGCTGCCTAGATCGCATCTTGCGATCAAGGCAGCACAAGCTCCACGTTGTTCATGCGTTGCCCGTACTGAAGCGTCTTTGATGGCGGGCAACGTAGTTATCATAGATGTGTTAGGGTTAGCATTGTTCTTCGTATAAACATGCTTACGTAGTGCAACCCTTGCATATCTAGCCGTCCTCATGCCTATCTCAGGCATGGGGGCGGCACCTCGCTTGTTCATCGTTTAGTAGATCTGATCCGTTACGATTGCTCCTTGCTCGCAAGGATTAGTTTGATATCTGCAATAGTTAGGCCTTACAAAGGGGGAGGATCCAAGTGGCACGTAGGGTGGCGTTCGCAAGTCCTAAACAGGATGTTCCGTGGATCAACTACATTGTTGGTTTTTTGGCCTTGTTTAGGATCGGCTTATGAGCACCGTGCGTGGCCGCGAGGCCCAACCTCGGAGTAGGATGATCCGATTATGCGGTGAAAACCCTAAATCGTCGTAGATCTCATTAGCTTTATCTTGATCAAGCAGGATCACCAAGTATTCGTGCACCCCGCACGGATCATGGGTGGATCGGCTCTTTGAGCCGATTCACAGGATAACCTGAGAGCCGATCGAGGCTCGTATTTAATGTTTACGTGTATGCCATGCAGGAACTAAGCGAGGCATCCCCATCACCTTCCTGACCGGTATAGGTCAGGTGGCACGCCCTTGCACTTCGCATCGCCGCGTGTGACCAGAAGAGCATTGCGGGCCGTCGCTCGGAGGGGTCTCAGCCAGCCGCAGCTCTAGGCTCTTCCCGGCTCTACGGTGTTGACAGGCCACTGCCCGCCGGTGGGTTTTGGACATCAACAAAAGCATCAACAACAACATTATCTTTTCCCTTCCTATGCTTAATAATGTATAGAAAATACTCAATGAACTCAACCCACTTAGGAATACGCCTATGCATGTTAGATTGAGCTTTCAGATATTTCAAAGCTTCATGATCAGAATGTATGATAAATTCTTTTGGCCACAAATAATGTTGCCAAACCTTAAGAACTCTAATTAAAGCAAACAATTCTTTATCATAGATAGGATAGTTCAACTTAGCACCAGAAAGTTTCTCACAAAATATGCAATTGGGCGACCCTCTTCCATCAACATACCACCAATTCCAATACCACTAGCATCACATTCAATCTCAAATTTCTTATTGAAATTAGGAAGTCCAAGCAACGACGCATAAGTTAACAAACGTTTCAGCTCATCAAATTCATGATCTTGGGTGGCGCTGACGTGAGTATTACCCTTCGGGTAACCGACATTGCCCTATCCTGTATTGTCTAGTTGGAGTCCCATAAAGGCGCTTGGAGGCAAGACGGGCCACCTGGACGGTGCACCAGAAGATTCCTTGACGGGCAAGACAAGGAAGCAGCCGAACAAGGGAAGATTAGATTTGAAACTACTATAAACCTAGTCGTACTCGGTTAGACCTCTTGAGACATGGCCCCCTATATAAATGCCAGGAGAGGGGCTGCCGAGGGACACAATCAATCTTAGCAATCTTAGCCACCAAAAGCTTAGAGCTAGGTCACCATAACACCTAGCCTCTCGACGAGATCTCAGCCGAACTATTTGGCACCCCATTGTAACCCGATATCTTCATAATCAAGAACAGACAGGCAGGACGTAAGGGTTTTACCTCATCGAGGGCCCCGAACCTGGGTAAATCGCTCTCCCCGCTTATCTGTGAACCGATGTCTCGTGTCAGCTTGCAGGATTCCATCAACCCAAAGCCCCAATCGGAGGGCATTGCCGAGGAGTACCCTTGACAATTGGCGCCGTTTGTGGGAACCCTATCGGCACAAGATCGGACATCGGCAGAGCCCGTCATGTCATCAGCGACTTCATCAACACCATCATCGCCAAAACTAGGAAGCCCGATTCGCTTCGGCTCCTATGAATTCACCCCGCACAGCGACTCGTCTCGCTCGACCTTCTCCGATCTGCAAGGCAACATGGAGATGACCTTCGGGAGCGTCCACTACAACGTCAACTCAGAAGGAATCCTTCGGCTGCTAGAATCGCCCACTTCCAGATCGACAAGTCCAAGCGCGTCATCATCACTCGACCGTTCGGCTGGTCTGACAGGCTCGATGAGTTCGCCCGCGCCCTCGACTCCCCGTTCAGCGTCTTCCATGTCGGTTGGATCCGACAATCCCGCATCTTCGGAGTTAACCTCGTACTACTGCTTGAACTGCGATACTAGGCACGAGCTGGGATCGAGCGACACACCGTTCATCTGCAATGCCCAATATTCATCGGGAGAAGAAAGTGTCGACAACATCGTCCAAGGTGTCATCCGAGGAGCCGCGTACCACCAAGTTTATGTTGCTAACAGGGGAGACGGAGATTGCACCCCCCGCTCCAGCAGGCGAGCTAGTTTTGAGAACAGCGCCAGCAACAACAACAGCGGCCACACCATCGCAGAGGAGGAGTGGGCAGCAGCCAAGGCAGCCGTGCTTAACAACACGCCGCTCCCAGCAGGAACTACGGTTGGTACCCTCAATGCTTACCGCTCTATATTGGAGAAAAACCGGGAACGATTATTTAAGGAACAAACCACCCTCGAGAGACGCCTATCTGCGGCAGACCGATCCAGTGAACGACGAAGAGGCTCGCAAGGAAGCGCCTCTCGAAGTACCTAAGGGGCAGGCAAGCATCGATCAAGACTATCTAGGCTATCGGAAGACGACGCTAGAGAAATAACGTCGAACCTGACCAAGTCCTTTATGACCACGGACACCGCGGGCATGCCAAGGCCAAAAACCGTCACAGGAGCAACCGCCAACCTCGCTGCATACCTCATCAATCAGCGCCCTGAAGGTTCCATGGCTCAAGCCCACCGAGGCGCCTTAGAAAGTCTCGCGATATTGGGAGATAATCTAGTTCCGCGAAAGGAAAAGACCACGTTGCAGGCTAGTGGCTCAAAGCATCATGCGAGAGATGCTCGGGACGAAATCACCCAGAGCAGGATCGACAAAGCAAGGCGGCGACGCGCCGCTAGGGAGGAGTATGACAGTGATTCTTCGGATGAGAGTCAGGAGAACGACGGCGAGCTCAGGGGAGCCGATTGTTTAAGCTACAAAATCCGTGAGACGATGCCACCCAGAAAGTTCAAACCCACCCCTACTGACGCTGCCAAATACGATGGGCAGCAGGAGTCAAGGTCCTGGATAGAAGACTATCTGCAGAATGTGATTCTGCATAAGGGGAGCCAGATAGCAGCAATGCAGTGCTTGCAGCATTACCTAAAGGATTCAGCGCGAGCCTGGTTAAGAGGTCTGCCAAAGGGTTCCATCAAATCATGGGACGACCTAGTAAATGCTTTCGTTGCCAATTTCCAAGCAACGTACAAAAGGCCTGTCGGGATTGAAGAGTTACGGCATTGCCAGCAAAAGCAGAAGGAATCAATGCGCTCATACATCGGGAGATTCACCAAGCTCCTAAACGCTGCCGAAGATGTATCTGTCGACAGAGCAATCGACGCCTTCAGCGATGGCATCCGACGTGAAAGCTACATAGAAGAACTCGGACGCAAGAAGCCAAAAACCATAACCAAGTTAATGGAAATCGCCAACCGCTGGGCTGATGGCGAGGACAACGTGCGAAAGCCACGACAGCGCAGTGACGACAAAGACGACAACCAGCCGAAGCACGATTCGGGTGGTCGAAGGGATCGTCACAAGAGAAGGAAGAACCGCAGCTATGACGACAACAACCTGGTAGCTGCAGGGTACTCCGATCGGCGGGACGATCGATATGACGATAGAAGAGACGATCGACAGGACGGTAATCGGAACAACTCTGGGAACCGTGGCAATTATAAACCACGGCAGCAGAGGACTCCCGAATTTCCCTACGCTGAGCAGATCAACGCTCCCTGTTACTTGCACTCGTACACTGATTCCAAGGATGGTAAAACGAAGTCAAGCCACTTGCTCAGGGACTGTCGGCAGTTCATTGACATGCACAAACTCATCCAGCAGGCAGGTCAGCAACCGCTACCACCACCACCACCACCTCCACCACAGCATCAAGTCCATCAGGCTCAACCTCACCAACCCAACGAGGCATTCCCACCGCCACGTGGGCAGATGAGTATGATCCACATGACAGGTGTTTCAAGAAGAGAAATGAAGAAGCTCACTCGAGAAATCAACCTGGCAGAAAGCATCATGGCGAACATCCCTGAATATGTTGAGTGGTCGTCTCAGAATATTACATTCAACCGAGCAGATCACCCGATGACCATACTGAAACCAGGACACGCTGCCTTAGTAGTCGAGGCGCAGGTCGGGGGATTCAAGATGAGCAAAGTCTTCATGGATGGTGGAAGTGGACTAAACCTGATATTTCTCGACACGATCAAGAGTATGGGGATCACCATGAGAATGCTAGAAGAATCGGACACCCGCTTTCATGGGATTCTCCCCACCTCGCCAGCGTACTCTCTTGGCAAAGTTTACCTGAACGTCGTCTTTGGCAAACCCGACAACTTCAGGAAGGAAAAGATCGAGTTCGAAGTCGTGAACTGGGAGTCGCAGTATCACGCTATACTCGGGAGGCCAGCTTATGCCAAGTTCATGGCTGTACCGCACTACGCATACCTCAAGCTGAAAATGCCTGGGAGCAACGGGACAAACATTACAGTCTATGGAAGTTTCTCACGCTCGGACAATTGTGATCGAGATTTTCAGAGGATTGCTGCAAAGTTTGGACTGCGGCAGGAAATCGTTGACCTTCCTTCGAAGTCATCATCACACGATAATAAGGAAGAAGAACGCGTCAGAGGAGCAAAGAAGAAGCCAGCCGATCTTGCTCTTGAAGCTTCAACAGCACAAACTTCTGCAGATAAAGCTTCGGCATCAAAAGCTTCGGCAGCTGATGGCGCAGAAGACTTAGGAGACGGCATGACACTGGCAACCATCGTTCAGGCTCCTGGTGAAATCAACAACGCTTCGGTAACCACTAGCATGGTGACCAAGCCAGAAGATGAGAAGAACCCCTTCCTTGCTTAAGCAATTTACTAGCGTTTAGTTTTTTCCTTTACCTTCAACAGGGCCCCCCTTCTTCGCCCTCTCGCACCGTGTTTACTTTACTAATGAGAATTTAATCCCTTGATAAGCATTGCAGTAATTCAAAGCATCTAAGCCGCATCACCGTGAACCTTGCCTATGCCCCCTGGCAAACGACGATGCAACGTAGTATGCGGCAGAAGATCGTGCTCCAAAAGAAAAGCCTCTACGAGTGCTAAAGGATGCAAAATAAACAAGGGTGCAAACCTTTCCCTCTGCTATAGATGCCTCTACGAGTGCCGAAAATAGCAAGAGTTTGAAAATACACATAATATAACCCACGTTCGATATTTTACTTATGGAAATATCAAAGAACAACGGGCTCATCGGCAGAATCACTGCACCCGAAATATTCGGGAGTGGCTGTCGAAACATACATCGGTTGAAAGCAAAGTTGCGCATACAACAGGTTTAGCAAAACCTGCAACACGAGCTGATCACTCAAATGATTTGCTGACCAACGAGTACACATACATCTAAACGGGCAATTAAGATTTGCTCCTTCAAAACTTGCTAACGGCATCAACACGGTAAAAATACATATACATGTATCTACCAAACAAAAGGTCTCGATTACACAATCCAAACACTTGGATGAAGTAGCCAAAATACCTATTTACAAAACAAACTTAACCCTCGAATTACCCTTGCAGAGTGTCTTTCTCTTCAGGTACCTTTGAGTCCTTTTCTAACCTATCGACAATTACATTGGACGGCAGTACAACCTTCGGATATAGAAATTCCAAATCACCTGTCGCATTGGCAATGGGTAGCAAGTCTGCCGAAGGATACCGTGCAAGAACAAGGGCAAGCGTAAACCTAGCTCCCGCAAACACCTGGGCACGTACCAGGTTCTTGACCTTCTTGGCATTGCTGAATTCTGACATTAAAGTCAACAGAGTGGGAGGAACTGCGTTCAACGGAAACATTGTCTTCCATATAACTCTTAGTCCTTTGTAACACTTGTCGAAGAAATGGTGGACTTGCTCGACCCGATCTTGGAACTGAGCAACAGCCGAAGCTTTCGAGTGCTCCCTCCAGAAAATTTCGTCAGCTGATGATAGCTGGGTTAATGCGTTCACGCGTTCGTGAACCCGTTTGTTCTCCTCGGCACGGTTCAGAGCTATGACTGGCGAAGGAATCAATAGAGGGTCAGAACAATGCGTCGTGAACAAAAGAGAAATGAGTGCAAGGACCAGGGAACTTACAGTTCAAGCTTTCGGTGGCTTTTTGCAGTTCAGTAAGAGTGTACCGCTCTACTTCGGCAGCAATTTCGCCCTTCTTCTTGATTATAGCAGCCAAGGCATAGGTGCTGCGCAGATCCTTTTCCAACTGCGTGATCTGATCCTTCATACGTTGGATCCGATCATCTTCAGAAAGAGCACCCGAAGAATCTTCGACAAATGCAGCCACGGGGAACACCTGCAAGAAATAGCGTCAAAAGCATGACAGACCGATTCACACCAACATCGGAAGGTACTCCCATCGGGAGAATACAAGCGACAATATTATAACAAAGAGTGTGCTAGCAACATTGCTAGCACAAAGTTTATTACAAACAAAAGTTATCCAACAGAACAGTGTTTCACATCAGCTCAAAGAAAAGTTCGTTACAAAGATCAAAGGGCTTGGGTCTGAGTCGATAAACTAGGGCCAGCCGATGTCTTTTTTGATGAAACCAGCTTGAGGAGCTGGCGTGCACATTTAAGGGCTGACGCCTTGAAGATGCTTAAATCGACAAACCGCCCATCCTGCTCTTTCGGCAGCTCCTTGGACATTTCTTCAATGTCGGCCTTAAAGCCGTGACCCATCATAAGTTGGAAGGCAAGGACGGCACCATAGGTACGCGAAGTACGTTTGAATACCTCGATAACCTCCTTGGTGTCAACCGCGAAGGTGTCGATCAGCTGCCCCAGAGTTTTGTCTTGACTGATCTTGGGGAAGATCATCGAGTGCATCCGCGCCATGGCACCTTTTCCCTTTTCAAGAAGCTCCTGCGTAAGCTGATGGGAGGCGAGAGTCATCGACACGCCGTTTGCCGGAGAATTGTTTGGAATTTTGTCCAAGGCATCGGCAGGGATGTTGGCGGCTTCTGCAAAAGAATGAAATGGGAAAGGTCACTAACAAAGGATCGAATCCATAAGTGCGGTAATCGACAGAGGTGTACAAAAGAGATTACCTAGTAAAGCCAAGGAAGATTGACAAAGGAGTTCATCCCTTTCAGCCGCCTGAGCCTCGGCAGCCAGCCTGGATGCCTCCTCCTCTTTCAGCTTCTCCCTTAGCTTGCCCAGCTCCTCCTTCAGGGAGTCGACTTCTTGGCGAGCTTCGGCAGCTATCTTGACTGCGCCATCCAACTTCGAGGAGGAAGATTTAAGTTCCTTTTGCAGCCGAGCCTTGTCTGCCTCCAGTGAAGTGAATTGGGAGGCGAAGGCCTCCAGAGAGGAGATAACACCCCGCAGGTCCTAAAGAAAAGAGGATATTTAATGAAGAATCATTAAACAAGGTACACACCAGGAAAATTCGTGTTGAAATCAAAAAGGACTTACAGAAGGAGGAGTCACGGCAGCGACAGTTGAAGGAACACCTTTCCCCTTAGAAAGGGAGGAAGCTGTCGATACCTGAGCCGCGGGGGCTGCCTTAGGAGCCGAAGCTTCGTAAGCAGCAACGTCCGGCGGAGCAGCTCCGGATTTGGCATTCTTAGATGGAGGCTCGACAAAACCTTCGTCTCTACGAAAGGAAAAGATTGACAAAAAGTTATGAAAGGAATGCGAGAAATAAAAGGAGAAAATACGGCTTCAGGGAAGAAGGTACTTACATATCGAAGAGATCGTCTTCATCGGCAAAGGCGCCGGTCGATCTCTTCATGGGTGAAGCCCTGGTCTCCTCCACAGCTGCATCAATAAAGGCATCACGATCAGCATCATCATCACGCACTGATCCCTCTGTGTCGCAAGCATCATCGGCTAAGGAAGGAGGATCGGCATGGGCAGCTTCAGAATCTATCGGGTCGTCGTGTTCACCCTCTGGGTCTATGTGTTCGGCAGCATGAAAATCAACAGGGACTGAGGAGCCCCTTCCCTCAGAAGTGTCATTTGGAGAATCATGCAAGTTTCCGGAAAGGGATTTCTAGTTTCGTGCCCCTGGTTCGTTAGTTGTACTCAGTTTTCCCCAGTCCCTTAGTTTTTCCTCAGTTCTCCCCTCCTCTAGTTTGAAACACGCACAACTGCTGGAACGGCCGGTAGCCGTCAGGTCAGAGGCCTTGACCGTTAGTATGACCGGGTGGGGCCGCACAGGGGCAGCTCCTCCCTGACCGTCTTGTGCCGACGGGTAGGGTTAGGAGACACGTCGGAGCAGCCATCCATCTATCGCCGACGTGTGGGCCGTTTTATTTCATGATTATATACGCGGTGCTGCCAATGACAAATGGGGCCGCTCTATAGGGCTGCCGTAGCCAATGACCAGTGGGGTCGTATATTTTTCAGGAAAAGACATATATTGCCGCTTCGTGGGCTGCCGCAGCCAATGACTAGTGGGGTCGTCTATTTATTTAGGGAAACTCATATATTGCCGCTCTCGTGGGGCCTCCGCAGCCAATGACCAAGTGGGGTCGTCTATTTTTCAGGAAAAGACATATATTGCCGCTCCGTGGGGCTGCCGCAGCCAATGACCAGTGGGGTCGTCTATTTATTTAGAGAAACTCATATATTGCCGCTCCGTGGGGCCTCCGCAGCCAATGACCAGTGGGGTCGTCTATTTTTCAGAAAAGACATATATTGCCGCTCCGTGGGCTGCCGCAGCCAATGACCGATGGGGTCGTCTATTTATTTAGAGAAACTCATATATTGCCGCTCTCGTGGGGCTGCCGCAGCCAATGACCAGTGGGGTCGTCTATTTATTTAGAGAGAAAAATCATATCTTGCCGCTCTGATATATGTCTTTAGAGAATATCATAGAGAGAAGCAACAAGTTCGCTAATTAATTATTCTTAAGCTAGACCGGAGAACCGCCGGCAGCTCGTTCCCCACCGTCGGACGGAGCAGCCATCGCCGGCGGCGCGCCGGCGCCTCGTCGCGCCGCCGGCTCGTCCCCGGCGGCGCCGGACGAACTGCGGCGCTGCACGTCAACCACGGCTCCAAGCACTTGTTTCGTCCGCACGCATTGTACCCACCGCAGAAAGTCCGCCGCAAGCAGATCCGCCGCCCACGACGACCGGGATTTGTTCCGCGCACCAATTGGTAGACCTCCGCTTCTGCCTCCCCCGCCCCCTAATCGATTCGGTTCCCGTAATTTATTGGAGTTTGCAGGTACGAAATAGTCCTCAATGTCTCGTCGTAGCGGGTACACCGGCGAGGGTGGGGATTCGATCATGTCGTGGCCACGTTCTACTTCTCCTACCTCGTCGGAAGTGCAGGTATATAGCTTCAGCTCTCTCGTACTACCGTTGAATTTGGGGTGAATTTGAAGTTCCGCCATGGCCCGTTGGGGTGATTTCAGTTGTTCTTTTTTCCATTATTGTTACAGCTTAGCCGAGCAAGCCGATGATCCATGGTACATTGCATACCAAGATGAATCAACCCATTGGTGTAGCCAGAGGATGGATTTGGAGGAGAAGGTGGCCAATTTAGGTGATGAATTGGCCCGAAAAACCCGATGATATTCGAGCTGAAGAGTACCGTGGAGGAAGAAAAGAAGAATTCGGAGCTTATTCGCAAGGAGAAGTTGAGAGTTGAGACAGATCTTGCCGTATTTGATCAAGTGGTAGAAAATCTAGAACATGAACTAAAAGTGATGGGAGAGGAGAAAAGTAGATTCATCTCGTGCAGTTTTATTAGGTGTCATCCCCTGTCCTAGCGCTTATGTGGTTCCGGTAGACGATTTAGTATAGAATTGTTATTCAGTAGATGGCTCTAACCATCGTATTTTGTTGTGGCTCTAAGCACTCGTATTTCGGTGTACAATTTCCTACTTGTGCTAAGTAATGTGCACGATAATTTTAGCAAGGGATCCCAAAAGTGAAAGCATGTACCAGCCTCCGGATCAAATACATATCAATATCTTCCCAATCAAGTTGGGATAGAATTCAAATCATACATACGGATGTACATGGACACATCAAGAACGTGAAGAAGCTTTTTTTGAGACGGAGGTAGTAGTTCGAACAATTTTATCCCATTTGGAAATTGAAAAATACAAATTTATAATAATTTATCCCAATTTGCGGCGTCGAACACGGCCGCGCAGCCGATGGGCAAGAAAGGCCGGGACGACGGGCGGCTGAGGGGTGGTCATCTCGCGCCATCAAACGTTGAAGCGATGTTATCGGCGATGGCTTCAATGTTCGTGGCATCGATGACCAGTGTCGGAACCGCCGCTGTCTTGGTGTTCTTCATCGCCGACGGATCCGCGGAGGGTCTGGATCGGCGGCTTTGCAGCGCGGTTGTAGACGATGGCTTCAATCGTCTTGGCATCGATTCGCACTCTCGGCACCGGAAGTGAGACATCAACGAGCTCCGACATTGAAGGCTGGGTCTCGCGCCTTCGAAGCGATGTTGTAGGCGATGGCTTCAACGTTCGTGGCATCGATGACCACCGCCGGCACGGCCGCCGTCTTGGTGTTCTTCATCATTCAACAGATCTGAGAATAGAATCGAAAGTGAGACAGAGAGAGACATTTCAACTATTTCTGACGGTTAGATCCTCACCGGCACTCTTAGATCCACGGCGCACGCACGGTTAGATGCACGCCGCCGCATGCACGGTTAGATCCGCGCCGCCGCACGCCGACGCACGCACGGTTAGATCCGCGCCGCCGCACGCCGCCGCACGCACGGTTAGATCCGCGCCGCCGCACGCACGGTTAGATCCGCGCCGCCGCACGCACGGTTAGATCCGCGCCGCCGCACGCCGCCGCACGCACGGCTAGATCTCGCGCCGCCGCACGCCGCCGCACGCACGGTTAGATCCGCGCCGCCGCGACCGCCGTAGTAAGAGAGGAAATACGAGAGAGGAGGATGCGACCGGAATATGCGACTGCCGGGTTGGTAGGTATGTGCTCGCTCTTGTCTCCGTATGCGTCCATCGTGGTAGAGAGAGAGATACAGGCCGTCCGATCATAAATGATCGAACGGTGCAAGCGTTCGTTGAGCTTTCAACTAACCAAGATCCGTGTGACATACATCTCGACCAATCGGAGATCAGCCGGTGAGTACAAGTTAGGAAAACCGAGTAGAACTAAGAGGGGGAAAAGTGAGGAAATGTTTATCGGAAGGGCAAAACCGAGTATGACTCGAGTAAAACAAGTGGGCCCGGAGGGGGAAAACCGAGTAACACTAAGTAAAACAAGGGCACCCAAATAATAAACGGACTAAGGGAAATTGAAGCTTTTGGCATAAAAATTGTAAAATTGTGTTATTTGAACAATATATTACATTTTGGCCGACTAGATATTGTTTGCAACTCAAAGATACACAAGTGTGACGAATTTGGACTCATTTGGACAAAGTTTGTAAGCATAGTGGGTATTTGGGAGGTGTATTGAGCAGTAAAGCCCCGCATCTTCATATCTAGTAGCTCATGGACTAGGAAGTGGTTTTGAAGCTTTTGGCATAAAAACTTCATATCTCTATATTTCCTTTTCCATTATTATTTCTCTAGGTTGTAGGTAACATAATAAGGCTCCATGGGAAGGTTCCACCATGTTTTGAATTATTTTGAATTGAACCCTAAAACCCTAAAACCCTAAAACCCTAAAACCCTAAAATGATAAATGTGGCTTAAATGTGGCATACAAATTGTTCATACAAATTCAAATTGTTCAACACAAAGGGATCCCCAATACAAAGGGAACCACAATACAAATTGTTCATACAAATTCAAATTGTTCAACACAAAGGCATCCCCAATACAAATTGTTCAACACAAAGGGATCGCCAATACAAAGGGAACCCCAATACAAATTATTTATAAAAATTCAAATTAGTTGTTCAGAATAAAATCTTTCTCTTGCTCCTGGTGTGACTCGCCGGGGCCACCACCTTACTCCGGGTAACCCTAACAGGGATATTACCGGTGTCTACCTTCCTTTTGCCCTCTTTCTTGTTCTTCTTCTTCTGCAAAGCTTGTGCTTTTTCTTCTGCCATGCACTCTTCGAAGTTAGCTTGTATCATGGCCTTACTACTTTCGTGGCATTCTCGACTATACTGTTCCCTCTCCTCTAGACTCATCGGTTGAAGCCATTCTATATCCATCTTTTCCCTCTGCTCTCCATCCAATGGTTCAAGCAGCTCTACATCCATCTGTTCCCCCCGCTCTCGATCCATCGGTTCAATCTCCTCATGTTGAACTCGCTGCTTCAATCTCCTCTCGCATTTGCTCGCTTCAATCTCCTCATGTTGAACTCGCTGCTTCAATCTCCTCTCGCATTTGCTCGCTTCAATCACATCATGTTGAACTGCTGCTTCAATCTCATGTTGAATTGCTGCTTCATTCTCCTCTCGCATTTTCTCGCTCCCGCCCGATCTTCCATTCCAAAAGCCGGGTCAACTCCATTTTTACAAAGCCTAGCAATGTGTCCAGGGATTCCACAACGTTTGCACTTACGTTTTCGAATCGGTGCACCACCCTCCGCACTAGCTCGATCCTATTCTTCCTCGGCCTACCTCGCCGGTCTAGTCAATACCGGAGAGTACAGTTTGAAGCCTGGATCGACTTTCATCCATTGGTCTTTTCCCAACAAGGTAGGAACATTCATAGCATATGCAGCCCTAAATTTGGCAACGGAGAAGTACTCGACACATACCGATCAACTTCACCCTCTTCACCCCCTATAACACTCATGAAAAACAATGCGTGTATGCGAGGTATCCCACGGATCTGCCATCCCCTACAATGGCATTTCCTATGAACCAAACTCACCGGATACCTCCACCGCTCGTTTTCTTTGTCGGTGTAGGTTACCTCAGCCTCCATTCCTTTTCCGACGCACTCTGCATCCTCAATTGTTTTGCCCCGGCATGCAAAGACTTAATCAAAGACGGGAGCATGAGATGGCCAACATAATTTGTGGATGCAATTCTTTGACGTTGATCGATCTTTATCATGATCATCCGCCTAATCTTATCAAATATTTGCCACAGACATAAGCCCTTTCAATGACTTGACCTTTGAATTGAAACTCTCCGCAAGGTTACTTGTTACATAGTCTACCTTGCAAATTTCATTGAATTGGCTTCTTGACCACACCCTACCATGATGTTCATCCAAGTACTCCTTCACCCCGAGTTTTTGTTTATACAACACATCCAAATGAAACAGATGCTTCCTAGAGCTGCATGTGTATGAAGCCGGCCATAGGTTGTCGATAAAAACTTTACCCTTGAATTTCTTTGTAAAATTCTGTACCAAGTGTCGCATACATTCCCTATGCTCCACTCCAGGGAATACTCGCTTCTACCGCAGTCTCCAAACCTTTGCAAGCGTCCGTGTGGATAACAAGTCCTGTTGGATGACCTATAAGGTCGCGCAAATTCTGCAGAAACCAAGTCCAACTTTCCCGTGACTCAACCTCCAAAACCCCATAAGCAACAGGGAACATCCAATTATGTCCATCAAGCTGCAGTAGCAAGCAACTAGCTGTCCTTTAAACCTGCCATGAAGAGCTGATGCATCCACGGCCAAATAAGGCCCGCAACCGTCCAAAAAGCCTTTCCAGCAAGCTTTGAAACAAACAAAAGCCCTTCTGAAACATTCCTTGTGCATTACCTTCCCGCTTTTCAATTTGTAGGGAACTCGTATGCTTGTCTATCGCTACAACACTCGCTCGGACTAGCCATCTCCACTTCAGCTTTGAAAGTGTAAAGCAACCGAAAGCTTTCATTCCATGGACCATTGATCTTGTCAAGAGCCATTTCCTTTGCATAGAACATTCTCATGTAAGGTACCTCCATTTTATACTTCTCAACCAGCTTTTTTACGAGTGCTTCGTTGGACCAAGTGAAGGCTCTTCTCTCAGCCAATCTAGGATTACATCCGCCAACCACCTAGTCTTCGCTAGCTTTGTTTTCAGCTCCGGCTCTCCCCTAGAGGTGGACACCTATGGATCTAATTATTCTTCTTTATCTGAAACATAATGATAAGGGATGTCGGTAATAGATAACAAATTTTACACCGTGATCTAAATACACAACCGGTTGGCGTAGTACCCGAACCAAGCCGCTTCGCGCATTGTGGATGCATGCAACCTAAACCTACACCTTGGGTATGGGCATTTAATTGTGAACCTACCTGGCTCACTTTTAATAACCTCGAAATTATTCTTAGTGAGAATGTGATATGTAGTAATTGCATTACGGCAGTCCATCATCGTTTGAAACACGGTGCCTTCTACAAGCTGGGGTTTCTCCTCGTTCCACTCAATTGTTGGCAAGTCTTCACCTTCGTAATCGGCTAAAACGAGGCTGTCATCATTCTCATTCTTCTCTTCATCATCGGTGTCATCAAATCTGGCACCAAAAGCCATATCTTCCATGTATTGATCCTCCATTGCCCGCTTATCGCATCGATCTACCAATTCAGGAAACATCAACTCATCCTCATCATCTTGAGGAGGCTGATCCTCAATGTCCGCATCGTCCTCCACATCGACCGTACGAACGATCCGGCTACCACTAGCACCGGGGACGGATGGTGCTGCCGTGGACCTACAAGGAGCGCCACGGCGCACACTATTAGCGAGAGGCGAGCAGCAGTAGAGAGACATGATGCCCGACCACCCGATGATGCCCCGAGCACCGGATGATGCCCGGCCCCCGTCCACATGGATACGAATTTTACCGAACCGGCAAGAAGCATTCAAAGCAAAAAGAAATCCCGGATCTTCTTCGGAAATTAGTGGAACAAATCTTCCCTCCGAGCTGTTGAAATATTCGAAATGAACCGCATCGAGAGAGCTCCAGTGTAGTTATCGTAGATGTTAGCTTTGAAATCCGTTAACGAGATGGTGGTTGCAACCACCGCAGGGAAGTTAAACCCAGTCTTACAGCGTTTAGAATCACGCGTAAAGCTAGAATCCAGCCTAACCACCGGCCGAAAAGCCAGCGCTGGATCCATCCTATTCGAAAAGCAACGCAGTTAGTTGAGCAACAACGATTGGCGCTCAAAACTGCCTACTCGTTAATTCACATGGGATAGGCGGACGATGCTTACCCGGATGGAATCCATGCGTTAGATCCCTCCGATTCCCAATCTTCGGCTGGCGGGAATAGTCCGCGCACCGGACGGAATTACAAAGAGGACAGGGGTAGATCCGGATCCGGTGGAGGCGGAGCCCGGGGTGGTGGTGGGGGGGGGGCCGGCTCGGCGGCGGACGACGCCATAAGGTAGGTGGGCAGGATGGCGTGGCGGCGGAGGGGCGGTGTGTGAGCTCCTCCAGCCTCGGACGGAGGGGAAAGCTTTGGGTCAGCTCTTCCAGTCAATAGTCAACACATTTCGAAAGCAACGGTCAAGTCAAAACCACCGCGGCTCCCTAGCCGTCACCGGTAACGGAAGGCCTCCGAACGGACGGCAACCCTCCCGTCCGAGCCTCTGGAAGGGGTTTCAAACTAGAGGGAGGGGAAAACTGAGGAAAAGTTAAGAGGCTGGGGAAAACTGAGTACAACTAACGAACCAGGGGCACGAAACTAGAAATCCCTTCCGGAAACTATGGCGATCTGTCGAAGAAAAGAGCAAATAAGAACGAATGGTAATTATGTCGACTAAGTGGAAGCAGCGTAATAAGAGTATGAGGAGGAAAAATACCTCTGACGGTGGATGATCGGCATCAAGAGGAGTATAAGAAGATATCAATGGGATCGAGTCTTCCTGACTAAAGAGAGTAAGGCGACGGACTTCATCAAGCAGTTCCTTTCTCGACGGTTCAGCGAACATTTATCCTGGTCTCATCTTTTGGACCCGTATATAACCACATCGGCCAAATTCTGGCCATGATTGGTTGGACTCGACGTTTCAAGAACACAACTGTCACCTCTGTGCCGATCATAGTTTGACCTTCGGCTTCTTTGATCCGAAGGAATTTGGCGAATAATTCGTCGGCTGTTACCCTTTCATCGGGAGAGAGAATGTTCTTCCAAGAATTCTTAGGCTTGGCTTCGAGGACGTCGGCAAAGCAAGGAAGCTGGGACTCGGTTGTCAAGGAATCCATGACATAAAACCATTTCAGTCTCCATCCTTGCACAGATTCTCTCATTGGGAAACTGAAATAGTTAACCTCTGAACGAGCCACGAACCCCACTCCTCCGATGACAAAAGATCCATTGCTACTGTTGTACCTCTTTACATAGAAGATCTTTTTCCACAACCCAAAATGAAGTTCGATGCCCAGAAACGCCTCGCAGAGGGTGATGAACACAGCAACGTGAAGGATTGAGTTGGGAGTGAGTTGCCATAGTTGGATCTCGTAAGTCCGCAAAGATGAAGAAGGAATTCATGGGCAGGAAGCGAGAGACCCCGGTACAGAAACGACAGGAACACCACGGTAAAACCAGCAGGGGGATTGGGCCGAGAAATCGCACCTGGTAGGATCACGTTCCCCTCGTCGGTGGAGATTAACCCGAGGCTTCGGGCCCTCTTTTCATCACGTTTCGTGATGGAGGACGCCAGCCAATCCCTGGGTTTGGCTATCGAGCCTGGCGGCGCTGGCAGCGCCGGAGCTGGCGGAGGAGCGTCTGGAGCGCTCCTCTTCGGAAGATTAGAGGAGGATTTGGCGGCGGCGCCACCGCTCGTGGAGCTGGCGGCGACAGTACGACTCTTCTTCTTCACCATTGCGAGATCTGGGAAGGATCAGAAAAGCAGTGGTGGCGGCGCAGCAGTTGCGAAAGGAACAAGAAGAAGAAGGTCAAGAGGATGCTATGGCAAATGTAGGAGAAGATTAGGGATTTTCGTCCTTTGGAGATTTTAAGAGAAGGAAGGCTGCGTGGGCACGTGTCGTTGCTGCCAGTGGACCTTTTTCCGATTGATGGTTGCAGGAATCGAGGAGGCGCCTTGGTAACTGTGCAAGAAGAGCGGAAATTGCTTGAAAATAGGGCCAGACAGAGAAAGGATGGGCCCAGCGGGTCGCGTCTTATCAGTCAAAATTAGGATGTCAGTAAAGAATGCTCGGAGCACTCGAAGGAATAAAAAGGTATCGGGTGGTGAACTTGAGTCTATGCACAGATCGCGAAAGCATCTGCACTTAGACTCGGGGGCTGCTCCCATCGGGAGCGCTGACGCGCACCCGACAGAATGAGGACTCAAAGAAAAAAAAAGGGAAAAGGATGAAGGAAAAGGTGTTTGCTCAGCTCGAGTCTGCACCCGGTTGCAAGCATCCGTGCTCAGACTCGGGGGCTACTCCCATCGGGAGCGCTGGACGCGCACCCGACAGAACTTTTTTGCACTCCAGGATCATGCCCGGGGACTTGATTCTGTGTAGGGTAACGTCGTTTTGCCATCGGTAGTTAACCAACAAAAGTTGGGCACGTTATTCATCATCCCTTGCATGCGAAAAAAATATCGATTGACCTGTGAAGACTTGCAGAAAAACTTCAGCAAAGCAGAACGTTCGAGTAGTACAACTTGAGTATACGCACGGATTACAAGCATCCGTACCTAGACTCGGGGGCTACTCCCATCGGGAGCGCTGACGCGCACCCGACAGAAGAATATGATGCCGACTCAAGATGGACAAGAACAATCAAGGAGAAGAACATCAAAAGGAGACATGCTTCAGTCTCTACCCGAACTATGTTCGGCTAGACACTCGGGGGCTACTGACGTGGGCATTACCCTTCGGGTAACCGACATTGCCCTATCCTGTATTGTCTAGTTGGAGGCCCATGAAGGCGCTTGGAGGCAAGACGGGCCACCTGGATGGTGCACCAGAAGATTCCTTGACGGGCAAGACAAGGAAGCAGCCGAACAAGGGAAGATTAGATTTGAAACTACTGTAAACCTAGTCGTACTCGGTTAGACCTCTTGAGACCTTGACCCCTATATAAAAGCCAGGAGAGGGGCTGCCGAGGGACACAATCAATCTTAGCAATCTTAGCCACCAAAAGCTTAGAGCTAGGTCACCATAACACCTAGCCTCTCGACGAGATCTCAGCCGAACTATTCGGCACCCCATTGTAACCCGATATCTTCATAATCAAGAACAGACAGGCAGGACGTAAGGGTTTTACCTCATCGAGGGCCCCGAACCTGGGTAAATCGCTCTCCCCGCTTGTCTGTGAACCGATGTCTCGTGTCAGCTTGCAGGATTCCATCAACCCTAAGCCCCAATCAGAGGGCATTGCCGAGGAGTACCCTCGACAGGCGCCCCACGCAAATACAACACCATTTTTATTCAATTCGTTCAAAGGTTGTAATATCCCAGGTATTGGGGTTACAAAAATAGAGGAAACAGATGTGTGCATTGCATTCATGCATAGAAAATCTGGGGAATTTTCGCGCTTTAAAGTAAAACAGTCACAGTAACTGAAGTTTCACTTGACCTTGGTGGAATTGAAGTAGCACATCAAGTCAAGCGCTATAAACCTCAATGTGACTTTGCTAAAACTTTGTTTTGGGTAGAGATAAAGTGATCTAAGGGATTAGATCAAATGGAATTAAAATCAACACAAGAACTAATTAATCAATGATCAATTGCCTGAACATACAAAAGATCACAACATGGTAATCCTTGCCATAACATATGAACATCCATTTAATTGGAAATCAAGCAACAATAATTGGAGAAATTATTCTTCACTTATCTTTTCTATGACTCAAACTAATCTATGATCCAACCATGAACTTCATGGAAATCATTCTATTTCAACATTGGAATAATAACAAGGAGATCCACTCAAGAAATATATATCCTTCTCTATTCCATATTTTTATACAACCCTAGAGAGGTGAGAGTTCTATAACAATCATTAGAGAAGCAATATCAAACCTTGAGCTAAACCTTGGATATACATCCAAGTATTCAGATCATCATCTCTAAGAGAAACCCTAGGATATCATCCAAGACCATTCCTAGAGAGATAAACCAACTTAGTTAGACAATTGAATCTTTAGCTTAGCTACTTAAATAAATATTAGGAGTACACCATAAACCCTAGAATAACTGTTCTTAAATGGGAGAGCTTAATCTATGGTGTTATACTAAAGCTAGTTGAGGCAACACCTGAATTTGAGGAAGAGAACTATCCATATACCAGATGACCATATCATCATTGTTTGAATAGAACCCTAGCAAAATATCTCAGGCATTCTCTTGGGATATAAACTAACAAGGCAACCATAGTAGTCCCATACAAGAAGGTTAAATAGAAGTGCTATACCTTGATTGATCAAGATCATGCTTGATCATGGAAGAGAGAACCCATTTAATGAGAGATCCCTAGGAATCCAAACCTTGATCATTATTAATTAAGTGATGATCATAAACCCTAAGAACTTGAGGTATGGAGAATAAACCCTAACAGGATAAGTAGATCTCATTCACCACATGAAATCATAGGGAGGTAACTAGTAGGCAACCCTAGGCTTATATCCCAATCTTACTTATGAACCACTTGGTGATCACAAATAGAATCCTACCCTATCTATATTTCATAAATTAATGAACCTAAGAAAACCTTAGATTTAAACACTATGCTTCATATGGTAAGAAACCATCCATCTATATGACCAAAGTTAACTATAAAAAGAACCATAACCAGTGTAGTTACTTTAATGATAAATTAGAGATAATAATAGAAGTTATTTGGTAGAAGATAAAACCAGTTCTCAAATCCTTAGTGACTAGAGAAGCACATAAGATATGAAGCAAGTAACCATAATACCATGGTTAGGGAAAATTAAACCCTAGCCAATGCACTATGGTGTTATCTCAATTCTACAATCTAGAATTATATCTCAAACCAAGTTATAAACCACTTGGGTGATTACAATTATAAAACCAGATCCTAAGTGAGATTCAAACCAAATGCCATTAGGTACTTATCATTGGAACCCTAATGGTTCATTAATTAAATACAATGTTTCAATTATAAAACATAAGAGCCACCTAATGCTAAATCCTATAAGTAAACCATATGTGTAGGGATCAACCATTTATCTTTGTAACCATGATAAACCATGATGGACACAATCCCTACTGAGATACTTTCAAATGTAGTGAGAGTATTAACCTTAACAAGGGGGTTGTACTAGAAATGATAAAACCCTATTAAATAAGGTTCACTTAAAATCATATGCAAGGGGATAAATTCTCAATTGAGAGATCCAACCCTAATAACAAACTCTAAAACACTTAGAGTAGAAATCATCAATTCTAATAATTTCAAACAGAGTTGATTAGACAAGAAAAAGAAAATTAAAATGAGTGCATAAATTCATGATTAATAAAAGTTTGCAATGTAGCTCACATATATTAAATGTTTATCCCAAAAACAATGCAGGAAAGCATTCTTACATTAATAGCCCTTCTGAAATTTAAATTATTTGATACCTGCATGGTATCACATGATTTAAATTTGAATTAAAACAGATTACAAAATAGAAAATGAAAACAGAAAATAAAACAGAAAAAGAAACCAGAGAAAAAAATGGAGAGAAGGCTTACCCGCAGCGAAGAGCCCAGACCGCCGAGCCCAAGCACCACCATCACCAGCAGCCCAGTATCTAGCCCACCAGAAGCCCAAACCACGGCCTGGCCCAGCCCACCATAACCTTTGGTGAAATATCATCGAGGGAGGGGTCGTCCTCATCCTCTCCAGCACGCATGCTGGACAGCACGACGGCGTGCTCCCTTTCTCTTCGCTGCTGGCGAGTTCTCCTCGCTCGGCGTCGTGACGCGGCCCTCTTCGACGCCTATAAAATCTCCAGCATGAACGACAGCTCCGAATTTCTTCCTCCCTGCTCCATTTCTCCCCCCATACCGAAACCCTGACCGGCTCCGGCACCGATCATCGCCGCCGATTGGGGAAGCCCCAGGCCCCGCCGTGACCACCGTTGCCACCGCCATGCTCGACATAATCACCGGGTAGGAGGAATCGAGCTGACGCGCCTCCTATCAATCGCACCAGGTCGTCTTCTCCGAGGCCGGCATCGAGCAATTCCGGCGACTGCGACATTCCCTCACCTCGCCGACAAGCCCATCGTGCTCGCGGTGAGCTACCGAATCTCCCGAGCATCTTAGCTCCCTCTAATTCGTCCTAGATCATGCCCGAGCCGTATACCTGTGAGCTCCGCCGTGGTACCTCGTCGACGGCCACACTCCGGTGACCTAATCGGGGCGGCGCCGCCACAGGATTGTTCACCGCGACGAGTTAGGTCGAACAAGCCTGGTAGTGCGTCTGCGGGGGCAGCCCAACGCCGGCGCCGTCGCAGATCGATCGCCGGCAGTGTGCTCCCCTTGCCACATCATCACCACCTGGACAGCTGATGTGGACCACTGGTCCACCAGTCGGTGGCTAGGGGTAGCTTAGGTCTGGGTGCATTTAGTTGTTTTCGTTTTATTTTTCAATTCAATAATTACTGCAACTTTAAAAATTTATAGAAAAATCATATTAACTCAGAAAAATAAGAATAAGACATCAAAATTCTTATAAAAGTAAATACTATCCTATAAAAATATAAAATGAAATTTTTATTTTTAATAAAAATTTAAATATTTAATACTTGTTATTTAAGCCTTGTTTATTAATTCTAAATTCAATTAAAATTCAAGAATTAGGAAAACTTCATAAAATAAATAAAACCAGTAAGTAATTAAGGAAATCATTAAAATTAATTTTCCTTTTCTATTATCTTATTAAATCCTTATTAGGAGGATTTTAAACCCTAATTAATAAATTACCTTAATTATTAATTCTTTAAAAATAATAAAAGGACAAATCCAATATTATTTTAATTTCAAAGTTATTAATAACTTCAACTTTATTAATGAAGTTATTAATCCAAGAATTATAGGGTAATTAGGAAACCCTAGTCCCATTATAAATAAAGTGATAACCTCATCATTTCATATGATCCCTAAAACCCTAATATCATCAGGAACCCTAGCTCCATTATTACATATAAATCCTAAATCTTATATTTACTAATTGGAGGCACCATACAAAGCTCCACGTTAATCCACATCATTAGAATAATTAAGACAATTAGATCTAAAATATATGGCTAGGATTAGTGGAAGAGAGTCGTAATTTTAATGTAACGCACCAAGTCAACTAGGCACGTTTATTTTGTGTTGTCACGTCATAAAAGCTGGGGCGAGCCTGAATATTGTTTTGGTCATGTACGGCCGATTTATAGACATCCTCAAAAGAAAAAGAAGTCCAACATATACACGTCTATTTTAAATCATGATTGCCGTACTACTTTTCCGCTGGGGCTGGCTCAACTAATTGATCTGGTGGTGATTAAATTGTAACTTCCAAGATATTCCATCCCAAGCACCTTCCGTTCCATACTTTCACAATTCATTTTAAATCGTTGGATTAATCAGGAGACAATCCTTTGAATGCGTCTCTTCCAGCTTACGTGAAAGAAAAAAAAACGAGACCATAAAATCTCCAACCGCCAATCATTGATTAAAAAAAGACTCTTTCCGCCGGGACGATTTGGATGCGTTAGCCATCCACCAATTTTCCAGTCACCTGTATGCAGTATATATAGATTGTACAGCAGCGCACCAATGACAGCGGAAAGTTGTGGTATAGCGCCGACTGATACCAAGATTACGGCATCGCAGGTGCAGCACCACTTCCACCGCTGGTAAGAACAGGCACTCAATGGCTTCCATGAAAATGATCATATGGAATTAGCCATCCAGATACTAAGAACTTAATTGCCCACCAATTACTGTAGTATCATAAATTAATTTTATGCACAGGGAGCCATGTAAGGTATAGCTCATGTGCAATGGAGCAAGGAGCGATGCTTAGGATCATGTGCTGCTGATGTAAATTTCCCAGGTTCGTATGTTCTTTAATACTCCTCTAACGTTCAATGAACTACTTCTCAATAGCTTTTGATTATCTTTCAGTGAACTACTTCTCAATGACTTCTCATATCGTCCTTAATTCCCCTGCTCTATTGTTATGTTGCAGATCTAAAAGAGGGCCACGATCCAGTTAAGTATCTCATGGATCGTTCCTGTGCAACCTTGATTTAATCTCTTAATTTTGTTAAACCACTCAGCAATCTAACGTCTCTTATTGTTTGGATCCAATTATTATGATGATTCATATGTGCTTCCCGCTGATGAGATGATCTACCGATGGTAGTTCAAAAGAAACCGCATATCTGTTGTGGTCAGGCGGCGGGGAACTGCATGCTGTAAGTTTTTTCTCATACATCCTATCCGTCTCCTTCAACCAGCGTGAGTACCACGGACAGATGGAGCCAGCCGGTGTGTCCTTGCGGTCGCTTGAACCTGCATAAACATTGCAGCAAGATGGAGCTAGCGGCCGACAGCGTATCATGGGATGGAAGAAAGATTCACCCGAGAGATGAGCCCCGCCTGCATGCCTGCTGACAGCCACACTTGGTGGGACGGAAGAACGATGCACTTGAGCAATGAACTCCCAATGCACAAACGGTGACTAAAGTCAGTGTTTTGAGATGTAAATGTTGCAAATCAGGTAATGCCATCATGCAACTTGGATATACGTACATGCTAAAACGTCAGCATTTGAATTATTTTAGGTAGTTCTTCTCTTTGGTATTTTTTTCATGATTTAAGGCTACCTGGCTGGTGTTTATAGCATGAGTTCGTCTTATAATAATAAGATATTGTGTTGCATCTTTATACTGGCCGATGCATGTATATACAAGCCGTATGGTAGATCTATAGTATAGTTGATTCTTTGTGTTAGCCCTACAAGTAGGATACCGAAATAACTACATCGAAAAATTCATGAAATTCAGAAATACCATTCCTCATGCAGTGATGATGGTAAAGTATTCATTCATGTTTTGGGTTGAAAGTTGAAACTATACTGATTGTAATTTCTTCCGGATTTGTTATTGTGCAGCTGGATACCCATTTAATTGCTGAAATTCTTTGCATACACTATGGGTGAAGTAATGGAATCTCCCTTTATATTATTGTTGGAAGTACAATATAATATTTTTTGCATGCTCCCTATACGTGGAATTCTTGGGAATCCTAGGTGATGAACCTTTGCAGCTCTTTGTACTAATTGACAATTCACAAAAAGTTTCAGTTTAAACCTTGATATTTGTTGGTCCTAATTAAGATTAAGAACACCTTTTTTGTTCTCTACTTTTCATGTGAATATAGGATTTAATTGCATGCACGGTGATATGTATGCCATGCATGTAGAGTTTTGGTAATGAATTTGGAAAACACGATTGTATTTGTTTTCATTTGTGCCTTGAGCAGAATTATATTCTCTATTTGGAGAAGTTAACAAACACTCTAGCAATGTCCACCATGCATGCTCTAAAAGTATCACATCTAGCGTGAGATTGATCATATCAACTTCTCTGATGATCTGAGATATACAATTTAAAGAAACTAATTACGGGTGTACATTTTCCTCACTCCACATTAAACTCACGTATAAAGTTTCAATTATATTTTTCACAATTAATCAATGCATATCATTGGTATCAAATTCCGTTTCTTAGATATGTCATGATATTGTCATCAAAACTTAGTAGTAATACACATATTTTTCTTGCACCTCACTTCTCCTTAGCCACATAACATGTATCCTTCCTTCTACCCGTTTACCCATAAATGTCTAAACTAAAGAATTCAGATGGGGAGTGATGTTTTGGCACATGGGAGTATATGCTCCCTTTATGTTGAAATGCACCTTAGATACATTCCAACATGTCAAAAAATTTGAAACAAAAAATTCACACATACATCTTCACGTGCTACTAGCTTACAAAGTTGTTTCAGGAAAAATCAACTTATCGTGTGGCTTCTGTAAAAAAGACAAAAATCGGTGCTAAAAGGAAAGCTTTTCACAAGAAAAGTTTTCTCATTTTTGCATAGACTTCAAAAATTATCATTATTTCGCGAAACTTGGTAAACACACATATAGTATGGAAATGTACATGTAGAATTTTTCGCCACAATTTTTCGACATTTCGAAATATGTTTTTATGGTATAGGGATCATATGCACCCAGGAGCCGAATTGAGTTTCCAATTCAGATGCGGCTAATATATACATGCCTCATATTAAGTAACCTGATGTTGTTCTCCTACTTAGAAGCCAAACTGATCCTGGATTGAATTTTAGAACAATGTAACTAACTTCTGCATATTAATATTGGTAGTTAAGATGCTCAAGAGGTCACGTGCATTTAATAATTGGGTATTATGTACTAATATTGTAAAATTTATATAATATCCTTCTTAATCCCTTCTAAATCATGAATCAGTAATCGTACAACTTTTATGTTCCAGTCAAAATGACTGAACTAAAGACTCGATACGGAAAGGATATTTATTGTTAAATATGTTTCTCTGTACTTGAAAACCTAAGAAAGCATTAGCATCTCTTCGTCATTTGAAACTCAAAATAAAAATATTCCAATCGAGAGATAATAGCAGAAGTATATCTATACCATTTTGTGGTAAGAACTATTATATGTACAATTAGATGTTATGTTAGGAAAATATAAGCTTATATAGGTTTGTGATATTTAAATTTGTAGAAACTAAATGTGAACGTAATTTTGAAAACATTTTTTATTGATTTGCTAATATCCATCTGTTCCTGAAAATAGCTAGCCCGTGCGGGTGCATGGGTTGACGACTAGTTGCTTCTAACCTAAACCTTAGGTTGGAGCATGTGATCATAATAGTTCCTTTCAATCATAGAACCATAGTAGCTACTAAATGTTTATCATGACCACATAAAATATGGGAACCACATCACTACTAATTAGCATCCCATGTGTTCATCCTCATCAGACTTAAATGATCAAGTAGGGTCAACCAAGTGTAAACCCTAGATCCTATTACCAAAGCCATCATCCTTATTTATCCTATTTAGCATCACACCATTGTGATGAACCCTAATAGCAACCATACCCACTATTTGACATTACATAACCCTGTTCCACTAAACCCTACTAGTGTGAGATACTTGTGAACCATCCTACTTAGGAATCAACTATATCTTACTTAGTAAAAATCCAATAGCAAAACCTCGACAACCTTAAACCTAATTGGGATACTTCTTATTCCTTAAGAAGTATGTTCTTCAACAGTTATTCTTTTGAAGTAAATATATAATCATCATCAATCATGCTTATAAGGACCTATAAACCCTAGCTAGCTATCCCCAACAAGATGAACCAATCTTGATAGCAACCTTGTCTGAATAATTGCATAGAATGCCAGGCTTAATTCAACCTTCCAAGCCCTAGATGTTGATGAATCCAACTAGGTTGTGATCCATCTAATACTAATTTCAGAAACTAGATGAAACCATAATCAACCATAGAACCCCACCAATTAAATTATCATACTTGTTCTTTATTAAAGAACATGTTCTTCAAAAGTTATTCTTTTGAATAATATAACAAGTAATCATTAACCATGCCACATAGTATTAAAATTGACAACTTAGCTCTTTACTTATTATACAACTACAATTCCTTGATGTGTATGATTGTTACTATACATGTTATCACTTGCTCATGATTCTAATACAACAAGAACCTAATAAGAACCTTGTTTGTGAATCACTCTAAAAGTGCAACACACCTGAACTGATCACTACCACTCACTAATCCTAAATCATCGGGGTTAGGTCACGTTTAGAACGATTGCATCTCATACTTATGCATTATTGCATCCTTGGCAATCTTTTAAACATCGTCCTTACCGGACGATGATGCTATTTCAGAATTTGGAGTTATTGCGTATCGAAGACTTTGCCTGCATAATCTTGCGAGTCAAGAAAGGCAAGTTCATCACTTGCTCATGTCATTTGAGTATTTCTATCAAATTAATTGCAAAGTACTATGGTTATCACTATTGCATAAAAATCAAAACCACTACTTTCATAACTATGAATATGACTATGTGGTGGGCAATGGAACCATGGATTGTGTTGATATGGTGGAGGTTCCATTGCACGGGTTTATATCCATCTAGGATTAAACAACAAATGTCGCCAGTGATTCTTGTGCCGTAATACCCGTGTTAACCATAAGATCCGGAGTGGGACGGAGTAGTCAAAAGTGTTTCCACCTCTCGTTCATCAACGGATGCGCTTTACCGTAGACACTTGTATCCGTCGGGGCAAGCGGTTGGCTGGGGAAGCCTTAAGTCCCCACGGCATAGTCCGTAGACACTTGTCGCTCGAAGTGCAAGCGGTTGGGCTGGGAGGCCTTAAGTCCCCACGGTATTGCGGTCTATGATGGGTTGCAGCCTACCGCGAAGGAGTTTGGTTAACGAGTCCCAAACCGTTGTCGTGGTCGGGGTCCACCCGTGAGTGGGAATAATGGGACCGGCGAGGACCCAGGGTCGGGGCATGCAACAAAGGGTGGGTGTTCGAGGTAGCGGAGGAACATGATTGGCTAGACCTTATACCGGGCCTCACACCAAAGGAAGTGTGGACAGGAATGTACACCTGGTTGGCACCAAGGTTAAGATCTCTTATGGGTAAAGCAACACACCTCTGCAGAGTGTAAAGAACCGTGACCTGTCACTCCCCGTTCCGGGATATGGAACTGCGAACGCGGCCGGAAAGGAGCTCCATGAAGTTCTAGTAAACCGGTGAAGGCCGACGGACATAGTTCTTCGAATAAAAGCAACCTTTTGAAGAAATGATTACGAAAACCTCGCATTGGTATTAGACTTTCCGGTCTAATGCTGTAGATAGTGCATTAAACACCTCTTTCCTATAATGAATTTGTTGAGTACGCTCGTACTCATCCCACTCTTAAATCCCCGCTTAGATATGGAGGCCATGAAGGAGGATCTCCGAGTACAACTCGAGGACCGAGGAGTCAACAACTACTTCAAGGAACGAGAAACCTGCCGGAAGAGTCATATACCACATCCACCATGGAGAAAACCTAGATTAAGCGGTAGAAGGGAACTAGCTTCCTAAACCTAGCTCCTATTTAGCTAGAATCTATTCATAGCCTCGGTAGCTAGTTAAATACTCTACAAATAGAGTTCGTGTAGGATTAGACTACGAGTCGTTCTTCGGAGTTTATTTGCGGTTTTACCTCATTGTAAAGTAGGAGGTCTGTGTGGATCTTTTGTAAAGAGTCTGTGTTGTAATTCTATAGACATGCCTTGGACCGCATATGTTTACTGTTGTACCACTCCGAGCGATATAATACGAGTGAAACGGTGTTTCATTGGTGTTATATCGGACTTGCATACTACACCATGCGGTGGTATGCCGGGTCGCCACGAGTTGGTATCAGAGCAAATGCTTTGACCCTAGGATTAAAACCCTTTAAAAGAGACCTATAGGATTGGTAGTGTCTATAGGAAGTGTCCTAGGTAAACCAAATATTTCTTATGACTTGAGATGGATATTCACTTGAGAATAATCCTGACACACTTGAGTCAACATTTCCTACCTATCCTTCCTAAGTGAAGTTATTTAGCTAATGCAAAATATGTAGCACATCAATAAGTCCTTAAAATAATAGATGAGTAGATCATAGTTGGTATACAATACATGGTAGTCCAAAGAGAGGATACAACCATAAGGAAGATATCCTATTGGAAGATGTGTACCAACATATGATATAATTAAGTAAGAGTTATCCATAAGCTGTACTAGAAGTAATATCAAGTGATGAAGATAATTAAGATATCCTAATAAAAGATGTAGACCAAGTTAAGTAATGAGTAAGTAAAACTATCTAGACATGTGAAACAATTGATAGTAAGTGATAACTATGAGTCATATGAGGTAGTATAGACCATGATGAGTCAATCATGGGAGGTAACGAAGAGAGATAGGAATAAAGTATGTCTACTTACAGGGTAGAAATAGAAATCATATAGGATTCACACTGAGAATCATTATGTGATGGATTAGAACATCATAATTATTTAGGAGAAGTACAACAAGAAGTCAGGTGTTCACCAATAGTGCAAGAGTTGTGTTCCAAAACCATGGGAAGTGTGCCAAGCACATCATGACCATAGGTTTATGGTAGAAACACTTGAAAGGAAAGGAGATATATTCCAATAGCTATGTGTTTAGAGTAGCCAGGTTAGAACCAAAATACATCATGTGAGGTGGTCCCCAGCAAAATAGAAGTTACGTAGTACTTCCAAAGAAAAATTAGGTTAACCACAATTATCCTAGACCACTTTGTTTCAAGCTTATCTCATTGCAATTGTGCAATTAAGGTAAAGGTTGAGACAAATAGTAGAATCCCCTATATTCGTGCTAAGTATCACGATATAAACCTATATTATGTGGTGTTCTATACTACACATCGAGCTCGATGTTTAGAGATGTCTTACTCAACAATCATATTCAGGCTTATGATGATGTGTATTATAAGCACAAAGCTAAATCTTCTTGGATTTTATGGAATTTTCATTGTTTGACTAGATCCATACATGAAGTTTGACTTTGGTATGCAAATGCATGTTGCTATATCAAGTTCTTACTTAATTCTATAGATCTAGAGGGTAATAGTATTCGTGTGAGGAAGCGACGAATTCTGGAAGATTCCGAAGACAAGATGAAGGTTCATCGGAGAAATGAAGTAAAGTTGTGGGAAGTAACCATAATACTCTGAAGGAAGTACAATCAGTTGCTCATGCTTACCTCAATAGAGGAGTACTTTAGTACGGAAGAAGCATGAAGGTGAGAAACCTGGTGATTATGGTGAAGCTCAAGCAGATCCATAGTCAACATATAAGAGGGAATGCATGGGAAATCACTTCGAATACTATAATCATAGTGTCAGCTAGTGGTTTTCTTGCAACAATAAACCCTCGAAGAAAGAAAGAGGACCTATGAACCCATAGAAGATATAAGAAGACCATAGTTGGTATCAGAAGACCACAATTGGTATAGTATAAATACTGCGAGATAAAGTAGAAGATGTCTCGTCCAATTGATCAGAACCTATAATAGAATCCATTTTTAGATATCAAATAGCCACAGTTGGTATAATAACCACAAGTTGGTATCGATTGGTATTACAAATAGTCCACGATTTAATTAGTTGTAACAAAAGTTTGTGAACAAATAAAAATCTTGTCGAGTCAAATAATTAAGACCTTTAAACATTTAGTTAAAGGATTCACATTGAATGTCCACAATTGAGTGGATACACCACAAACATTCTTCGCGAAACCTTAGAAGAAGTAAAACCCATAAGTTAGAACCAGACCAATATTCTAATCATAAGTCCAATAGTTGGAAGAAAAGGAGTTGAAGACCATAAGAAAACTCTAAGGGGTAGAGTAAAGATTGAGTTGGATGTACAATAACTCAATACTTTAAGCTAGATAGAAACGAAGGTCCGGAGCGAGAGGAAGTTCGATCTTATTTTCATAAGATTATCAAACACTACTTTCGGAAGGATGTCGGACCGAAGCCGAGATTTATACCTCGAGGAAGTAAGAAGTGGACTATACCTTGAGCAAGTGAGTAATATTTACCCGAAGTACAATAGCTCAAGTCAGCTCGGTTTAATGAAGTTGGACGAAGAAAATACCATATACCAAATACAGACTCAAGAAGGTCAAAGGCCGAAGGGATTTGACCATACCGAAATCGGAGACTACATGAAAGATTCCTTTCATGGAACCTAAATAATCCAAAATAGTTATAAGTATCAACCATAAACCAGGATTGGATGGACTAAATGAGTCTAATCCATTCTTAAAGGAATAAACCATCATGATCAATTCCATAGTTAGTACCTTATTAAGCATCATTACTGCAGTTTTGGTGGTAAGGGAAAAACAAAGACCTATTTTATCAAATAGGAGAATGTTATCCAATTAGTCCTCAATTAAGACTGTCTGGACAAGAAGAAGTCCCAATCATTGAATATTCAATGAGAAAGGAAACAAGCTTATAATATTGGAGGAAATCATGGAAGTAAAGGAAGTAATAGTTGTTTGATGTCAAACACTAATGGATTCCGGGAAGAATCTGGACAAGAGATATATTCAATTATATCCGAGTGAGATCATCACGGAGTTCGAGAAAAGAAGTAGTCTATACAAGTCGAACCACACTTCGGAAACGTGAGAGAGATCAAACTTCGAGGACGAAGTTTAGTTTAAGGGGTAGAGACTGTAATATCCCATGTATTGGGGTTACAAAAATAGAGGAAACAGATGTGTGCATTGCATTCATGCATAGAAAATCTGGGGAATTTTCGCGCTTTAAAGTAAAACAGTCACAGTAACTGAAGTTTCACTTGACCTTGGTGGAATTGAAGTAGCACATCAAGTCAAGCCCTATAAACCTCAATGTGACTTTGCTAAAACTTTGTTTTGGGTAGAGATAAAGTGATCTAAGGGATTAGATCAAATGGAATTAAAATCAACACAAGAACTAATTAATCAATGATCAATTGCCCGAACGTACAAAAGATCACAACATGGTAATCCTTGCCATAACATATGAACATCCATTTAATTGGAAATCAAGCAACAATAATTGGAGAAACTATTCTTCACTTATCTTTTCTATGACTCAAACTAATCTATGATCCAACCATGAACCTCATGGAAATCATTCTATTTCAACATTGGAATAATAACAAGGAGATCCACTCAAGAAATATATATCCTTATCTATTCCATATTTTTATACAACCCTAGAGAGGTGAGAGTTCTATAACAATCATTAGAGAAGCAATATCAAACCTTGAGCTAAACCTTGGATATACTCCAAGTATTCAGATCATCATCTCTAAGAGAAACCCTAGGATATCATCCAAGACCATTCCTAGAGAGATAAACCAACTTAGTTAGACAATTGAATCTTTAGCTTAGCTACTTAAATAAATATTAGGAGTACACCATAAACCCTAGAATAACTGTTCTTAAATGGGAGAGCTTAATCTATGGTGTTATACTAAAGCTAGTTGAGGCAACACCTAAATTTGAGGAAGAGAACTATCCATATACCAGATGACCATATCATCATTGTTTGAATAGAACCCTAGCAAAATATCTCGGGCATTCTCTTGGGATATAAACTAACAAGGCAACCATAGTAGTCCCATACAAGAAGGTTAAATAGAAGTGCTATACCTTGATTGATCAAGATCATGCTTGATCATGGAAGAGAGAACCCATTTAATGAGAGATCCCTAGGAATCCAAACCTTGATCATTATTAATTAAGTGATGATCATAAACCCTAAGAACTTGAGGTATGGAGAATAAACCCTAACAGGATAAGTAGATCTCATTCACCACATGAAATCATAGGGAGGTAACTAGTAGGCAACCCTAGGCTTATATCCCAATCTTACTTATGAACCACTTGGTGATCACAAATAGAATCCTACCCTATCTATATTTCATAAATTAATGAACCTAAGAAAACCTTAGATTTAAACACTATGCTTCATATGGTAAGAAACCATCCATCTATATGACCAAAGTTAACTATAAAAAGAACCATAACCAGTGTAGTTACTTTAATGATAAATTAGAGATAATAATAGAAGTTATTTGGTAGAAGATAAAACCAGTTCTCAAATCCTTAGTGACTAGAGAAGCACATAAGATATGAAGCAAGTAACCATAATACCATGGTTAGGGAAAATTAAACCCTAGCCAATGCACTATGGTGTTATCTCAATTCTACAATCTAGAATTATATCTCAAACCAAGTTATAAACCACTTGGGTGATTACAATTATAAAACCAGATCCTAAGTGAGATTCAAACCAAATGCCATTAGGTACATATCATTGGAACCCTAATGGTTCATTAATTAAATACAATGTTTCAATTATAAAACATAAGAGCCACCTAATGCTAAATCCTATAAGTAAACCATATGTGTAGGGATCAACCATTTATCTTTGTAACCATGATAAACCATGATGGACACAATCCCTACTGAGATACTTTCAAATGTAGTGAGAGTATTAACCTTAACAAGGGGGTTGTACTAGAAATGATAAAACCCTATTAAATAAGGTTCACTTAAAATCATATGCAAGGGGATAAATTCTCAATTGAGAGATCCAACCCTAATAACAAACTCTAAAACACTTAGAGTAGAAATCATCAATTCTAATAATTTCAAACAGAGTTGATTAGACAAGAAAAAGAAAATTAAAATGAGTGCATAAATTCATGATTAATAAAAGTTTGCAATGTAGCTCACATATATTAAATGTTTATCCCAAAAACAATGCAGGAAAGCATTCTTACATTAATAGCCCTTCTGAAATTTAAATTATTTGATACCTGCATGGTATCACATGATTTAAATTTGAATTAAAACAGATTACAAAATAGAAAATGAAAACAGAAAATAAAACAGAAAAAGAAACCAGAGAAAAAAATGGAGAGAAGGCTTACCTGCAGCAGCAGCCCAGCTGCCGAGCCCAGCACCACCATCACCAGCAGCCCAGTATCTAGCCCACCAGAAGCCCAAACCACGGCCTGGCCCAGCCCACCATAACCTTTGGTGAAATATCATCGAGGGAGGGGTCGTCCTCATCCTCTCCAGCACGCATGCTGGACAGCACGACGGCGTGCTCCCTTTCTCTTCGCTGCTGGCGAGTTCTCCTCGCTCGGCGTCGTGACGCGGCCCTCTTCAACGCCTATAAAAGCTCCAGCATGAACGACAGCTCCGAATTTCTTCCTCCCTGCTCCATTTCCCCCCCCCCCATACCGAAACCCTGACCGGCTCCGGCACCGTTCATCGCCGCCGATAGGGGAAGCCCCAGGCCCCGCCGTGACCACCGTTGCCACCGCCATGCTCGACATAATCACCGGGTAGGAGGAATCGAGCTGACGCGCCTCCTATCAATCGCACCAGGTCGTCTTCTCCGAGGCCGGCATCGAGCAATTCCGGCGACTGCGACATTCCCTCACCTCGCCGACAAGCCCATCGTGCTCGCGGTGAGCTACCGAATCTCCCGAGCATCTTAGCTCCCTCTAATTCGTCCTAGATCATGCCCGAGCCGTATACCTGTGAGCTCCGCCGTGGTACCTCGTCGACGGCCACACTCCGGTGACCTAATCGGGGCGGCGCCGCCACAGGATTGTTCACCGCGACGAGTTAGGTCGAACAAGCACAGTAGTGCGTCCGCGGGGCAGCCAACGCCGGCGCCGTCGCGGATCGATCGCCGGCAGTGTGCTCCCCTTGCCACATCATCACCACCCGGACAGGTCGATGTGGACCATCGGTCCACCGGTCGGTGGCTAGGGGTATCTTAGGTCTGGGTGCATTTAGTTGTTTTCGTTTTATTTTTCAATTCAATAATTACTGCAACTTTAAAAATTTATAGAAAAATCATATTAACTCAGAAAAATAAGAATAAGACATCAAAATTCTTATAAAAGTAAATACTATCCTATAAAAATATAAAATGAAAATTTTATTTTTAATAAAAATTTAACTATTTAATACTTGTTATTTAAGCCTTGTTTATTAATTCTAAATTCAATTAAAATTCAAGAATTAGGAAAACTTCATAAAATAAATAAAACCAGTAAGTAATTAAGGAAATCATTAAAATTAATTTTCCTTTTCTATTATCTTATTAAATCCTTATTAGGAGGATTTTAAACCCTAATTAATAAATTACCTTAATTATTAATTCTTTAAAAATAATAAAAGGACAAATCCAATATTATTTTAATTTCAAAGTTATTAATAACTTCAACTTTATTAATGAAGTTATTAATCCAAGAATTATAGGGTAATTAGGAAACCCTAGTCCCATTATAAATAAAGTGATAACCTCATCATTTCATATGATCCCTAAAACCCTAATATCATCAGGAACCCTAGCTCCATTATTACATATAAATCCTAAATTGCTTCTAACCTAAACCTTAGGTTGGAGCATGTGATCATAATAGTTCCTTTCAATCATAGAACCATAGTAGCTAATAAATGTTTATCATGACCACATAAAATATGGGAACCATATCACTACTAATTAGCATCCCATGTGTTCATCCTCATCAGACTTAAATGATCAAGTAGGGTCAACCAAGTGTAAACCCTAGATCCTATTACCAAAGCCATCATCCTTATTTATCCTATTTAGCATCACACCATTGTGATGAACCCTAATAGCAACCATACCCACTATTTGACATTACATAACCCTGTTCCACTAAACCCTACTAGTGTGAGATACTTGTGAACCATCCTACTTAGGAATCAACTATATCTTACTTAGTAAAAATCCAGTAGCAAAACCTCGACAACCTTAAACCTAATTGGGATACTTCTTATTCCTTAAGAAGTATGTTCTTCAACAGTTATTCTTTTGAAGTAAATATATAATCATCATCAATCATGCTTATAAGGACCTAGAAACCCTAGCTAGCTATCCCCAACAAGATGAACCAATCTTGATAGCAACCTTGTCTGAATAATTGCATAGAATGCCAGGCTTAATTCAACCTTCCAAGCCCTAGATGTTGATGAATCCAACTAGGTTGTGATCCATCTAATACTAATTTCAGAAACTAGATGAAACCATAATCAACCATAGAACCCCACCAATTAAATTATCATACTTGTTCTTTATTAAAGAACATGTTCTTCAAAAGTTATTCTTTTGAATAATATAACAAGTAATCATTAACCATGCCACATAGTATTAAAATTGACAACTGCTCTTTACTTATTATACAACTACAATTCCTTGATGTGTATGATTGTTACTATACATGTTATCACTTGCTCATGATTCTAATACAACAAGAACCTAATTAGAACCTTGTTTGTGAATCACTCTAAAAGTGCAACACACCCTGAACTGATCACTACCACTCACTAATCCTAAATCATCGGGGTTAGGTCACGTTTAGAACGATTGCATCTCATACTTATGCATTATTGCATCCTTGGCAATCTTTTAAACATCGTCCTTACCGGAAGATGATGCTATTTCAGAATTTGGAGTTATTGCGTATCGAAGACTTTGCTGCATAATCTTGCAGGTCAAGAAAGGCAAGTTCATCACTTGCTCATGTCATTTGAGTATTTCTATCAAATTAATTGCAAAGTACTATGGTTATCACTATTGCATAAAAATCAAAACCACTACTTTCATAACTATGAATATGACTATGTGGTGGGCAATGGAACCATGGATTGTGTTGATATGGTGGAGGTTACATTGCACGGGTTTATATCCATCTAGGATTAAACAACAAATGTCGCCCGTGATTCTTGTGCCGTAATACCCGTGTTAACCATAAGATCCGGAGTGGGACGGAGTAGTCAAAAGTGTTTCCACCTCTCGTTCATCAACGGATGCGCTTTACCGTAGACACTTGTATCCGTCGGGGCAAGCGGTTGGCTGGGGAAGCCTTAAGTCCCCACGGCATAGTCCGTAGACACTTGTCGCTCGAAGTGCAAGCGGTTGGCTGGGGAGGCCTTAAGTCCCCACGGTATTGCGGTCTATGATGGGTTGCGGCTACCGGCGAAGGAGTTTGGTTAACGAGTCCCAAGCCGTTGTCGTGGTCGGGGTCCACCCGTGAGTGGGAATAATGGGACCGGCGAGGACCCAGGGTCGGGGCATGCAACAAAGGGTGGGTGTTCGAGGTAGCGGAGGAACATGATTGGCTAGACCTTATACCGGGCCTCACACCAAAGGAAGTGTGGACAGGAATGTACACCTGGTTGGCACCAAGGTTAAGATCTCTTATGGGTAAAGCAACACACCTCTGCAGTGTAAAGAACCGTGACTCGTCACTCCCTGTTCCGGGATATGGAACTGCGAACACCGCCGGAAAGGAGCTCCATGAAGTTCTAGTAAACAGGTGAAGGCTGACGGACATAGTTCTTCTGAATAAAAGCAACCTTTTGAAGAAATGATTACGAAAACCTGCATTGGTATTAGACTTTCTGGTCTAATGCTATAGATAGTGCATTAAACACCTCTTTCCTATAATGAATTTGTTGAGTACGCTCGTACTCATCCCACTCTTAAATCCCCTGCTTAGATATGGAGGCCATGAAGGAGGATCTCCAGTACAACTCGAGGACCGAGGAGTCAACAACTACTTCAAGGAACGAAACCTGCCGGAAGAGTCATATACCACATCCACCATGGAGAAAACCTAGATTAAGCAAGTAGAAGGGAACTAGCTTCCTAAACCTAGCTCCTATTTAGCTAGAATCTATTCATAGCCTCGGTAGCTAGTTAAATACTCTACAAATAGAGTTCGTGTAGGATTAGACTACGAGTCGTTCTTCGGAGTTTATTTGCGGTTTTACCTCATTGTAAAGTAGGAGGCTGTGTGGATCTTTTGTAAAGAGTCCGTGTTGTAATTCTATAGACATGCCTTGGACCGCATATGTTTCTGTTGTACCACTCTGAGCGATATAATACGAGTGAAACGGTGTTTCATTGGTGTTATATCAGACTTGCATACTACACCATGCAGTGGTATGCCGGGTCGCCACAAAGGTGCAGCAATAGTACTAAAATTTGGTACAAAACGCTTATACAAACCAGCAAGACCATGAAAACTTCTTACTTGACTCACATTCATGGGAGTAGGCCAATTTTGAATTGCTTCAATATTAGATGAATCTACCTCTACTCCATGCTTAGAGACAATATAACCCAAAAATATGACCTTATCTTTGCAAAATGTGCACTTCTCAAGATTACCATAGAGTTTATTATCACCCAACACTTGCAAAACATGTTGAATATGCATAGTATGATCAGATTCATTGCGGCTGTAAATTAATATGTCGTCAAAGTACCCAACCACAAACTTTCCAATAAAATCACGCAAAACATGGTTCATAAATCTCATGAAATTACTAGGTGCATTAGTTAAACCAAAAGGCATCACCAACCACTCATATAAACCAAATGTTGTTCTATATAAAGGTTATTTTCCATTCATCCCCCTCTTTCATCCTAATTTGATGATAACCACTATGCAAATCAATCTTAGAGAAAACAACAGCTCCACTCAATTCATCTAACATATTGATAAGTCCCAAATGTATCTATAATTTTTGATGCTCCATGCTTGTTTTGTTACAATTCTTATATGTTTTATATGCACTTTTCCGCACTTTTTAGCATTTTCTGGGACTAACCTATTAACGCAGTGCCGCAGTGCCAGTTCCTGTTTTCTGCTGTTTTTGTGTTTCAGAAAAGTTGTACACGAAAGTTTCTCGGAATTGGACGAAATAAAAGCCAGAGTCTTATTATTCCGGGGAGAAGACAGAGCCAGAAGGACACGCGCAGGAGAGCTGCCACATGGCAGTACATAGGGTAGGCGCGACCCCACCCTTGGCCGCGCCTGGCCCATGTACTGGCGCCTCGTCGCCTCGTTTGCTCCGCCCTTCCGCCTATTTATTCCTCGTATCGGGAAAACCCCCGAAAAGAGAGCCTTCATCCACGAAAAGTTCCGTAGCCGCTGTCATCGCCGAAACCATGTTTCGGGGGACAGAAGTCTCTGTTCCGGCACCCTGCCGGGACGGGGAAGTGCCCTCGGATCCATCGCCATCGACTCCACTGCCTGCACTTCGACTCCATGAAGGTTTGTGAGTAGTTCCCGCAGGGACTATGGGTTCTTGGCTGTAGCTAGATGGTACTCTCTCCCATGTGCTTCAATACAATGATCTCATGAGCTGCCTTACATGATTGAGATCGATATGCTATAATCGGTGTTGTGTTTGTTGGGATCCGATGGATTGGTCATTATGTTCAGTATATCTTATAAGTTTGTGAAGTATTTGTTGCTGCAATATTGTTATGCTTAATGCTTGTCACTAGTGCACGAGTGGCATGATCTTAGATCTAGGCTCTATAATTGTTGCTTAGATTGTATCTACAGATTGTATGCACATGTCTTTGTCCGGAACCCGAGGCCCCAAAGTGATCTCAAATTGGGATAGCCGGAGGGGATGGCTTTGATGTGAGGATCACATGTTTTCACCAAGTGTTAATGCTTTGCTCCGGTGCTCTATTAAAAGGAGTACCTTAATTACCAGTAGTTTCCCTCGAGGCCCCGCTGCAAACGGGCTGGTAGGACCAAAGATGTTATGCAAGTTTCTCATTGCGAGCACGTATGACTATATATGGAAAACATGCCTACGATATTAATAGACTGGATATTTTGTCTTAATGCTAAATTCAATTCTGTCAATTGCCCAGCTATAATTTGTTCACCCAACACTTGTTATCTGGAGAGTTACCACTAGTGTAGATCGCCGGGAACTCCGGTCCTTTATTTCATCATCATTGCTTTTCAATCAACTGCGCGCTGGGATATTTTCCAGTGTCATTGCCTCTGTGTTATTGCTACTGCTGTGTTACTATTGCTCTCATATTACTGCTGCATCACATTTCCCTGTCAACACGCCATCAAAATAGTACCAACTATTTTCTGGCGCCGCATCATATTACCACTTTTTCACATCACCCTGTTGCTAGTGCTTTTCCAGGTGTAGCTGAATTGACAACTCCGCTGTCAAGGCTTATAAGTATTCTTTGGCTCCCCTTGTGTCGAATCAATAAATTTGGGTTTTACTTGCCTCGAATACTGTTGCGATCCCCTATACTTGTGGGTCAACACATATCCTCTAGACAGGGAATAGGATGACGATATCGAATAGTAATGTTGTTTATCGCTCTACGATCTACACACATGCGCCATATACCATCTTCCTTAGTGACAAAGGCATCCCGAATGGGCCTGTCGAATAAAGTACCCGAGGTAAACTGAAGGCCCACGACTCGAAACTTTCAAGGCCTAGAAGCCCGGCGAATATTGATAAGGAATCTGGAGTTTTATTAGGAATCATGAATCGTGTAATCATACGGGAAAGACACGGATAACTTCCCAGAGCTTGTAACTTGTACGGCACAAAATCCCTCGGCTATCCCTCTATATAAAGGGGAGCCTAGGGGAGGAGAATCTATCGAATCTATTGTCAACATACACCATAGTTTTCTTAGTAGAGCACTTTTTCGGCTGAACCTTCGAGATCTACTTGCCCTCTACTCTCTACGAAATCCTAAGTCTACAATACGTAGGTATTGACAAGTTAATCCCTTGTCAATTGGCGCCGTCTGTTGGAATTGGAGGCTGCAAGGAGGTGATCTCGATGGCATCATCAACATCATCAACGGCAAGCAACGCGATGGACAGAGGTAAATGGATCCAACCTGATCTTGACAGTTTTGTTCCTCACCCTCCCGCCCGTTTGCATGCATATGCCGATCTGAAGGAGTCAATGGAGATGACGTTCGGGAGTTTCCGCTTCTGCGTCGGGAAAGAAGGATCGCATCGTCACGCGGCACCGATTTTTTCGGGCCCGTTGGCGACCGATTCCGATTTCTCGGGATCATCAACAGCATCGATCGAGTCAGGCGACGAGAAGGTTTCGCCACCAAGCTTCACCAAGCTCGTCGTCGGCAGGGGACTCGCCGATCTGTTCGGCGACATGACTTTCGGGTCGTTCACGGATTCCGATCTGGGTAGCGACTTGGAAAGCATCGACAACTTCGACTTCATCGACAGATCTACTTCTATTCGGGAGGTCTTCGCCGATCTATACGATGGTGTCACCGACCCTGAAGATGATGAAAACACAACTACAATATATCATCAAGTCTGCGCAATCGGGGAATCAAGCCGCCAATAGGATGAGGCTTCGAAGGCTTTCGATGATTTGGGCAATCCATACATCGATCCCGCAGATCTCACGCGGGGAACAGGAAACAAATACATCGGGTCCATGCCGCGAGAAAAAATACAGCCGCCGCAAGCAGCTTGGGATAGAGCTCGGAGAGCCATGAATGGCACAGAGCCGATGACTACCATGGCTACACCAGAAGCGCTGCAAGCATATCAATATAAACTCGCTTGTGCTGGACGAGATTTGGAAAAACAAAGAAAGTTACTCGATGAAAGAAGAGCTGCAGCTTTTGCGTCAAGTGCACGCAGGGCCGCCCTGAGTCGACAATCAGCAACCTCGGGAGATAGTCACAGAGAGGCCCATGCAAGAAACAGATCGCGATTGGCAAATGTGCCTGACCATGAACGAGGGAACTTGATCCAAAACCTCGACATGTCATTTATGTCGATAGACACGAGAGGGCACATCATCCCAAAAACGCCGGAAGCAGGATATATGGCGACACATGCCTTCATACTGTGATACGGGCTGAGCCCGTGTGGGTTGCTCGATCTCACGAATTGACCCGGGTGAGTGTGATTGCGGAGGGGGATTCGCGGGGAAGTGGATGAACGCGAAGAACACGATACAAACACACGCACACAACACAATCGGTTATCCTCGTTGGCCCGAACCACCAACTCGATAGAGGTTGCGAGAAAAGACCTTCCGGTAGAAGTCCCGCAAAGAGGTCGACGAATCGAACCTGAGAGATCTAGAAGATTGAAAAGACCGGAAGGTTGATATAAGTGCAAGCAAAAGACCAAACGGTAGAAGTGCAAGCAAAAGACCAACAATCGGTAGAAGTCACCAAAGAGATCACAAGGAGTCGATACAGAGGTACAATAGTTAGATCATCTAAGGTGGGGGTTTCCAAAATCCACAAAGGGATAATAGAGGCATAAGCCAATTCATCTAAACATCATCTCTCCCTCATGAAGGTGGGGGTAGGTTCCTATTTATAGGTAAGGGGATGAAGGGGTAAGTTACAAGCCAAAGGGGGCTGAGATCTGGTTGAGGTTCGATGGGGCGGAAGTTCTGGCTCCTGGGGGTGGAAGTTCCGGCCGGGCGGAAGTTCCGGTCGGGCCGGAAGTTCCGACCAACTTCCGGCCTAGTTCCGAAACGGCCGATTTCCTTGCAGTAACATCCCGGGGTGTTTAGGCGCGTTTTCGGAACAAGGGCGGAACTTGGGCGGAAGTTCCGGTGGGGCGGAAGTTCCGGCCATCCGGGGCGGAAGTTCCGGTCAGGCGGAAATTCCGGCCATCAGGGGCGGAAGTTCCGGCCTGGAGCGTCCAGCTCCTCTTTCTCCTTCTCTTCCATGCTTCCGTGACATCGGCCTTGCATCCTCGGGTCTCCATGGCATCCTCTCTTCTCCCCGCACTTGTCGTCGGGTTCCTATCATCAAGATATGATGGGGTATGAAGTAGTATATCATCCCAAATAGGCGATTCGAGGCACGCGTAAAGGAGAAGATTCACCTTAGCGTGCCGTCTTGGCGATGAAGCACATGATGCGGTGAAGACCGAATGACAAGGGATTAACTTGTCAATGCCTATGGATTGTAGGCTAGGGTTTAGTTAGAAGTAGAGGGCAAGTAGATCTCGAAGGTTTCAGCCGAAAAGTACTCGACGATTATGAAAACTAGGGTTTGCAGACAATGATTCGATGATCTCCTCGTCCCTCGACCCCCCTTTATATAAGAGGCGGAGCCGAGGGTTTCGTTTTGTACAAGTTACAGAGTCCGGGACGGTTTCTAACTCATCCCGCCAGATTTACAAACAACACTTCCTATTACAATTCTACTTTCCTTAATATATCTTGGGCTCTCGAACCTTCTTATTCTTCGGGTAGTGGGCCTTCATTAAACCCCGGGTACCATCTTTGGCAGGCCCATTTGGGATGCCTATGTCGATAGCCCCGAGATTTTGCTTGAATCGTAGAATCAGGGAAAATCTCCACTGTTTATTTTTATTCGACAATTTAACCTTTTCTATATTTCTTTATATAAATTTCTATATTGTACAGGGATATTGGTAGTTGGGGCTAGTTCATCTGATGGATCAGGTACTAGTTAACTGCTCTAGTGGCAATCCGCAAAAACCTACTTCAAGATCACGTCCCTGGACATGATCTCGGGATACTGGTGTAAACTTCGACAGGTGCCGCTTAAGGTCTTACCATTCTGTCAAGTCCCAGTCAAATTTATCGAATACCTAACGCGTCCGTTAGGATTTTTCTTCGTATCTGTTGATACGGATAAAAATAGCAGAGCGCAGTCTTCGGTGATGCCACGCCCAACAGAATGGATCTGGGGTCTTACCTTCGCAAATTTGCGGCATTCAGAAATTGATCGCGACTTTGGCGTTCTGAGAATATATTGTCGAGTGCTTTTCCGGCTGTTGGAATGGCACATTTTATCGAGTCAAATATGACATATTAATCTCCCGATGGGAGTATATGCGAGTTAATTATAACTCGAAATATACTCTCTTGTTTTTCTATCTTTCTTTCTTTTTCCTTTTTAAATTTCATCGGGTACGCGAACAGCGTTCCCGATGGGAGTAGCTCCGAGGCTACAGCCAAGAACTTGTGCTTGGTTGTAGGCTCAACATTTTAGTCCACCTTGTCATTATATTGCCATTACTTCCCGATATTCTCTCTTTTCTTTCTTCTTCTTTTTATATCTCGGGTGCGCGAACAGCGCTCCCGATGGGAGTAGCCCCGAGGCTACGGCCAAGAACTTGTCTTGGGTTGTAGGCTCCCACAATTTCTATATTTGCCATAGTCGAAATTTTACTTTTATCGAAGTAGCCCCCGAGCATTTGGGCAAAAACTTGTTTCGACCAAAGGCTCCCGAAGTATTCAAATAATTTCTCCTGTCGCCATTGTCCTTTTATTTTTCTTGTCGACATATTTTCCTTTGTCAAATTCTCTTCAGCTCTATTAATAGTCGAAATTTTTCTCGCCTTGTGGGTCCATTGTTCCCACCACGTTGACACGTCGTGCAAGTGGGGGACACACGTCCTCCGCTTTTCTGGCGCACGTTCGATAGCGCTCTGTTCCATTCCATCTCCATAAAAATACCTTTTTACCCTCTTATCTACTGGATCTCTTTTCACCACACGATTTCTTCATCCGACGGTTCATTACTTCTCCCGAAGCCTATATAAACCTTTCTTCAACCTCCGTCCACTCCTTCGCTTGCGCCGCACATCTGCTCCCCTCTGCGAAAACTCCCCTGCGCCCATCTCTTTCTGATCTTCTGCGCACACGAACATTGCTTCTTCAGTGCCGTTGATGCCACCACGCACGCGCCTCACTCGCCATAGCACTCCAGAATCCACGATGGCTGCTGAAGATCTTGAGTGGGAGAGATCTAAAATCTCCAACCAGGACGTCAACCTGATGAAAAGGCTTGGCCTCATGAAGAAGGAAGACGCCATCCGCTTTCCCGGCGAAGAAAGCTACCCCAACCCTCCAATGGAGTACCGGGTTAGTTTCGTTGATCATCTCATCCGTGGCCTTTCTACCCCAATCCACGATTTCCTCCGCGGTCTTCTCTTTGTCTATGGGATTCAGCTGCACCAGCTGACCCCAATTCCATCCTTCACATTTCTATTTTTATCACGCTTTGCGAATGCTTCCTTGGAGTCGCTCCTAATTGGGCTCTTTGGAAGCGCATTTTACTGCCTTCGCCGCAATGGCGCTCACAACGCCACCTACAACATAGGTGGTGTAGTTATCTGTGTACGAACCGATGTCGATTATTTCGACGTCAAATTTCCTGACTCTGTCCAAGGATGGCGCAAAAGGTGGCTCTATATACACGAAGTGCCAATTCCGTGGAACACAACATAGTTCCTTTTGACGGAAACGCAAAAATTCAACGCCGCTACTCCTGGGACGCTGAAGCTTCCGAAGAAGAGAAGAAGGCGACAGAAGCTCTTATGTCTCGTATTCATCAGCTCCAAAATACTCGAGGCAAAGAGTTATCTGGTGTCCAAATCACTGCCTATTTTCTTAGGATTAGAGTGCAGCCTCTTCGGGCTCGCAAAAATCCCCTTTGGACATATTCGGTGCCAATGACGCCAATAGGCTCTCCGGTGATCTTTACGTGAAGGACTTGGAGAAGCTTATTCGAAGAATCACCTCGCTGAGCAAGAGGGATCCTATTCCTTCCTCTTGTCGCGTGGAGCCATACAGCTCCACCAATCCACTCCCCGAGGTATTTTGTCTTCTCGAATTTTTATTTTGTTCTGAATTTTCTCTGCATCTCATTGTATTGATATTCCTCTATTTTTCCTTTTGCCGCTATTTTCCTGCAGAATCATCCTACTATGGCTTCCCTTCCTCCTCTTCCTGAGGATGGAGAAGTCGAAGAAATGGGCATTGTCACTGATGACAATCAAGAAGCTCCATCCTTTGTGAATGATCCCGTGGATTCTCGAAAATCTGCGGGATCTTCGGAAGACACTACGTCGGTCCAATCTCCTCCTCCCGCCGTTTCTCCACAGAAGAAAAGGAAGAGGAGTAATGCCGAAGATTCCGGTACATCCAAAGCCGAAGAAGTTGTTCCTTCTCATCCGAAGGCAGCTTATGATCCTTATATTGAATCCCTCGTCAGCTCGTAAGTTTTCCTTGACTTCCCCTTATTTACTGTAGTCGAAGTTTTTCCTTGTCTTGCTTTTTATGCTATTTGATCCTCACTCGCAGTGATGACGAGGAAGAAGTACCAACTCGTGACGTAGCTCCTCGAACGAGCACGTCACATACTTTAGTTATTTCGGAGAAACCCGTTGAAGGAGAAGAATCGTCGCCTCCTCAACAAAATGTTGATACATCTACTCCTCCTTCAAGCCCCTTGTCCCTTCACCAAAAAGGGCAAGGGTTGAAATGATCATTGAGCCTCCCCCTCAATTGAGCAGCTCTTCGTCGCAACTCTTGGATGATGTAAGTTTGTCGATGTCTATATTTCTTCTATTTTGCTTTTTTAGACCCTTACTTTTTTATAATGCCGACGTTTTCCCCTTCGTTCTTCTTCTTTGACAGCCTATGATCAAGGATCTTATCCGCATCGGGTCCCAATTTATTGGGTACCGCGAGTATGCCAGCAGAGCCGAAGGTAATAACTTTTATATTTACTGTTCTTCCTGAATTTTGCTCCTTTTTTGTTTGTCGCGATTTTTTGATCTTTCTTTCCCCTTTTTTATCTTGATAGAGAAACTTGCAGAGGCCAACAAGCGTGCCGACGCACTTGCTCACAAACTAGAGCACAGTGAGGCGGCTCGCGAGAAAGCCGAACTTGCCGCTAGCGAAGCTAAAGCTGAGGCTGATGATGCCAAAACAAAGGCTGCTAGTGTCGAGGAACTGAGAAAAGGCTCAAAGATGCTTGAATCTGCTTTAGACGAGCGAAAGCTGCACAAGCTGCACGTGAGCAAGGGATCATCAAGCGTTTGAAGTCGCAAAGTCGACGTACGCTGAGTAATATCATCAATCCCTTCTATTTTATTGTACTTCCTGTTTCTTGGTTTTTGACTAATGTTTTGTCTCGTGTGGCAGCCCAAACGGATCAGGATTTTGATCTGGATAATCCTGTCAATGACCCTCTCCTCGACGCACTTTCTCTTCTGGAGTTTCATGGGCGCGAAATACGTGAAGGCGTGGCCAATGCCAGTGCAGGTTTGTCGGCGTTGTTCCCCTACTTCTTCCCGAAGAAAGAGGAACCTTCGACTTTCCTTGCCCTTGCCAAGCTTTTCAATTCATCGGAAGACCTTGGACTGAAGATGCGTCATGAAAATATGAAGGTTGCTGTCGAAAATACTGTTGCCCTGGTTGCTGACAGCCAACAGACTCTTGACTGGATGAAGGTTGGCGACACCGATCAAATAGAACAGTCGAGATGGAAGTCGTTGATTAAGGCGGCCAAGCCCAACACGAAGAAGATCCTGGCATATCTCGGGATCAAGCCATCTTCGACTCCTAGCTCATCGAGGCCGGAGGTCTAGTTGCATGCCTCCTTGTTTTTTCTTTTTGTTTCTTTTGCCCTTGTCGCCATTTTAGCCTTGGCGACAATTACTCTGTTAGTCCCTCTGGAGAACTTTCTTTTGTAATGTCCATGTAAATTTTCTAGAAAGTAATGAAATTCCTCTTCGTGCTTTTCATTGATCCTGGGCCTTTCTTTTCCGGTTAATATTTGATAATTACTCGACCACTCCTTGCTCTGTCGCTGCCTCACCTGCATCTTCCTTCTCGAAGAAAGTACTAGTCGACCATAATCCCCTCGAAAGTTCGTCGAGCAAACATTTGTCGGAAGATTTGCAAGAACTTCGACAACAACTTCAATCTATGAAGAAACAAACTTTGGCCATGATGGAACAATCTCGGAAAGCATCTGAACGAGAACAACTTGCTCTTCAACAAGCCCAAGGAGCTATGGCTGCTAGGGATGCTGCTGTATTGGAAGCAAAATGTAACACCCCAACTTTTGCAACCTTGTTTAATTGTCCTGAGTGCAAAAATTAGGGGGAACAAAAACTTTTTCTAAAAACTAATTAGATAAGTTGTCTTGATCTATTTGTTATAATGAATTGCTTTGATCTGTTGGTTGATGAATTGTCTTGATTTGCTTGTTGAGCTTTTTCTTGAGATACCGCAAAGAACAACACCTCTAGTGGTAAAAGCATCCTTGAATTCAAAACTTGGGATCATCTACCCCTTAAAACAGCCATCTCTTACACTATAGTCGAAACCCTAAGGCTTTATAAATTTGGCTAAGTCCCAAAACTTGTTTAAGGTTCCATTTTGGAACCCCTGGATTAAGCTACCCCTTGCCATCTGATGCAATGCACTTGGTCCTAGACCTACCTTGTCATGATCACTTCCCAACCATGTCCTTGCCTTTAACCAAATCACTCTTATACCCACTTTTCCTTGTTGGTTTTGGAGCCAATTCAATAAAATGTTTTGGAAGGCTTAAAATGTCCAAACTTTGGTAGTTGATCTCTAAGAACCCTCAAGCTGTTATTGGTGACCTCAATGCATGGATCTCATCTGTGTAACACCCTCTACAACTTCCACGTCTTGCATGTCCCAATCTACCCCCACAATTCTTATTTTCACTTGATCTTGCACCCTATCCACTATTTCAGCACAAGATCACTTGCTCCTCTTTTATCCTTTGTTTATCTTTATTCCAAGCTTAATCTCCACAAAACCAAGAGTGAAGATGGTAGCTACATTATGTAGCCACCATATACCCGTGAGATCACTTCTCCCAAAATATTTGATTTATCAAAAACCCTATTTAAGATTCTTCTCTAATTTTCACTACAAAACTAATCCTAGTTTTAGCAAAGCCTTTCAATTTTATTTTCTCAAACAAAATAGGAAATGTGTGTGGTATATCATATCACCTTATCTCCTCCCAAAAATATTTTCTTTATAATAATTCTCCTTGTTTTGTTTTCTAACAAAATGCATGGTATGGTACTTATACCATTTCTTGTTTTTCTCTTGCTTGCTTTTAAACATGAGAAAAATCTACCTTGCTCTATAAAGTGAGTAGAAAATTTTGAACTCCTATATTCCACCTAGTTTCTCTCAACATTTTCAAATTACTTTTCATTTCGAAAATTGCCATAGCCATAGAAAAGATCCCAATCTTAGTTCTTGAGCCATATTTATATAGTAACCTTTGTGCACCCACTATACCTCTTTATTGACACCTAATAATGCTTATGCATTATTGTATGGGATCATGCTAACACCTCCTTTTCTCTCTTTTTACCCATATTGAGTATCACATATTTCAACTCTCCATTTCCTTCTACCTTGATCAAACATATCACTACCTTGCCATCATTAGTAACATCACCTAGAATATTTGCCTAGTCCATTTGGGAATTTTGCATGGCCATATAGGATGGACACAAAATGTGGCCGGCCATGTTGTGCATGGCATGATTTGGAATCACTTCCTTCCTTCTCCCTCCCTCCTCTCTTGGTCAAATCTTGGGAAGCCACCCACCTGCACCCCTACCACCCCTAGCACCCTGCATTCCCTCCCTCTCCCCATAGTAAAACCCTACACCAGCCCCTACCTTGTTTCTTCCCCTTCCCAATGCCATCAATGGCACTTGAGCATGGTTTTGGCTAGGATCTTGATGAGATCTTGCTGCAGCCCTCCTCTCCATCCACCAGCACGAGACTCAAGACCATACACTACCCCCTGGACACCATCAAGGCAACCCTAGCCAGCCTCTACCCCTCCATTACTCCTCTCTCTCTCTCGGTGGGCACCCAAACTTGGTCAGGACGACAGCCAGCGCCCCAACGCCCGAGGCTGCGCCATGATGAAGCCCTGGCACACCTCTACCCAATGGGCATGGTCCCGAGGCAAGCCCAGCCCCGCAGCCTCTAGCATGTGCTTGCCAAGAACATGGTCACCCCGCACTGGCCATGCCTGCGCGTTCCCGACCATCGTCGCCTCTCTAGTAAAGTCCTGTGTCATAGGCCTGTAAGGCACCGTATCTTGACCCTATCCAGTACCCTAGATCCCTCCCTAACCCCCGTTCCATCATTTGATTCGTACCGAACACCTGCGTCCAGCCTCGGAAACCACCTCTCTGTGACATGCTCAGCACGCGTATCCCCGGGTTTTCAGCTGCACTGGATTCGCCTCTGGATGCCCTTCATGATTCCACCACCCAGCTGACCATTCACGCTCACCCTCGCGCGTCCATCATCGCCCTACACCGTGTCTACCATGAACCCGGCCTTGGCTATAAAAAGCGGACGAACGACCAGCCTCTCCCTTCGCCACTCCTCTCCACTCCAGACCCCTCCTCTCCACGTCCCTGAGCCTCACAGAGAGCACCAAGGCGCCCCCTTTGCTGCAGCACGCCGGCGTGGTCACCACTGCCGTGGTCACCGTCAAGGAGACGGGAGAAGTGGACGTCGCCCCCGTCGACCTCGTCGCTCCCTCTCCCTTTCAACCCTTCTCCTACCTCCTCTGGCCCTCACCACTCCCTCTGATGCCCTCCAGGTTCGTCGAAGCCGCCGCCGTCGTCGCCTTGCCGGGAGATGCTGCGACGCCGAAGCTCTCGGGCGGAGCTGCTGCACGCGGAGAAGGCGCCGCGAGCTCTCCCCTGCACCGCCGCGTAACGCCACTGCCCCGCCCAGCCTCCGCCGACCACTTCCGCTCGATCGCCGGTAAGCCCTGGAGCGCCCGCCTTCGATCTCCGTTCGCCGCACGAGCGTCTGCATCACGAGGGAGACGCCCAGAGCGTCCCGTGCATGCGTGCATGGCCCTCTGGCCACGTCAGCCCACAGCCTGGCCCACCCGGGCCCCTTCTTTTCTTTTTCTTTTTCTTTCCCTGCCCGCGTGGAAACTCCCCTGGGCCGGCCCGTTCCCTTCACAGCGCGGCCCAGCTCTCTCACAAATCGGCCCAGAGCTTTCCCGCCCAGTTTCCCGTTTGAAAAATTATTTAAACATTTCAGTTTTTGAATTTAAAACCTGTGCACCATTTCGTGGATAACTTGAGATCTACACTTCGAAATCCAATGAAACCAACTGTGTTAGAACCAGAATTTCAAGATCTTTCACATGCCATTAACCTCATATTTTTAGGATTTTTTATACGAATTTTAGTGTAATAAACTTGCTCTATGTATTCTGTACACTCCACAAAAATCCTAAAATCATAGATTTAATATTTTTGACTGATTCCAATTGTGATGATCTTGTTTTAATGTTGTCCATCTTGGAAAAATAATATTGGTCCCTGTTAGAACTAATTCTGGATCGTTTATAAAAGTGGTATGTCACATAAAATGTTGTCCATTTAAGCACTTGTTCTTTTTAATTGATTTCTACCCCAACCCATTTTCCTCATAAATTTGGACAAATCATGTTTTCACTTTAATACAACATATACCCCTGCATGCTTTGTCATAATCTTTTAAAACTTGATTCTTGAGTTATGTGTTGATTGTGTGTTGCCCTTTTATTTTCACGACGCTAGATACAAACGTGGGAGAAGCCGAAGGAGAAGATTTTGGAGAAGGTGTTGAAGAAGACCAGGGACTAGCCAGCCAAGGCAAGCCATCTCTTGATCTCTGATTGACGTGTCTCATATTGTTGTCACCTTATTATTACTCTTGTCTCTTGATCTTGTGTGTGTTAGTCTCTTTATCTTGTCGATGCATGCTTTGTCTTAAGCATGATGATCCTCTTGGTCATACTTCATGATCATCTTAGTAAGTGTTGGTATACTTGTTGATCATGGCTATGACATCCTACCTTGTTGAGTTACATGCTTACCTTAAGCATGTGACACTTCTTGTCAATTCACTCCTACACCCCTTGTGAGTGTAGTAGTAACAACATCATGATCTTGGTGTACTCTCATTTTGAGATGAGTATGCCTACCTACCTTAGGTATGTCAAATGTGGTTGACCACCCTCACTTCTATTAGTGTTGGTTGGTTAACACCACAAATCTGAAAGTATTTCCCTCTTATGTTGACAACATGCATGCTTACCCTAAGCATGTATGCCCCCTTGACCACCTATATTAGCATCTTCTTAGTGGCATGATGATTAACATCATGACCCTTGTTTAATCATACTACTTATGTTGTCCCTACGCATGCTTATCCTAAGTATGTATGATCCCCTTGACACCTCATTTATCGCCTCCTTAATGGTATGATGGCTAGCATCATGCCATTGCTGTCTCTTAGTTCTTACATGAAACTATAGGTTGGGAACCCCTTGGAAAAATACCTTGTTGAAAAGAATTTTTGGAAAACCTTGGGTGAGTTGGACTTACCTAAGTGTGTGTTTATGAAAGGAAATGATCTTGGCAAAGATGGTTGGAAAGAGAATCTTGTTTATGAAAACTTTGGCGCCTAAGTACTCACCCGTGACAATTAACCCGCGCAACCACATCTACTCCAACGTGGGCACGGAGCTTAGCTTGACGTTTGTTCTTCTTAGCATGAGGCACCGCACAACTATACAAGGGTACGGTTACCCCGAGTCCGGGTTGTCATCTTTGGGACAATAGTATAACGGGAGGCCTTCGGGGCTGACCCGTCCGGAAGACACTATGGGTCTCCTGGCTTGGCGGTGGAGCCACGCTCAAGAGGAGGTGAGCTGCCATGGTGCCGGGGAGGTACATACTCCATAGGGTAGGACCTCTTGCTAAGTCGAATGGGCGAAAAGCTATGTTCGGGTATCCGTCGTGGCATATGTTGTTATGCGGGGATGATGCCCACACGATAGGTATCCGGATAGAGGTGGGGAAAGTGTGCAAACTCTGCGGAGTAAAATCTATTCGAATAGCCGCGTCCGCGGTCATGGACGGTTGGAATGGCTGTTGCTTAGCCTGATGAGTTTTGTTTTTACAAAATGGTTTGACAAAGGAAAGGAAAGAACTTGTTTTGAAGTACCGGAAGGGTACGGGAAAGGATGTGTCGACCATATGGAGATGGTCGGGAAGGATAAATAAAATTGGGTTACCCCATCCTAGTGTTTTATGTTGTGGAACTCTTTTGAAGTAGCTTCTTCCACAAAGATATAGAGATGTCATAGAACCCTCTTAGTGTCCCCTTCAACTGCGAAGTTGGAATACTATAGAGAAACTATTCTCCTCTTCATGCTATATCCACAAGAGAAACTATTTTCTTCTTCATGCTATTTCCACAAGAGAAATTAGCTCTTCTCTCTTGTCTTCTCTAGTTAGAATTGTTATTACCTTCTTGATGGTTTGCGAGTACAATTCCAAATGTACTCACGGCTTTGTCCCTGGCTATTTACTTGGCCAGACTTGGAGAAGTTCGACAGATGAAGGAGGAGTTGACGACGTCTATGCGAGCTAGGAACATCTTCCCAGTCAGTTGCCTGTAGGGTTATGGCAGATGACTTGGGTACTGCGCTGCTGAAGTGATGATGCTACTCTGATGTTTAGTTAGGCCCTTCGAGGCTATTATGTAAGTATTGGTCAGGTGACCATGTTGTAATTTTCTTATTCCGCTTTGTAATGGATGGTGTAATTTGATATCGGTTCGGTTATGTGTTCACGACACACTCGATCATGGGATCGTGAATCGTATACATAACAGGGAATTTCGGACAGCTAGTCCGGGGTCCCCACAGAGCTGGTATCAGAGCCAGGTTGACTGTAGGAGACCTTAGTTAGCATGGATGTTAGTTAGGAAACAAGTACTTGGGAAAAACTATTTACGAAACGAAATTCTTTCTTTAGTCGGAAGAATAGCTTCTACTCCTCCTATTTCTTCTAAATTCTTATCTCTTCGCTTTATTAAAATGTTTGAAAATTCTTACTCTATTGTCTCATCCACTTCAAACCTACATATTGGACGATGTCCCCAACTCAGACCGGAGACTCGAACTCAAAGATGGATCAATACCTCAGGAAGACTCATGCATCTCCAACAGCAGCTATTGAAGATTGGAGGCCAACTTAGTGTGCCCACAAAGGGATAATTAGATCATGTCTGTGGTTCTCACCAAAGTCTGTCAGGGAGCTGACCTTGTTCCTCTTTGGACCCGCACTTTTGCAGTCGTCAAGGATCAAGTCCTCAATTTCTTGACTAGTAATTTTTAGGTTCATCACGAGAAGTTGTCGTCTATGGAGCTCTTCAGCAACTAATCCTCCGAAGGCCTCACGTCCCCGGGATGTTGAACAAGAAGACTATGCAGTTTTAGCCTCTGCCTCAACATCGAAGACTCAACACCAGGCCTGCTCCCACTTCCCCAAAAGTCCATGTTGAAGCCAATGCCAACAAGATGAGGACGTCAGCAGATGTGACCAAACCCAAACCCCATATAGGATGGATAGGACAAACTCAATCACTTTGATTGAGCTACCCCCGCGTATTATGCATACATGGGTACTTATGTTACCATGTCTAGTTTGCTGATTGCTTGTAGTTCCCTAAGCGTGCTGCCTTGAGTGTTTTTATCTGTTTGTTGTGTGTGTCTGATTGTCTTGGTCTTTTGGTCTGAAAAACACTCTTTCTGTGATAACCCAACGTAGGAAGCCTCCCTAGATGTTTTCACTCTCACCTACCTCGCCGATAGAAAGCTAACTGCTAGTTACCGGATAAGTTAAGGAAAGACTCTAACTCTAGCCCTGTTAGCAAATGATTTTCAAACATTAGAAAAACTAACCCGAACCCCTATCTACGCTAACTACCTTCAAGATCAGGTGAAGCATCTCTACTACGCCAAGAAAGCCGAAGCCCCTACCTTCAAGAGTGACTGCAACTCTGCGAGAAGCCTTACTAACTTGGTCTAACCTGGGAGTATAATCGCGCTAACCCTGAGAATAACTTTTTGAAACCACCCTCTAACACACCGTCTAACAAGTTGAGAGAACAATAACATCAAAGCCAAGTTACATCACATGGTTCATCTGGTCCTCATCAAGTGAAGCTCATGAAGATACCTCCAGACTCAAGATTAGGTGTAATTTACCCGCTCACTTCTTAACGGGGATAGGTGAGCACTGACCCTCAAGCTGAATACCTTCTCTGACAACCGTTGTTGCTGCTTCACATGGAGACCGACCAGGCGTGTCATCAACTTACTAACTTACCGCGCATCCTATGGTTTAGTAAACACCGTGAGTGCCTCTTGATGTCGTGGACTACACATCGCCCATGAAGATCCTTCAACTGATTACGGAAGATTGACGACTTCTTCAGAAGCCCCAGACAGAGCCACAAGGCAGAAGTTCAGAGTATTTCTGAAGCCCCCGATGAAAAATCTTAAGGGTGGAAGACTTCGTCTTCCACTAAAAATTGGAGCTGACCCTAAAATTTTAAACCTTTCTAGAAACCGTTGGAAACTTGGGATGCACTAACTCCCCTTGAAGCTGTGGACTGCACCTCGCTCCCTGAAGATGCTTCAACTTAAGACGAGAGAAAGATCACTTCTTCGAAAGCACCGACAAGACCCGTAGCCGAAGCTTAGAGTTTTTAAACCCCCTTATGAACAATTTTAAGGGTGGAAGACTTCGTCCTCCACTAAAATTTAAAGTTAACTCCAAAAAGTTTTCAACCCTGCTAAAGCACCACTGGAGTGCACTGACTCTCCCAGAATCTTGAACCCCCGCTAGGATCGCTTAGAAGCTACAGATCTAACACCTACATGGAGTAGCCAACCTCTTCATGAAGCTCGCCATCGGCAGGAATCCATCATGTATCCCAGAAGATGAAGCAACGACCTTCTCAACAATGGCACATCTACAGAAAACTGGAGTCTAACTTTAGTTACACTTTACAACCCCTCTAGTTCTACGCTTAGTAATCTCGGGACGAGATTATTTTAAGGGTGGAAGATCTGTAACACCCCAACTTTTGCAACCTTGTTTAATTGTCCTGAGTGCAAAAATTAGGGGGAACAAAAACTTTTTCTAAAAACTAATTAGATAAGTTGTCTTGATCTATTTGTTATAATGAATTGCTTTGATCTCGTTGGTTGATGAATTGTCTTGATTTGCTTGTTGAGCTTTTTCTTGAGATACCGCAAAGAACAACACCTCTAGTGGTAAAAGCATCCTTGAATTCAAAACTTGGGATCATCTACCCCTTAAAACAGCCATCTCTTACACTATAGTCGAAACCCTAAGGCTTTATAAATTTGGCTAAGTCCCAAAACTTGTTTAAGGTTCCATTTTGGAACCCTCGGATTAAGCTACCCCTTGCCATCTGATGCAATGCACTTGGTCCTAGACCTACCTTGTCATGATCACTTCCCAACCATGTCCTTGCCTTTAACCAAATCACTCTTATACCCACTTTTCCTTGTTGGTTTTGGAGCCAATTCAATAAAATGTTTTGGCGAGGCTTAAAATGTCCAAACTTTGGTAGTTGATCTCTAAGAACCCTCAACTGTTATTGGTGACCTCAATGCATGGATCTCATCTGTGTAACACCCTCTACAACTTCCACGTCTTGCATGTCCCAATCTACCCCCACAATTCTTATTTTCACTTGATCTTGCACCCTATCCACTATTTCAGCACAAGATCACTTGCTCCTCTTTTATCCTTTGTTTATCTTTATTCCAAGCTTAATCTCCACAAAACCAAGAGTGAAGATGGTAGCTACATTATGTAGCCACCATATACCCGTGAGATCACTTCTCCCAAAATATTTGATTTATCAAAAACCCTATTTAAGATTCTTCTCTAATTTTCACTACAAAACTAATCCTAGTTTTAGCAAAGCCTTTCAATTTTATTTTCTCAAACAAAATAGGAAATGTGTGTGGTATATCATATCACCTTATCTCCTCCCAAAAATATTTTCTTTATAATAATTCTCCTTGTTTTGTTTTCTAACAAAATGCATGGTATGGTACTTATACCATTTCTTGTTTTTCTCTTGCTTGCTTTTAAACATGAGAAAAATCTACCTTGCTCTATAAAGTGAGTAGAAAATTTTGAACTCCTATATTCCACCTAGTTTCTCTCAACATTTTCAAATTACTTTTCATTTCGAAAATTGCCATAGCCATAGAAAAGATCCCAATCTTAGTTCTTGAGCCATATTTATATAGTAACCTTTGTGCACCCACTATACCTCTTTATTGACACCTAATAATGCTTATGCATTATTGCATGGGATCATGCTAACACCTCCTTTTCTCTCTTTTTACCCATATTGAGTATCACATATTTCAACTCTCCATTTCCTTCTACCTTGATCAAACATATCACTACCTTGCCATCATTAGTAACATCACCTAGAATATTTGCCTAGTCCATTTGGGAATTTTGCATGGCCATATAGGATGGACACAAAATGTGGCCGGCCATGTTGTGCATGGCAAGATTTGGAATCACTTCCTTCCTTCTCCCTCCCTCTTCTCTTGGTCAAATCTTGGGAAGCCACCCACCTGCACCCCTACCACCCCTAGCACCCCTGCATTCCCTCCCTCTCCCCATAGTAAAACCCTACACCAGCCCCTACCTTGTTTCTTCCCCTTCCCAATGCCATCAATGGCACTTGAGCATGGTTTTGGCTAGGATCTTGATGAGATCTTGCTGCAGCCCTCCTCTCCATCCACCAGCACGAGACTCAAGACCATACACTACCCCCTGGACACCATCAAGGCAACCCTAGCCAGCCTCTAGCCCTCCATTACTCCTCTCTCTCTCTCTCGGTGGGCACCCAAACTTGGTCAGGACGACAGCCCGCGCCCCAACGCCCGAGGCTGCGCCATGATGAAGCCCTGGCACACCTCTACCCAACGGGCATGGTCCCGAGGCAAGCCCAGCCCCGCAGCCTCTAGCATGTGCTTGCCAAGAACATGGTCACCCCGCACTGGCCATGCCTGCGCGTTCCCGACCATCGTCGCCTCTCTAGTAAAGTCCTGTGTCATAGGCCTGTAAGGCACCGTATCTTGACCCTATCCAGTACCCTAGATCCCTCCCTAACCCCCGTTCCATCATTTGATTCGTACCGAACACCTGCGTCCAGCCTCGGAAACCACCTCTCTGTGACATGCTCAGCACGCGTATCCCCGGGTTTTCAGCTGCACTGGATTCGCCTCTGGATGCCCTTCATGATTCCACCACCCAGCTGACCATTCACGCTCACCCTCGCGCGTCCATCATCGCCCTACACCGTGTCCACCATGAGCCCGGCCTGGCTATAAAAAGCGGACGAACGCCCCAGCATCTCCCTTCGCCACTCCTCTCCACTCCAGACCCCTCCTCTCCGCCTCCCTGAGCCGCACAGAGAGCACCAAGGCGTCCCCTTGCTGCAGCACGCCGGCGTGGTCACCACTGCCGTGGCCACCGTCAAGGAGACGGGAGAAGTGGACGTCGCCCCCGTCGACCTCGTCGCTCCCTCTCCCTTTCAACCCTTCTCCTACCTCCTCTGGCCCTCACCACTCCCTCTGATGCCCTCCAGGTTCGTCGAAGCCGCCGCCGTCGTCGCCTTGCCGGGAGATGCTCGCGACGCCGAGCTCTCGGGCGGAGCTGCTGCACGCGGAGAAGGCGCCGCGAGCTCTCCCCTGCACCGCCGCGTAACGCCACTGCCCCGCCCAGCCTCCGCCGACCACTTCCGCTCGATCGCCGGTAAGCCCTGGAGCGCCCGCCTTCGATCTCCGTTCGCCGCACGAGCGTCTGCATCACGAGGGAGACACCCAGAGCGTCCCGTGCATGCGTGCATGGCCCTCTGGCCACGTCAGCCCACAGCCTGGCCCACCCGGGCCCCTTCTTTTCTTTTTCTTTTTCTTTCCCTGCCCGCGTGGAAACTCCCCCGGGCCGGCCCGTTCCCTTCACGCCGCGGCCCAGCTCTCTCACAAATCGGCCCGCAGCTTTCCCGCCCAGTTTCCCGTTTGAAAAATTATTTAAACATTTCAGTTTTTGAATTTAAAACCTGTGCACCATTTCGTGGATAACTTGAGATCTACACTTCGAAATCCAATGAAACCAACTGTGTTAGAACCAGAATTTCAAGATCTTTCACATGCCATTAACCTCATATTTTTAGGATTTTTTATACGAATTTTAGTGTAATAAACTTGCTCTATGTATTCTGTACACTCCACAAAAATCCTAAAATCATAGATTTAATATTTTTGACTGATTCCAATTGTGATGATCTTGTTTTAATGTTGTCCATCTTGGAAAAATAATATTGGTCCCTGTTAGAACTAATTCTGGATCGTTTATAAAAGTGGTATGTCACATAAAATGTTGTCCATTTAAGCACTTGTTCTTTTTAATTGATTTCTACCCCAACCCATTTTCCTCATAAATTTGGACAAATCATGTTTTCACTTTAATACAACATATACCCCTGCATGCTTTGTCATAATCTTTTAAAACTTGATTCTTGAGTTATGTGTTGATTGTGTGTTGCCCTTTTATTTTCACGACGCTAGATACAAACGTGGGAGAAGCCGAAGGAGAAGATTTTGGAGAAGGTGTTGAAGAAGACCAGGGACTAGCCAGCCAAGGCAAGCCATCTCTTGATCTCTGATTGACGTGTCTCATATTGTTGTCACCTTATTATTACTCTTGTCTCTTGATCTTGTGTGTGTTAGTCTCTTTATCTTGTCGATGCATGCTTTGTCTTAAGCATGATGATCCTCTTGGTCATACTTCATGATCATCTTAGTAAGTGTTGGTATACTTGTTGATCATGGCTATGACATCCTACCTTGTTGAGTTACATGCTTACCTTAAGCATGTGACACTTCTTGTCAATTCACTCCTACACCCCTTGTGAGTGTCGTAGTAACAACATCATGATCTTGGTGTACTCTCATTTTGAGATGAGTATGCCTACCTACCTTAGGTATGTCAAATGTGGTTGACCACCCTCACTTCTATTAGTGTTGGTTGGTTAACACCACAAATCTGAAAGTATTTCCCTCTTATGTTGACAACATGCATGCTTACCCTAAGCATGTATGCCCCCTTGACCACCTATATTAGCATCTTCTTAGTGGCATGATGATTAACATCATGACCCTTGTTTAATCATACTACTTATGTTGTCCCTACGCATGCTTATCCTAAGTATGTATGATCCCCTTGACACCTCATTTATCGCCTCCTTAATGGTATGATGGCTAGCATCATGCCATTGCTGTCTCTTAGTTCTTACATGAAACTATAGGTTGGGAACCCCTTGGAAAAATACCTTGTTGAAAAGAATTTTTGGAAAACCTTGGGTGAGTTGGACTTACCTAAGTGTGTGTTTATGAAAGGAAATGATCTTGGCAAAGATGGTTGGAAAGAGAATCTTGTTTATGAAAACTTTGGCGCCTAAGTACTCACCCGTGACAATTAACCCGCGCAACCACATCTACTCCAACGTGGGCACGGAGCTTAGCTTGACGTTTGTTCTTCTTAGCATGAGGCACCGCACAACTATACAAGGGTACGGTTACCCCCGAGTCCGGGTTGTCATCGTTGGGACAATAGTATAACGGGAGGCCTTCGGGGCTGACCCGTCCGGAAGACACTATGGGTCTCCCGGCTTGGCGGTGGAGCCACGCTCAAGAGGAGGTGAGCTGCCATGGTGCCGGGAGGTACATACTCCATAGGGTAGGACCTCTTGCTAAGTCGAATGGGCGAAAAGCTATGTTCGGGTATCCGTCGTGGCATATGTTGTTATGCGGGGATGATGCCCACACGATAGGTATCCGGATAGAGGTGGGGAAAGTGTGCAAACTCTGCAGAGTAAAATCTATTCGAATAGCCGCGTCCGCGGTCATGGACGGTTGGAATGGCTGTTGCTTAGCCTGATGAGTTTTGTTTTTACAAAATGGTTTGACAAAGGAAAGGAAAGAACTTGTTTTGAAGTACCGGAAGGGTACGGAAAGGATGTGTCGACCATATGGAGATGGTCGGGAAGGATAAATAAAATTGGGTTACCCCATCCTAGTGTTTTATGTTGTGGAACTCTTTTGAAGTAGCTTCTTCCACAAAGATATAGAGATGTCATAGAACCCTCTTAGTGTCCCCTTCAACTGCGAAGTTGGAATACTATAGAGAAACTATTCTCCTCTTCATGCTATATCCACAAGAGAAACTATTTTCTTCTTCATGCTATTTCCACAAGAGAAATTAGCTCTTCTCTCTTGTCTTCTCTAGTTAGAATTGTTATTACCTTCTTGATGGTTTGCGAGTACAATTCCAAATGTACTCACGGCTTTGTCCCCGGCTATTTACTTGGCCAGACTTGGAGAAGTTCGACGGATGAAGGAGGAGTTGACGACGTCTATGCGAGCTAGGAACATCTTCCCGCTCGGTTGCTCGTAGGGTTATGGCGGATGACTTGGGTACTCGCGTCGCTCGAAGTGATGATGCTACTTCGATGTTTAGTTAGGCCCTTCGAGGCTATTATGTAAGTATTGGTCGGGTGACCATGTTGTAATTTTCTTATTCCGCTTTGTAATGGATGGTGTAATTTGATATCAGTTCGGTTATGTGTTCACGACACACTGATCATGGGATCGTGAACTGTATACATAACAGGGAATTTCGGACAGCTAGTCCGGGGTCCCCACACAAAAGGAGCCACGACCCGAGAAAATAGTATGCTTGAGCTAATGCTGGAAGCTAGTACAGATATGTTAGGTACGTTTTTGCTTTCTTTTGATGCCTTCTCTTTATTTTGCTGTGCCTTTCTTCCAATTTCTTGCCCTGTCGATTTTAACAGGCTCAGTTCTTGATTCTGCTGCCGAAGATCAGAGAGTGAATGAGAGAACAAATCTTCTTGTCAATCTTTCCCTTAACCATGGTTGTTTGTTCTGGGCCACTCCTGAACGAACCCAACAAATTGTTAGGTTCCAAGATCGTGCTTGCCAAGTGCGCGACTTTCTCAATTTTTGCACGGCGACATTAACCCTTGTCTATAGGAATTTATTTCCTCGAAACGAGGTTCCAAAAACTCTTCCCGAATTATTAGAGGTATTCGAGAGATGCTCCCCGCATTCATAACTTTGTGCGGGCTCAACTTTCTGCTTGGAGCGAGATTCGCCATGATTATGATAAACATCTGTTATCCAAAGTTAGACCTGACGAAGATTGTTGCTGGTTGCCTGGCCAAGAAAACTCGTCGGAAAAATGATATCGACTCAATCGATGCTATGGTAGCTCCCGTGGCCGAATCAATGATAGATGAACTTCTTCGGATGGACTCAGAGTTTTTTATCAAGGGTTCTTATGCTGAACATAAAACAACCGAGAGGCCTGTCCGTAGATAGTATCTTGGGATTTAACCGATTTGTATTATATTGGACCTTGTATCTTATTCCTCTTTTTTACTTCCGAAGGAATTTATTGTATATTGCCGAAGCCCTCTATATTGTTGAAGCCCCCGAGCCTAACTGGGTGAAGGTTGTACTATTTTTTCCTCCTTGAAATCTATCTTTCCTGTTGTAATGAGACATCCTTGTTTTTCCCTTGGATGGATTGCCAATCTTCGAGTATCTTTGATGTCGAAGTTCTATATTTGTATTGCGAGGTTCTTAGACCAAAGCACTTAAGTTTTTTGATGTGTACACTATATTTATGATTGCTGGCTTCTGTTTTTTATATTTGGCGAGGTATTAATGTACCAAGGCGAAATATTTCAGTGAATCTATATTGAATGTATTTTGAGACTTAGGCGTTGAGCCCCCGAGCGTGTCGAAAAAAATAAGAAGTGTATCTCCACTATCTTTATTATATTGCGGCACCACGAGCCCGCCTCATTAAAAACCTTTTCCGGCCCCACTCGGTGCCCCGAAAAAGGAAAAGAGTGCGTCTGAAAACTCGTGGGCGTTTCAGTACATTGAAGTTTTACAAGGACTATATTTTAATTCTAGGCGTAGAACCGCCTGAGTTGCGCCACGTTCCAGGGGTTTTGCTCCTCCACCCCTGTCTTCTTGTCCTTTATCCTGTATGCTCCTCCTCCAATTACTTCTGTGACGATATAGGGACCAAGCCATGGTGACTCGAGTTTTTCATGACTTTTTGCGTGAGCCGAAGAACTAAGTCCCCCACTTGAAAAGATCTTGGCCGCAAACGTCGACTGTGGTAATTCTTCAAGTCCTGTTGATATTTGGTGACCCTTGATAATACTTCGTCTCGAGCTTCGTCGAGTGCGTCTACATCGTCTTCCAATGCTGTCCTTGAAGCTTCTTCATCATATCGTTGTGACTCTAGGGGAGTCGTGCTCTATTTCTATTGGAAGTACTGCCTCCGCGCCATGGACCAGAAAAAACGGGGTTTCTTGTGTCGCCGTATTTGGTGTTGTTCGGATGCTCCACAACACACTTGGTAGTTCTTCAGGCCAGGTATGTCGAGCTTTTTCTAGTGGTCCCAACGGACGTTTCTTGATGCCATTGCGAGATAATGCCATTGGCTTTCTCGACCTGCCCGTTGGTTTGAGGATGTGCAAGCGACGCAAAGTGCAGCTTGATACCCACTTCTTTGCGGTAATCTTTAAATTCGTTGGATGTAAAGTTACTGCCATTGTCCGTGACGATGCTATGAGGCACCCCAAATCTGAAGACGAGGCCTTTTATGAATTTTACTGTGGATGCTCCATCTGGCGAATTTATCGGCTTCGCTTCTATCCACTTTGTGAATTTGTCGACGGCTACTAGCATGTATTCCTTTCCTCCTGGCCATGATTTGTGTAACTTGCCCACCATATCGAGTCCCCATTGTGCAAAGGGCCACGACAAAGGTATTGGTGCTAGTTCTGCTGCTGGAGAGTGAGGTTTTGCGGCGAACCTTTGACACGCATCGCAAGTCCTTACTATTTCTTTGGCGTCCTCGATTGCTGTCAACCAGTAGAATCCTGCCCGGAAGACCTTGGCTGCGATGGCTCGACTACTCGCGTGGTGGCCGCATATTCCTTCGTGCACGTCCTTCAGAATTACTCTTCCTTCTTCGGGTGTTACACACCTTTGCAGAACGCCTGAAATACTTCGCTTGTACAGTTCTCCTTTGATCACCGTGAAAGCTTTAGACCGTCGAATTACTCGCCTTGCTTCAACTGGATCGTCGGGTATTTCTTTCCTGAGGATGTATGATACATATGCTTGCATCCAAGGAACTTGTACCATCATCACAAGCTCTTGTTCATCTTCATCCTCCGTGGTTTCTGCAAGGGGTGTCGAAGTTCTTTCTTTTTCTGCACCTTTTTTGGTTTTGTAGATCTCTCCGATATTTCTTCCCAAAACACTCCTGGCGGGACTGGGAGGCACTGCGACCCGATGTTTGCGAGGACGTCGGCTTCATCGTTGCTCAATCTACTGATGTGGTTTACCTCGCACCCATCAAATAGCTTCTCGAGTTCATTGTACACCTCCTTGTATGCTACCATGCTATCGTTGACTGCATCACATTGGTTCATAACTTGCTGGGCCACCAATTGTGAGTCGCCAAAGATTTTTAGTCGAGTTGCACCGCATGCTTTCGCCATCTTCATCCCGTGTATGAGGGCTTCGTATTCTGCTTCATTGTTAGATGCGTTAGGGAACGTCATCCGAAGGATATACTTCAATTTGTCGCCTTCAGGTGATATAAGTATTACTCCTGCGCCAGCTCCTTCTACTCTCTTGGACCCGTCAAAATTCATGGTCCGGGTTCTCGACAAGTGCAGGGGTCCTGTGTTTTGCAACTCCATCCACTCTGCGATGAAGTCCGGCAAAACTTGCGACTTGATTGCTTTTCTTTTTTCATACGTGATGTCCCGAGGGAAAGTTCTATTCCCCAAAGGGAGACACGACCCATAGCTTCTGGATTGTTCGGTATATTTGACAAAGGAGCCTCATTGACCACTATGATCGGGTGTGCCGAAAAATAGTGGCGCAATTTTCGTGCTTGTTGTGAACACTCCGTATGCTAGCTTCGGTGCGAGGATACCTTTGTTTTGACGGCGATAAAACTTCGCTGACGAAGTAAGCTGGCCTCTGTACTCCGTGGAGTTTTCCTTCTTCTTCTCTTTCGACAACCAGCGCCGTGCTCACCACTTGGGGCGTGGCTGCGATATATAACAGGAGAGGTTCCTTTTCCTTCGGTGCCACCAAGATTGGTGGTGTCGAGATTTTGCGCTTCAAATCTTCGAAAGCTCTGTCGGCTTCATCGTTCCACTGGAATTTGTCTCCTTGTTTTATCAAAGCGTAGAATGGTAACGCTTTTTCTCCTAGCCTGGCAACGAATCTGCTCAAAGCTGCGACTCGCCCAGTTAACTGTTGTATCTCTTTCAACTTTGTTGGCTTTCTCATTGTTACAATAGCTTGTATTTTATCGGGATTTGCTTCAATCCCTCTTGCTTGAGACTAGAAACCCCAAGAGTTCTCCTGTCTGGGACACCAAAGGAACACTTCGTCGGGTTCAACTTCGAGCAGAATTTGTTGAGGTTGTCGAACGTTTCCTTGAGGTCCTCTATCGGTGTTGATCCTTCTTTTGATGTTATGACGACGTCGTCGATGTATACTTGCACGTTTTTCCCAATCGTGTCGCCAAACACTTCTGCATCATCCTCTGATATGTTGCTCCCACGTTTTTCAGACCAAAGGGCATTGTTCTGTAACAAAACACGCCATAAGGTGTAATGAACGCAGTCTTTACTTCATCTTCTTCTTTTAACCTGATCTGGTTGTAACCAGAATATGCGTCCAGGAAGGAAAGACGTTCGCATCCAGCCGTGGAGTCGATAATTTGATCGATCCTCGGGAGGGAAGTGATCCTTTGGACAATGTTTGTTGAGACACGTAAAGTCGACGCACATGCGAAGGACCTTAGTGTTTTTCTTTGGCACCATCACGGGATTTGCTACCCATGTGGCTTCTGTGAATATCTCTTTGATAAAACCAGCTTCTTGTAGTCGATTGATTTCGACGAGCATAGCTTTGCGGTTTGGTTCGAAAAACGCCGCAAAGGTTGTTTGATTGGTCTCGCTGATGGATCCAAGTTTAGGTGGTGCTCGGCAAGTTCCCTGGGTACTCCTGGCATGTCAGCTGGACACCATGCGAAGATTTTCCAGTTCTCACGGAGGAACTCGACGAGCGCGCTTTCCTATGTGATATCCATGTTGTTTGCAATGGATGTCGTCTTTTTCGGGTCTGTCGGGTGAATCTGCACCTCCTTAGAATTTTTCTCCGTATTGAAAGTTGATTCTTTATTTGGCCTTCCAACGTCTGGCAGTACGTCGTAATCAGTCATACTTTTTGACGCCAAATACTCAGCTTGCATCCCGAAAGTTTCTGATAATCGATGGAAGTCCTTGTCGCACTTATCAGCTAAGGCGAAGCTCCCCTTGACTGTGATTGGTCCCTTGGGTCCGGGCAATCTCCACAACAGGTATGTATAGTGTGGTACTGCCATAAATCTAGCATATGCTGGTCGTCCCAACAAGGCGTGGTACTGCGATGGAAAATCCACGACTTCAAACTCCAGTTTCTCGATTCTATAATTTTCTCGGGTTCCAAACTGAACGTCGAGGTTGATCTTCCCCAATGGGTAACTTGGTTTCTCCGGTGTGATGCCGTGGAACCTTGTGTCTGTTGGCTTCAAGTTTGCTAAGGATATGTTCATCTTCCTCAATGTATCTTTGGCAGGCCCATTTGGGATACCTATGTCACCGAAGGCGCCCCGTATCATCTCCCCCCACTTGAAAAAGAGTCGTCCTCGACGATAGCTCTTCACAAACTTTTATAGGAGATAGATGACAACCACGCTTGAATGTCGCTTCGCTTGTCAAGAGCCCTATGAATAGCACAAGAAAAGCCAAACAACACTCAAAGCATAGCCAATGTTCCACGGGTGTAGCAAGAGAGCGTAAGTAGAAGGAGGTCACCTTAGCATAATGTCGGTGTGCTCTCATTGAGAGATCTTGTGTAGTAGATGTATGGGGTTGAACCCATTCGTTGACGCTCATCCATATGTCACGTGTACCTTCACACAATAAAGACCAAGCAAAATATATGTGTGCGTGATAGAGGAGCATATCATCAACGACATGTCCATTCATGTTCACAACACCGTTAGCACAACACAAATTTATCAAGAATAATGCATGTGCAAGGTCAATGTGTAAGAACTCCGTATGAACATCTTCCAAATGTGGAAACACAAAAAATCCAAATTGTGAGACGACCATGGTGTCCATCTCATGTATAAACTCATTTTCATTGTTGCTCTCAAGGCATCGGAAAGAGAAATTGTTCAACATCCTTGAAGCAACAAGTGGATAATTTGGCAAAAACACATACGGAAGAGTGTCCGCAATATCATCAACATGTGTGCACACAAACCATTGGAAAGAGAAATTGGTCCTCATATTTGGTGCAACACACAACATATCTTCCAAAACGTTCATCAAGAAAACATTTGCACAACCGTGCGTGCCAACAAACCAAATGAAAGAGAAATTGGTCAAGTTGTTTGAGGCAACACCAACGGTAAGAATCACATCATCATGCTTGCAAAAGAACCACAAGAAAGAGAAATTGTTCGGCATGTTCAATGCAAAGCATGGTAAAGGTATTAGAGCTGAGTTCGATCTTGTACTCACTTGTATTATGCTCTCAAGAGCTCTCTTTGTCAACTCGTGCTCAATCGAGGTTGACATTGGCATTCTTGTACCTACACACACAATAGGCAAAGCAAAGAACGTGTGTGCATGGTATACGAACACATCATCCATCATGATGGTCCATTTCTTTTGCACATCACCATTAGCGTTAAGCAAAGCATCATAATAGATATGGTGAATATGCGGGGTAAACACATGAACTTGCTCATCATGGATATAGGCAAAGTCTCCAAAATATGAGAGAGCTATGGGGACAATCTCATGTACAAGCATATTAACATTATGGCAAACCAAGCATTGGAAAGAGCAAGTGTTCAACATTTTGGTTGCATTAATGGGAGAGTATTGCAAGCATTTAGCACAAAACATGTTCAACATTGTATCGTTGTTGTCGACAAACCTATGGAAAGAGAAATTGTTCGGCAAGGTTGTGACAACATAAGCATTATCATATTTATTATCGTCATTGCAAGCAACACATGGGAAAGAGAAATTGTTTGACAAGTTGCATGCAATGGGAGATATATTCAAACATTCATCACATGGCATGATCATATTGTCACAAGCAAGTAATTCCACATGATCAACAATGTTATCAAGCAAAGCATCACATGGAGGAACGAACGAAGCATATGACATAGCAATTGTATCATCATTATCATGTATGAACTCACAAATCATCATGTCCACTAGTGGGATCATGGCATCATCAACACCCATATAGGTACCTTTGTAGTCCGACTCATTTGAGGTAGGTGTTGTGGAAGTAGTAGGAGCCATGTGGTCGACATCTTTGACTTCTTGTAAGCATGGTGTGATATCATCATCTTCATGCACCATGTACTCCATGATCGGGAACTCGTCCTCCATGGAACCTATTGCAACATGAGAAAACACACTAGAGGTAGAGGTTAAGTTGTTAGAATGCGAGATGGCCTCCATGGACTTATCAACTACCTCTCTCAACTCACTCGGTGTATCACTCATGTCCTCCAAATGGAAGCACTCAAACTCACATATGGTGTGGGAGTCACTCAACTCACTATCACTCTCACTCAAGTGGGCTAAGTGGCTCTCATGCTCACATGGGATTGGTACCATCTCATCATTCAAGCATATAGGAGTAGGCTCGATTTTCTCATCTCCATGTGCCTCCATTGGTGAAGGGATCATCCCATGCTCACCATTCTCAACTCCATTCGCCTCCTTGGTTGAAGGGAAAATCCCATGCTCAACCTTCTCAACTCCATCGCCTCCCATGTTGACACCATTTGATGGCACTATGGTGTTGTTGAGAGCTAGGCTCGAATCAACGTCACTCTTGACTTGGCCTTCTCGTGCTCCATCTTGAAGTGTGGACTTCACAGTCGTCCTCTTGGCCATTTCCTTGCACCATTCTTTGAACACGATGGTATCTTGAAGTGTCATGTTGGCGAATTGGGCATCCAATTGGGCGAAGTAGAGCTTGTGGGCTTGAGGTGTGTTGCACTCCCATGTCATGTGCTTGTTGGATGTGCACACATCACAATGGAGATTGGGGCATTCCCAAAGATGATTACCGTCTTGTGTGCAACGAAAGCATTGGGAGCTACGTGGTCTTGGAGGACAAACCATTGTCATGTTGGCATAAAGATGGGTAGATCGTCCTTCATCTTGAAGTGCAGAGTCCATGGTCTTCATCTTGGGGCTTGAGCTTCTTGTAGGCGCCATTGTGGTGGTGGCGGTAGGAGGGGGAAGCACCATGATAGGTGGTTCCTCATTATTTGCACTTGCCACCATCTTCCTTGTTGATGTAGAGTCTTGTCTCGCACCATTGGAGATCTTCTCATGTGTAGGCGGTCTTAGAGATGCCATTTTGGTGTTGGCGCTAGGCTTTGTGGACACCATATGGTTGGTGTTGTTGTTCTTTGTAGCCTTGGCCGCTTCATGTCGAGGCTCTCGTCTTCTTGCATCATCACCATGTCTTGGGGGGTGTCGTCGAAGATCCTTGGGAGGTGTTGGTCGATGGCGAACATGAGGTGACTTGTATCGGCGACGGTCATGTGGTGATGTATGTCGATGGTGGTCATGAGGTGGTGATGGTCGACGACGATCATGAGGCGACGTGTGTTGATGACGGTCCTCGGCATGCCTAGATGATGGTTCATGTGGCTTGACACTTTGCTTGTGGCGCCTTCTTGAGCTCGGAGGAGAGTGTCGATGGCGATCATTAGGCGACGTGTGTTGATGACGATCCTCGGCATGCCTAGATGATGGTTCATGTGGCTTGGCACTTTGCTTGTGGCGCCTTCTTGAGCTCGGAGGAGAGTGTCGATGGCGATCATTAGGCGACGTGTGTTGATGACGATCCTCGGCATGCCTAGATGATGGTACATGTGGCTTGGCACTTTGCTTGTGGCGCCTTCTTGAGCTTGGAGGAGAGTGTCGATGGCGATCATGAGGGGGGCGCTCTTGGTGTTTCATAGGATGAGCTCGACGTAGATGATCATGTGCATAAGCACTCTCATGGTTGCGCCGTCTTGAAGGTCCTCTATCTTCATATGTAGTTCCATTGGCCATGATGGGGAACATGTAGGCACCAGTCTTGGTCAAGGTGGGGTCGAAGCTAGGCTCCACCATGGTGTCGATGTTGTGCTCGAGGTAGTGCTCGGTGAGATGCTCCATCATGGTGTCGTAGTCGTAGTGGAGGTAGTGCTCGGTGCGTTGCTCCATCATGGTGTCGTAGTCGTAGTCGAGGTAGTGCTCCACCATGTCGTCGTGGTCGTATTCGTGGTCGAGGTAGTGCTCCACCATGTCGTCGATGTTGTAGTCGAGCTCGGAGTGGTGGTCCACCATGTTGTCCATGCTTGGCGAGTCATGGTCGGTGTAGAGATGCTCGATGTCGGTCATGTCGCCAATGCTTGCGGAGCCATAGTCGGTGTCGGGCTCCACATGGTCCTCCATATCCGCGGTGCTTGCGGAGCTATCACCCTCAAAGTACTCCATGTCTTCCTCCGTAGGCTCATCCTCACTATACATGTTAGTCCGCGGATTGGTGTATATATGGTGGAAGGAGAACTACCAAAAGGTCAAAACTAGCAACAAAATCGAGAAAATGGTTCAAGTTAGAGAATAACCGATATGTACAGCATCCCCAAGCTTAGTTCCTACTCGCCCTCGAGTAGGTAAACGATAACAAGGATAATTTCTGAAGTGACATGCTACTATCATAATCTTGATCAATACTATTGTAAAGCATATGAGATGAATGAAGTGATTCAAAGAAATGGTAAAGATAATGACTAAACAACTGAATCATATAGCAAAGACTTTTCATGAATAGTACTTTCAAGACAAGCATCAATAAGTCTTGCATAGGAGTTAACTCATAAAGCAATAGATTCTTAATAGAAGATTTTGAAGCAACACAAAGGAAGATATAAGTTTCAGCAGTTGCTTTCAACTTCAATATGTATATCTCATGGATAATTGTCAACACAAAGTAATATGATGAATGCAAATAAGCAAGCATGTAAGAATCAATGCACAGTTGACACGAGTGTTTGCTTCTAAGATAGAAAGGAGTAGGTAAACTGACTCAACATAAAGTAAAAGAAAGGCCCTTCGCAGAGGAAGCAGGGATTACTCATGTGCTAGAGCTTTTTATATTGAAAACATGGAAACAATTTTGTCAACGGTAGTAATAATTCATATGTGTTATGCATAAACCATCCTATAAGTTGCAAGCCTCATGCATCGAATACCAATAGTGCTCGCACCTTGTCCTAATTACCTCGGATTTCCATGGATTATCATTGCATTACATATGTTTCAACCAAGTGTCACAAAGGGGTACCTCTATGTCACTTGTACAAAGGTCCAAGGAGATAGATCGCATTTGATTTCTCGATTTTGATAGATCTCAACTTGAGAACATCCATACCGGGACAACATAGAAAACAGATAATGGACTCCTCTTTAATGCTTAAGCATTCAACAACAGATAATATTATCATAAGAGATTGAGGATTAATGTCCAAGATGAAACTTCCACCATGATACATGGCTTTGGTTGGCGGCCCAATGTTCTTCTCTGACAATATGCATACTCAAACCATTCAACTCATGGCAAATCTCCCTTACTTTGGACAAGACGAACATGCATAGCAACTCACATGATATTCAACAAAAGTGTAACAGTTGATTGCGTCCCCAGAAACATGGTTACCGCTCAACAAGCAACTTATAAGAAATAAGATACATAATCGACATATTCTTTACCACAATAGGTTTTAGGCTACTTTCCCATGAGCTATGTATTGCAGAGACAAGGAATGAAATTTTTAAAGGTAGCACGCAAGCAATTTACTTGGAATGGCAGAGAAATACCACATAGTAGGTAGTTATGGTGGACACAAATGGCATAAGTTTTGCCTCAAGGTTTTGGATGCACGAGAAGCATTCCCTCTCAGTATAAGGCTTTGGCTAGCAAGGTTGTATGAAGCAAACACAAGTATGAACCGGTACAACAAAACTTACATAAGAACATATTGCAAGAATTATAAGACTCTACACTGTCTTCCTTGTTGTTCAAACACTTTTACCAGAAAATATCTAGACTTTAGAGAGACCAATCATGCAAACCAAATTTTAACAAGCTCTACAGTAATTCTCCACTAATAGGTTCAAACTACATGATGCAAGAGCTTAAACATGATCTATTTGAGAGCTCAAAACAATTTCCAAGTATCAAATTATTCAAGATAATATACCAATTACCACATGGAGCATTTTCTGTTTCCAACCAAATAGCAATGAATGAAGCGGTTTTCAACCTTCGCCATGAACATTAAAAGTAAAGCTAAGAACACCAATGTTCAATATGAAAAAGCGGAGCGTGTCTTTCTCCCACACAAGGAATGCTAGGATCCGAATTTATTCAAACAAAAACAAAAATAAAAGCATACAGACGCTCCAAGTAAAGCACATAAGATGTGACGGAATAAAAATATAGTTTCACTAGAGGTGACTTGATAAGTTGTTGATGAAGAAGGGGATGCCTTGGGCATCCCCAAGCTTAGATGCTTGAGTCTTCTTGAAATATGCGAGGGATGAACCACGGGGGCATCCCCAAGCTTAGACTTTTCACTCTTCTTGATCATATTATATCATCCTCCTCTCTTGATCCTTGAAAACTTCCTTCACACCAAACTCAAAACAATCTCATTAGGGAGTTAGTGCATAATCAAAAATTCACATGTTCAGAGAGGACAAAATCATTCCCAACACTTCTGGACATTACCCAAGGCTACTGAAAGTTAATGGAGCAAAGAAATCCACTCAACACAGTAAAAGAGGCAATGTGAAATAAAAGGCAGAATCTGTCAAAACAAAACATTCCGTAAAGAAGAATTTTTTAGAGGCACTTAACATGCTCAGATGAAGAAGCTCAAATTGAATGAAAGTTGCGTACATATCTGAATATTACTCATGAATTTTCGCAGATTTTTTAGAGTTTCCTACAGAGAGATCTACTCAAATTCGTGACAGCTAGAAACCTGTTTCTGCGCAGAAATCCAAATCTAGTATCAACCTTACTATCAAAGACTTTACTTGGCACAACAATGCAATAAAGTAAAGATACAAAGGTATTCCTACAGTAGTAACAAGCACCTTGACTCAAATATAAAACAAAAATTGCAGAAATAAAATAATGGGTTGTCTCCCATAAGCGCTTTTCTTTAACGCCTTTCACCTAGGCGCAGAAAGTGTAAATCAAGTAACATCAAGAGAAGAAGCATCAACATCATGATTTTCCTTAAAAACACAACTTGTCACAATAGGTATCTTAGATGCTCCATTATCTAACTTTCCCATAGTGGTACTAAGGGCTTTATTAATTTTAGGCTTATAATAATTCTTTGGCTTATGCACCTTAGAGACATACATGAACTTTTGCTCCTTACCCACATAAGTTTTCTCCTTAAACTTAAGAGAAGAAAAAGTTGAACCCAAGGTTCCCATAGCTTCTTCAACTTCACCAATCCGATGGGTTTGATTATCATGGATAACACAAGTTTCTAAGACAGCAATTCTTTCATTAATTCCTCCTAGAGATTTATCAAGTTTATCAGTGTTATCAAGTAATATTCCCAATTTAGTCTCAACACTTGGAAGATTTTTCTCTATGGCTTCCAACTTTTTCATGACATCCTCAAGGGAGATTTCAATTTTAACTTCATTAACAGGTGGTATTCCAACTAGACTCTCAATAATGCAACTAGCTTCTAAAGCAGGAGTTCCTAGGAAATTACCCCCCGCAAGAGTATCAAGAACATACCTATTCCAGCTAGAGATACCAACATAGAAGTTCCTAAGGAGGATAATAGTGGAGTGTTTCTTAGTGCACCTATGATGAGCATCACTAATTCTATACCAATCATCTTTAAAACTTTCTCCCCCTTGTTGCTTAAACGAACGAACTTCAACTTCAGGATTACTCATTTTAGCAATAATAAAAATAAATAAAGCAAAACCGAATTAAATAAAGTAAAACAAGTAACTAATTTTTTTGTGTTTTTGATATAAAGAAAGTAAACAAGACAGAAAATAAAATAAAGTAAAGCAAGACAATAAACAAAGTAAAGAGATTGGGTGTGAGAGACTCCCCTTGCAGCGTGTCTTGATCTCCCCGGCAATAGCGCCAGAAAAAGAGCTTGATAACGCGTGAAGCACACGTCCGTTGGGAACCCCAAGAGGAAGGTGTGATGCGTACAGCAGCAAGTTTTCCCTCAGTAAGAAACCAAGGTTATCGAACCAGTAGGAGATGAAGGCCACGTGAAGGTTATTGGTGAAGGAGTGTAGTGCGGCGCAACACCAGGGATTCCGGCGCCAACGTGGAACCTGCACAACACAATCAAAATACTTTGCCCCAACTTAACAATGATGTTGTCAATCTCACCGGCTTGCTGTAAACAAAGGATTAAACGTATGGTGTGGAGAATGATGTTTGCTTGCAAAGAACAGCAGAGAACAATTATTGCAGTAGATTGTATTTCAGATGCAAAAGAATGGACCGGGGTCCATAGTTCACTAGTGGTGTCTCTCCAATAAGATAAATAGCATGTTGGGTGAACAAATTACAGTTGGGAAATTGACAAATAGAGAGGGCATAACAATGCACATACATATCATGATGACTACTATGAGTTTTACTTAGGGCATTACGACAAAGAACATAGACCACTATCCAGCATGCATCTATGCCTAAAAAGTCCACCTTCGGGTTAGCATCCGCACCCCTTCCAGTATTAAGTTGCAAACAACGGACAATTGCATTAAGTACGTGCGTAATGTAAACAATACAAATATCCTTAGACAAAGCATTGCTTGTTTTATCCCTAGTGGCGAGCAGCTACATCCATAACCTTAGAACTTTACGTCACTATCCTAGATTCAATGGAGGCATGAACCCACTATCGAGCATAAATACTCCCTCTTGGAGTCACAAGTATCAACTTGGCCGAGCCTCTACTAGCAACGGAGAGCATGCAAGATCATAAACAACACATATATGATAGATCAATAATCAACTTGACATAGTATTCCATATTCATCGGATCCCAACAAACACAACATGTAGCATTTTGTTGACTACCAAAACCCACCGGCGGGCAGCGGCCTTGTCAACACTGTAGAGCCGGGGGGAGCCTAGAGCTGCGGCTGGCTGAGACCCCTCCGAGCGACGGCCCGCAATGCTCTTCTGGTCACACGCGGCGTTGCGAAGTGCAAGGGCGTGCCACCTGACCTATACATGGTCAGGAAGGTGATGAGGTTGCCTCGCTTAGTTTCCTGCAGGGCATACATGTAAACGTTAAATACGAGCCTCGATCGGCTCTCAGGTTATCCTGTGAATCGGCTCAAAGAGCCGATCCACCCATGTTCCGTACGGGGTGCACGAATACTTGGTGGTCTGCTTGATCAAGATGAAGCTAATGAGATCTACGACGATTTAGGGTTTTCACCGCATAACCGGATCATCCTACTCCAGGTTGGGCCTTGCGGCCACGCACGGTGCTCGTAAGCCGATCCTAAACAAGGCCAAAAAACCAACATGAAGTTGATCCTAGGAACATCCCGTTTAGGACTTGCGAACGCCACCCTACGTGCCACCGGATCCTCCCCCCCATTGTAAGGCCAAACTATTGCAGATATTAAACTAATCCTTGTAGAACAAGGAGCAATCGTAACGGATCGGATCTACTAAATAATGATCAAGCGGGGTGCCGCCCCCACACCTGAGATAGGCGTGAGGGCGGCTAGATATGCAAGGGTTGCACTACGTAAGCATGCTTAAACGAAGAACAATGCTAACCCTAACACATCTAATGATAACTACGTTGCTCGCCATCAAAAGCGCTTCGATACGAGCAACGCATGAACAACGTGGGGCTTGTGCTTCCTAGATCGCAAGATGCGATCTAGGCAGCATGTCGCTTACCGATAGAAACCCTCGAGACGAAGGAGTTGGCGATGCGCCGAGATTGGTTTGTTTTTGGGGTTGAACGTGAGTTGTTGTTTATTCCATAAACCCTAGGTACATATTTATAGTCCAGGGGACTTTCTAATGAGGGCGTGCACTAAACCGTGCACGAGTAAGATTCTATCTTTTATCTAAAATAATAAACTACTAAATAAAGATACACGGGCAATTCAGCCCAAAACCCTTCGTGCCAGGCCGCTTTAGAAATCTTCCACATGTAATCTTCCAAGCCCGGCCCACCTGCTGGATTTGTCTAAAATCTGGTGATAACACATGCCCCCTGGTTTTGGAAATAACATTTCCAAAATCATTATGCTTTCCCCTCGAAGGGTCATGTCGTGGCAGAGCAAAGCCGTTACAGCATCCGTCATCATTATGCCCTGTCTTCTCAGCTTCTCTAAAAATTCTGACAACTGTAGCATCAATCCCTCGGAAGCCGTAATAGCATCAAACCTTCACCAGATTTCTCATTATTTAACCGTGCCGATTGGTTAGCTCTCTTTATCCTCTATTCCATCCCAGCTATCGGCACCAAAAAACCCTCTCCTCCTGTAGCGATGTCTTCCTCTTCCTCTTCCTTCTCAAAACTTTTCCCCCAATCTTCGCCGAAGAAGAAGAACGAGGACAGCCTCCACCCCACAGTGAATCCCTTCTCCTCCGACAAGGAGGAGAAAGAAGGAGAAGCAGCGAAGGCCAAGGCCGCCAAGCTCCCGCCGAAGAAACGCCCCGCATGTGGGCGGACAGCGAGGACGAAGACGATGACGAAGAGGAAGAGGAGGAGGATGACTCCTCCTCCTCCATCGGGTATCCGCCGACCAAGCGCTTCCGCTCCTGGGCGGACAGCGAGGATGATGATGATGACGAGGAGGAAGAGGCTCCGGCCAAGGGCTGGGGCAGCAGCGACGAGGAGCTCCCTGGGAGCAGCGCCGACGACGTCGACGGCGGCGATGACGAGGACAGCGACGACTAGTAGTATAGGACTAGTAGTAGCGGTGCACTAGGCACCGAGATCCCTCTTTTGAGAGCCATCGGCTCTTTCTTGTAAAGCCGCTCCTTGGAATTAATGAAATTGTTCTTTCCATTCATCCTTTAATCGCTCCAATTTCATTCCCTCCGTTTGTCATGCTAAGACCGATAGCAACGCGTCGGACTTCTTTCCTTTCCTTGCGGCAACAGCACAGTCCAAGCCCTGTACTAGACGACGGCTTTTCCTTCCCAGTTCCTCCCTGAGACGACCATGATGCAGCCGCAGCCGAGGTGACCCTAATCGGCTCTTAAAAACAGGGCATCTTCCAGGCTTGTTGCCCCCGAGTCTCAGCCAAGGTAAAGCAGAGCTGTATGGACCTAGGCTCGATCATGTCTGAGGGAGCTCCTTATGCCGAGCTAGCCGATTTAAACATACATCGGCTTCCCAAAGCAGAGAGCCCTCAAGGTGAGCTGCCCCCCGAGTTTCTTCAGTTCCTGCCGGCCAGATAGGCTCCTTTCCTTTGATGGACCTGATGCAATCCATCCTTGACCTGATCCGCACGCCCATGCTGCTCCTGACATTGTCCTTGAAGAAATCTCCCTTGAGTCGATGGCCATGCATCGGCTTTCATGTCCTTAAGTCGATGCCTGCTGCATCGGCTGTGTTCGAAAATTTTCGAATTTTCATTTTTATTACGGCCGACCTGTGCATCGGCCCCCATATTCCAATACCCATCAACAAAAGATGAGATGCTTCTGTTGCATATCCTCGTATTTTCATATACCTGGGTGCCCCCGAGCCGATTCTGTCAAGAAAATTGATGGTATCGGCTCGTTGGATAACATGTTGAACCCGAGCGAAAAGGTAGGTGAGGATAATTTTGGCCGATTGCTGGAATCGGCCTCCACTTTGCTTGCTCGTTGAAGGTTTTGTAAGTTCCCTTCATAAATTTTTGGGGGCTGATCACAAGGATCAGCCTCCCTGATTTGCTCATTGGTTTGATCTTGCTACTTGGTCAGGCTGGATGAAACCAACCCAACCTCTGACTTGATGCGCTTGCTATCGTCCACCTTGAGTGCTCCGTAGAGTCGTGGAGGGCTAAGCTCTGTCGGCAAGACGAGTACCATGTTTGTGCCAGCCGATGTCTCATCATCGGCTTTCCTCTGTTTGGGGCGCCACTCCATTTTCCGTGGACGACCCTCTTCATCCGGGGTTCCGCTGAACCTTTGCAGCCAGATCAGGCCGTGCCTTCCTTAGCGTATGTAGGTACAACCTTTCGGCTTCCTCTAGGCCGCGCAATCGCTGAACCCTGCGCTTTTGGGAACGGCTGAGTCCGTCAGGGCACCACCTTGGCCGGTGGTACCTGTCTTCTTCCACTTCTCCCTCGTCTTCTGAATCTTCAAGATCTGCCCAACGAGGTGACTCGGCGCGTTCGCTTTGTGGCGGGAGAGGCCCTAGGCGCTCGAACACGGACACGTTGGCTGCCTCCTTCTTTTTCGGTTGCATTCGGGCAATTGCCGATTGTGGGCAATCGGCTCATTCCTGAATCCCAGCGGTGCTCGAAGAAAGGGCAGTCCCGGTGTACGGCGTTGTCATCTTGCTCCCACGATGCTTCCGTGGCACAGCGCTCGTGCTCCTCCTCATCGCGATTCTGCCGACGATATCTTCTGGCTTCTCTAGCCAGACGATCTCTTCTATCATCGTAATTGTGCCGTCGGCGCTGGTCATACTGACTCACATATTTGTTGAGGAGGTGATCAGAGAGGGGTCGCTGATATCTTATATTCTTCACCTCTCCCTCTGTGACATAGCGCTTGCCATCATGATGGAGCCGATCGCGTGGAGCGGCCTCCTCTGTGTCCTTGCTATGAGAGCAGCTGCCCTCATCTCCATCTTTGCCAGAGTGGTTTCCAGGTCCTACCATGTTGATGCTGAACGAGGGACCTGGCTGGCAATCTTCAGGGTAGATGATTTCTACCATGTTAACGGCGGGGAAGGGTTGGGTGTCGAGCTTCATGGCGTACTGGTTGAAAATTAGCCGCCCCTTCTCTATCGCCGCTTGGATGTGCTGACGCCACACCCGGCGGTCGTTGGTGGCATGGGAAAGCGAGTTGTGGAACTTGCGGTACGGCTTTCCGTTCAGCTCTTTCGCCGTGGGGAACTTGAGACCTTCGGGAACCGTCAAGCTGTTTCTCCTTGAGCGAGGAGGTCGAAGATTTGTTCAGTCTTGGTCACGTCAAAATCAAATCCCCCGGGCGGCCCCGGTGGCTTTACCCATTTGCAGGCCACGGGGTTCCCCCCGAGTCCACTCAGCCACTTGCTATCTCTTGGCCTCCCGCGGGCACTTCATCCTCCTCCGTATCGACCATAACTACTGCACGCTTGAACTTGTCTTGGTACAGGTCGGGGTGGCGCTGTTCATATGCTGATAGTTTCGAACCATGTGCGCCGGCGAGGGATAATCCGCTTGGGAGGCCATGTCCTTGAGCTGTGTTGCAAGGCCTCGCTACTGCCAACTCGATCGCTTCCTTTTCGGTTATACGAACCGAATAACATCGGTTCCTAAGATTCCTGAAGCGCTGGATGTGATTACGTCACCGTTTCCCCGCGCTTCGACGTAGTTGTGCTAGATCGGCAATGCCGGACTCGGAAGCTTCTGAATGGTATTGCATATGGAGCTCGTTCTTCCAATTGCTTCCAAGACTCGGATGGAGTTCGCTGGTAGAGAGGTGTACCATCCAAAAGCCGATCCCGTGAGGGACTGTGAAAGAGCCTCACGCGTAGCTGATCCGACACTGAAGCCGGTCCTAGTTGAGCCAAATATCGGCCGACGTGCTCGATGGAGCTGGAGCCATCTGATCCACTGAATTTGGAGAAGTCAGGGAGCCGATATTTAGGTGGCAGCGGGATCACCTCGTAATCGTCGGGGTACGGCTTGGAATAGCCGACTGCCCTTCTTTTCGGCATCATGCCGAACTGGTCTCTCAGTATGGTACTGATCTGATCCGCTGTGCTGGCCGTAGGAGTTGCACTCCGAAGATTCGCCGGGGTGGCGTACTTGGCCTGCCATGTTTGCTTTTCCAGCTACGAGCCGGCTGCGGGAGCTGGGCTCGGGAGTTTCGTCGGTGTGGCGTATTTAGTTAGCCACGTCCGCTCCGTCGCCGATGTTCCTCCTGTCTTCGCCGGAGTCCCCGATGTTGTGGCCTGGTTTGTGAGTGCCCGAGTCACCACAATCCGGCACATACATGCACGCGTATCCATGAGGGATCTCCTTAGGCGCCTCCATTAAGAACCGGTAGTCACCGGGGTCGCCACCAGTGCCGCAGACGAGGAATGCCGGTGTAGTCGGCACTTCGAGCGAGTGCTGCCAACGCAAATGGCAGAGGTGGACGGGACTGGAATGGTAACTCTCCTTGATGAGTCCCGAGCGCTGGTCCTGACGGCGAGTACTGGTGGCTCATGATCTCCTGGATCACGCGCAGAGCGACACGCTCCAGCACGTTGACCAAGTTCTCAGAGTGGCGGTGTAGCGAGTGAGCCACCAGGTAGTTGATCTCCTGCCGCAGACCCCCGGTGCGTTCCTCCGACGGGCGAGAGAGATCTATCCCATCGAGTGCACCTTCCGGTGAGAACCCCTTCCATCCGATGCCACCGGAACGGGTTCTCCGAAAAGAGCCGATGAGGTCGGCTTCGAGGGTAGCCTTGATCTCGTTGTATTGCTTCTTGAGGTCGTCGGGCGGATCCTCGTAGGTGACTGGCGTGCCGTCCGCCATCTCAGATGTAGATGGCGATGTGGTTGATGTAGACGATTGTCCCACCGGGCGTGCCAGAATGTGTTGACTACCAAAACCCACCGGCGGGCAGCGGCCTTGTCAACACTGTAGAGCCGGGGGGAGCCTAGAGCTGCGGCTGGCTGAGACCCCTCCGAGCGACGGCCCGCAATGCTCTTCTGGTCACACGCGGCGTTGCGAAGTGCAAGGGCGTGCCACCTGACCTATACCTGGTCGGGAAGGTGATGAGGTTGCCTCGCTTAGTTTCTGCGGGGCATACATGTAAACGTTAAATACGAGCCTCGATCGGCTCTCGGGTTATCCCGTGAATCGGCTCAAAGAGCCGATCCACCCATGATCCGTACGGGGTGCACGAATACTTGGTGGTCCTGCTTGATCAAGATGAAGCTAATGAGATCTACGACGATTTAGGGTTTTCACCGCATAACCGGATCATCCTACTCCGAGGTTGGGCCTTGCGGCCACGCACGGTGCTCGTAAGCCGATCCTAAACAAGGCCAAAAAACCAACATGAAGTTGATCCTAGGAACATCCCGTTTAGGACTTGCGAACGCCACCCTACGTGCCACCGGATCCTCCCCCCATTGTAAGGCCAAACTATTGCAGATATTAAACTAATCCTTGTAGAACAAGGAGCAATCGTAACGGATCGGATCTACTAAATAATGATCAAGCGGGGTGCCGCCCCACACCTGAGATAGGCGTGAGGGCGGCTAGATATGCAAGGGTTGCACTACGTAAGCATGCTTAAACGAAGAACAATGCTAACCCTAACACATCTAATGATAACTACGTTGCTCGCCATCAAAAGCGCTTCGAGTACGAGCAACGCATGAACAACGTGGGGCTTGTGCTGCCTAGATCGCAAGATGCGATCTAGGCAGACATGTCGCTACCGATAGAAACCCTCGAGACGAAGGAGTTGGCGATGCGCCGAGATTGGTTTGTTTTTGGGGTTGAACGTGAGTTGTTGTTTATTCCATAAACCCTAGGTACATATTTATAGTCCAGGGGACTTTCTAATGAGGGCGTGCACTAAACCGTGCACGAGTAAGATTCTATCTTTTATCTAAAATAATAAACTACTAAATAAAGATACACGGGCAATTCAGCCCAAAACCCTTCGTGCCAGGCCGCTTTAGAAATCTTCCACATGTAATCTTCCAAGCCCGGCCCACCTCTGGATTTGTCTAAAATCTGGTGATAACACATTTCAAATAGATGATCTTGATCATGATAGGCAGCTCACAAGATCTAAACATGATAGCACAAGAGGAGAAGACAACCATCTAGCTACAGCTATGGACCCATAGTCCAAGGATGAACTACTCACGCATCAGTCCGGAGGCGGGCATGGTCATGTAGAGCCCTCCGGTGATGATTCCCCTCTCCGGCAGGGTGCCGGAGGTGATCTCCTGAACCTCCCGAGATGAGGTTGACGGCGGCGGCGTCTCAGTATGTTTTCTCGTATCGTGGCTCTCGGTACTAGGGTTTTCGCGACGGAGAGATTAAATAGGCGAAGGGGCAGAGTCGGGGGACGCTCGAGGGGCCCACCCCATAGGGCGGCGCGGCCAGGGGTGGGGTCGCGCCCCCCTAGGGTGTGGCCGCCTCGTCTCCCCTCTTCGTCTTCTCTTCGGACTTCTGGAAGGCTCCGTGGAAAATAAGTCTGTGGGCTTTTGTTTCGTCCAATTCCGAGAATATTTCCTGTGTAGGATTTCTGAAACCAAAAACAGCAGAAAACAGGAACTAGCGCTTCGGCATCTTGTTAATAGGTTAGTGCCTGAAAATGCATCAAAATGATATAAAGTGTATATAAAACATGTGAATATTGTCATAAAACTAGCATGGAACATAAGAAATTATAGATACGTTTGAGACGTATCATGTACTCACACACACACTCAAAGCACACGCAAAAGGCTAAGAACTCTATATGGTGGTAGGTGAGGAAGTGGATAGCAAACGAAAAGAACCAAAGAAAATGTCTATTGTCAAATGTGGGTAAGATCCAAAGTCAAATATCAAAAGCGGTGATCTATGTCAAGGAAACACGGAAACACACACAAGGAAGAACAATGGGGTTAGCGCGACCAAGGAAGTGAGCAAGTAACAAAGATGGTCCTAACAAAGACTATAAGCTCGGTGTCGCGCCAACACAAGAGAGACCGTAGCTCGGTTGCATATGAGAGAAGCAACAAGATTTGCACAAATGCCACTCTTCTCTTTTCTCTCTTAGTGCTTACAAGCTTTGCACTCTTTTGTATCGGTGGACACACACTCTTTTTTCTATTTCTTTTTCTTTTTCTCTTTTCTTTTTCACTTTTTTTCTATGCTTAGAAGCTTTTTTTTCTCTATGTCACACTTTTTCTTATTTTGTGTATCTTTCTCACCGACCTTGCTTCGGAGCTTTGCTCAACACAATGCACACACACACCCTCTCATGGTCATGACCCTTGTGTAATGCTTCGCAACACTCGGAAAGCCACTCTCAATGGGATAGGTACACAAAGAAAGAAACGGGGCTACAAGGGGTGGGGCAAGTTATACCTATTGATGTTAGGCGGTGTCAAGCACACAAATTTGCGATGATCGAGGTGGTGTCGATGATGGTGTCGAAGTTGCGCCGGAATCCGGGGTGCCAAAGGTGTCATCGCGGTGTTGATGTAGGCGCGGAAGTTGATTCTTCCAAGGTTGAGGCCATCCACAATTGGCCCACCCCTACAAATGTTGGTCAAGTTCGAAGTTTTCATGGACTTGCCGGTTTCTATAGACGCTTTGTGAAAGATTTTAGCACCATTGCTTGCCCTTTAAATGAGCTTACAAAAAAGAATGTTCCGTTTGTTTGGGGAAAGGCACAACAAAATGCTTTTGATGAATTGAAAAAGAAACTCACCGAGGCACCACTACTCGTTCTTCCCGATTTTACAAAAACTTTTGAGATTGAATGTGATGTGAGTGGACTTGGAATTGGTGGTGTCCTTATGGAAAATGGAAAACCCATGGCATACTATAGCAAGAAGTTGGATGGCGCACGCCTCAACTATCCTATATATGACAAGGAACTTTATGCTTTGGTTCGTGTTCTTGAAGTTTGGCAACATTATCTTTGGCCAAAAGAGTTTGTCATCCACTCCGACCATGAGTCTTTGAAGTATTTGAAGAGTCAACACAATTTGAACATAAGACATGCAAAATGGGTTGAGTTCATTGACTCCTTTCCATATGTAATCAAATACAAGAAGGGCAAGGACAATGTAGTTGCGGATGCTCTTTCCCGCAAACTCACCCTTCTACTCACTCGTTTGGATTTCCATGTTTTGGGTCTTGATGAAATCAAAGACCAATATGCTTCCGATACATTCTTTGGCCCAATCTTTGCAAAGTGTTGTAGTGATAAGGGCATCGATGATTTCTATTTGCACCAAGGATTCTTATTCGAGGGAAACAAACTTTGTATTCCCATGTCTTCGCTTCGCCTTTTGCTCTTACAAGAATCGCATGGTGGTGGTCTTATGGGACATTTTGGACGAGAGAAGACATATACAATGCTCTCAACTCACTACTATTGGCCAAGAATGTACCGCGACGTGGAGCGCCTTTTCCGCCGGTGTACAACATGCTTACAAGCTAAGTCCACTTCCAATCCCTATGGCCTTTATACACTGTTGCCTATTCCTTACGCTCCTTGGTCCGATATAAGTATGGATTTCGTACTAGGATTGCCTAGAACCAAATATGGTCATGATTCAATTTTTGCAGTGGTTGATCGATTCTCTAAAATGGCTCATTTCATACCATGCTCCCGAACGGATGATGCTTCACATATTGCCTCCTTGTTTTTTAGGGAAATTGTGAGACTCCACGGTGTACCAAGAAGCATTGTTTCGGATCGAGATGTCAAATTCATGAGCTACCTTTGGAAGACACTAATGGCTAAGTTCAACGTCAAGCTTTTGTTCTCGTCATCCTCGCACCCACAAACCGATGGGCAAACCGAAGTGGTGAACCGAAGCCTCTCCACACTACTCCGAGTCCTTGTCAAGAAGAATTTGAAGTCATGGGAAGATTGCATCCCGCATGCGGAGTTTGCCTACAACCGCGCCAAGCACTCTACAACAATGAGAAGCCCATTCATGGTTGTCTATGGGTTTGAACCACCTACGGCGATTGACCTCCTTCCTCTCCCGCTACATGAGCAAGTAAACATGAACATAAACAAGCGAGACTAATACATGAAGAAGCTACATGAAGATACAAGGGCAACGATCGAGCAACAAGTTCTTCGTCAAGCAACTAGACTCAACATGAAGAAAAAGGCACGGATCTTCAATGAAGGAGACCTAGTATGGATACATCTTCGCAAGGACTACTTCCCTCAAGAAAGAAACTCCAAGCTCAAGCCCCGAGGCGATGGTCCCTTCAAGGTCCTCAAGCGCATCAACGACAATGCCTACGTCATCGACATACCAACATCCAAGTACTTGGTGAGCAACACATTCAATGTGTCCGACCTCTCACCCTATCATGGTGATGAGGAGAACATAGAGTCGAGGACGACTCTTTCCCAAGGGGGGGAGATGATGGAGTTGAGAATGGTGAGCATGGGATGATCCCTTCACCAATGGAGGCGCATGGAGATGAGAAAATCGAGCCTACTCCTATATGCTTGAATGATGAGATGGTACCAATCCCATGCGGTCAAGTTCCGGTCACATATGGGAAGTTCCATTGGTTTGCTCTGATACCATATGATACGGGCTGAGCCCGTGTGGGTTGCCCGGTCTCACGAATTGACCCGGGTGAGTGTGATTGCGGAGGGGGATTCGCGGGAAAGTGGATGAACGCGAAGAGCACGATACAAACACACGCACACAACACAATCGGTTATCCTCGTTGGCCCGAACCACCAACTCGATAGAGGTTGCGAGAAAAACCTTCCGGTAGAAGTCCCGCAAAGAGATCGACGAATCAAACCCGAGAGATCTAGAAGGGTGAAAAGACCGGAAGGTTGATAGAAGTGCAAGCAAAAGACCAAATGGTAGAAGTGCAAGCAAAAGACCAACAATCGGTAGAAGTCACCAAAGAGATCACAAGGAGTCGATACGGAGGTACAATAGATGGATCATCTAAGGTGGGGGTTTCCCAAATCCACAAAGGGATAATAGAGGCATAAGCCAATTCATCTAAACATCATCTCTCCCTCATGAAGGTGGGGGTAGGTTCCTATTTATAGGTAAGGGGATGAAGGGGTAAGTTACAAGCCAAAGGGGGCTGAGATCTGGCTGAGGTTCGATGGGGCGGATGTTCCGGCTCCTGGGGGCGGATGTTCCGGCCAGGCGGAAGTTCCGGCCATCAGGGGCGGAAGTTCCGGTCGGGCCGGAAGTTCCGGCAAACTTCCGGCCTAGTTCCGAAAACGGCCGATTTCCTTGCAGTAACATCCCGGGGTGTTTAGGCGCGTTTTCGGAACAAGGGCGGAACTTGGGAGGAAGTTCCGGTGGGGCGGAAGTTCCGACCATCCGTTGCGGAAGTTCCGGTCAGGCGGAAGTTTCGGCCATCAGGGGCGGAAGTTCCGGCCTGGAGCGTCCAGGTCCTGTTTCTCCTTCTCTTCCATGCTTCCGTGACATCGGCCTTGCGTCCTCGGGTCTCCATGGCATCCTCTCTTATCCCCGCACTTGTCGTCGGGTTCCTATCATCAAGATATGACGAGGTATGAAGTAGTATATCATCCCAAATAGGCGATTCGAGGCACGCGTAAAGGAGAAGATTCACCTTAGCGTGCCGTCTTGGCGATGAAGCACATGATGCGGTGAAGACCGAAGGTCGCCCCGTATCATACTGGCATCTAAACCACCTCCGGGAGATCCCAGGGAAGCATTGTACCTGATGGCTATGGCAGGAGTTGGCGTCATGGGGACATCAATAGCTAGCTTGGGTACACCACAACCCGAAATTGCTCCATGAAGAAATAGTCCAAGGAAAAATATTCCTCGACCCACTACGGTGGCGGCACGAGGTCCTCCACGACAAGGTGACACGAGAAACATGGTGACGCAAGCACGAGTCGAGAGAGCACAACAGGAGAGGGACCGTGAAAACAGAACACAAGAGCGTTGGCATTCACCGGAAGTTAGCGAGGAGGATTTATGTGGGCACCCTTGCTTCACCCGACGAGATCGCAAAACTAAAGTGCCTTCTACCTTCAAGTTACCAGACAGCTACAAAAAAATTGATGGATTGCAAGATCCTGAGGATTGGCTAGTGGACTACTTGGAGAAAGTGAAGCTGATGGGCGGAACAAGGGCAACGGCCATGCAGAGCATTCAGGTCCACCTCAGCGGAGCCGCAAGATCTTGGATGAAGAAGCTACCGGAAGGATCCATCGATAGCTGGGAAACTTTCGAGGACTTGTTCGTGAGGAATTTTTGTTCCACGTGCAAGAAACCTGCGTCAATAGAGCAACTAAGGACATGCAGGCATAAGTCGGACAAATCAATGAGGATGTACATCTAGAGGTGGAGCATCATAAAAAACTCGGCTGAGAACGTGTCAGATGAAAGAGCAATAGACGCGTTTATCGCAGGAATCCGGAGAAGAGATCTAATCGAGGAATTGGGAAGGTCCAACCCAAGAACAATAGCTGACCTCATGGAGATAGCGAATCGTTGGGCTGACGGAGAAGATGATGTTCATAACAAACGTCAGAGATCACCCGAGGAAGATCGTAACAGGAATAACAATCAAAATAGGCGACGTTTTCGACCCTTCATAGATTATGACGGTCCCAGCCAAGTGGCGGCTCACTTCCGAGGAAATAGTGGAGGAAATCATCGGGATGAGTACCAGCGGAATAATGATCAGCGCAACGATCATAGAGATGCACCGAGTTCCAACATGCAAAATAATCGACCTAGGTTCCCAAGGCCATACAACATGTCACCCGAAGATTTGTTGAACGGGTCATGCCAGATGCACTTCTACCTCGACAATGAGGGAAAGAGAAAGTCGGGTCATCTCCAAAAGGACTGCCGAACTTTTCAAGCTCTGCGAAGATACGCGGAGAACACCAACACGCAAGCAGCAAACAGGGGGTACGTGCAGGGGCCAAGGAGTGAAATTCACCTGCCACCACCACCCGCAATTACCAGTGCAAATCAACATCAGTTGCAACCTGCGGCACCTCCGAGCGACGACGGTGACTTCATAAACACAACGGGAGCAGTGTCGTTGATACAAAAAGGCAGTCCCTCAAATAGAGCGCAGAAGTTAATTTCGCGCCAGGTGTTTATGGCAGAAATGTCGCCTCCAACAACCATTGAGTACATCAATTGGTCGGGACAGGCCATAGGATTCACCCAAGAGGACCACCCACCTCAAGTTCCACGACCAAGAAAGTCAGCTATGATCTTACCAGCGGTGATTAGGGGATTTGAGGTCTCTCGCATATTCATAGATGGAGGAAGCAGTTTAAATCTCATATACGCGGATACGCTGCGGAAGATGAATATCTCTCTGGCAAATCTGACACCAACGGATACGCGTTTCCATGGCATCACACCTGAGAAGCTGAATTATCCTCTAGGAAAGATCTTACTCGACGTACAGTTTGGAACTCGAGAAAATTTCAGGAAGGAGAAGCTAGAGTTTGAAGTTATCGATTGGCCATCACAATATCATGCTCTCTTGGGACGACCCGCATATGCCAGATTCATGGCTGTGCCGCATTATACATACCTATTATGGAGGATCCCTGGACCCAATGGTCCAATCACAGTCAAAGGAAGCTTTGCCCTGGCAGATAAGTGCGAAAAGGATCTTCACAAGCTTTCCGAAACCTTCGGGATACAGGCTGAGTACGAAGCATCCAAGCTCACCACCAACTACGACGTGTTACCCGACGGAGGTAGATCCTTGCAGGAGCAAGCTTTTGACATCTCCAAGAACTCTAAGGAAGTGCAGATCCACCCGACAGATCCAAAAAAGACAACATCCATCGCGTCCAACTTGGAGAGTGCATAGGAAAGCGCGCTCATCGAGTTCCTCCGTGAGCGCTGGGAAATGTTTGCATGGTGTCCAGGTGACATGCCAGGAGTACCCAGGGAACTTGCCGAGTACCCTCTCAATCTAGATCCAAGGGCTAGACCAATTCGACAACTTTTGCGGCGATTCTCCGAGCCAAACCGCATAGCCATGCTATCTGAGATTCGTCGGCTCAAAGAAATGGGTTTCATCAAGGAGCTGCACACTGAGGCCACATGGGTCGCTAACCCAGTGCTGGTCCCGAAGAAAAACACTGAAGTCCTTCGCATGTGTGTCGATTTCACGTGTGTCAATAAACACTGTCCAAAGGATCACTTTACCGTCCCGAGGATCGACCAAATTATTGATTCAGCGGCAGGTTGCGAACATCTTTCCTTCATCGACGTGTATTCATAACCCCTTATGGTGTGTTCTGTTATAGAACAATGCCCTTCGGGTTGAAAAACGCGGGAGCCACGTATGAGCGGATGATGCAGAAGTGCCTGGCCACGCAGATAGGAAAAGAAATTCAAGTGTACATCGACGACATCGTCATAACAACAAAGCAAGGATCATCCCTTATCGACGATCTCAATGAAACCTTCGACAACCTCGACAAGTTTCGCATCAATCTGAACCCGACAAAATGTTCCTTTGGTGTTCCTGCGGGAGAACTCCTCAGATACTTAGTGTCAGCCAGGGGAATCGAGTTCAACGCCTAGAAAATACAGGCTATCGTGACGATGAGAAAACCAACCAAGCTCAAGGAGATACAGCAGCTGAGTGGACGTGTCGCAGCTTTGAGCAGGTTTGACGCCAGGTTGAGAGAAAAAGCGTTGCCTTTTTACACGCTAATCAAGCAAGGGGAAAAATTCGAGTGGAATGAAGAAGCAGATAAAGCTTTTGAGCATTTGAAGAGAACTATCTCGACAGCACCAGTACTGGTGGCACCCCAAGAAAAAGAACCACTGATGTTATATATCGTGGCCACACCTCAGGTGGTCAGCACACTCCTCGTCGTAGAACCAGAAGAAGAGGGGAAGATTCACGGGGTTCAGCGGCCGATATATTTCCTTAGTGAAGTTTTATCACCATCCAAACAGCGCTACCCGCAATATCAGAAGCTAGCTTATGGAGTTTTCATGTTAGCACGAAAGTTAAGACACTATTTTTCGGCACACCCAATAATAGTAGTGAACGAGGCTCCTCTCTCGAATATACTGAACAACCCAGAAGCTACGGGACATGTCTCCCTTTGGGGAATCAAGCTTTCCCCTCGGGGCATCAAATATGAAAAAAGAAAGGCGATCAATTCACAAATTCTACCAAACTTTGTCGCAGAATGGATGGAACTTCAAAATACGGGACCCCCAGATTTATCGAGTACCTGGGACATGAATTTCGACGGGTCCAAGAGATTGGAAGGAGCAGGAGCAGGCGTGGTACTAGTCTCACCCCAAGGCGACAAGATGAAGTATATATTGCGGATGACCTTCCCCAACGCATCAAATAATGAGGCAGAATATGAAGCCCTGATTCACGGGATGAAGATGGCAAAGGCGTGCGGTGCTACCTGCTTAAAAATCTTCGGCGACTCCCAGTTGGTGGCTCAACAGGTGATGAACAAGTGTGATGCAGTCAATGATAGCATGATAGCGTATAAGGAGGTGTACAACAAACTCGAGAAAACCTTCGACGGCTGTGAAGTTAATCATATCAGCAGGCTCAGCAATGATGAAGCCGACGTTCTGGCAAACATCGGCTCGCAGTGCCTCCCCATACCACCTGGAGTCTTTTGGGAAGAGATAAGTGAGAGATCAACCAAGGCGAAAAAGGTGCCGAAGCAGCCAAAGAAAAAGGAGAAATCCAAGAAAGACTCGGGGGCTCTAGCAGCTCCAGAAACACATACATCGGAAGATGAGGAGGAACCAGAGGAAGTCATAATGATACAAATTCCCTGGATGCAGGTTTACCTAGCGTACATCATGAAGAATGAGATACCCGAAGATCTGGTTGAGGCAAGGCGAGTTATTCGACGATCCAAAGCTTTCACCGTGGTCAAAGGAGAACTATGCAAACGAAGCATCTCAGGAGTGTTACAGAGGTGCGTCACACCCGAAGAAGGGCGGATCATATTAAAGGACATACACGAAGGAACATGTGGCCACCATGCAAGCAGTCGAGCAATAGCAACCAAAGCTTTTCGCGCAGGGTTTTATTTTCTGACGGCGATAGAGGATGCAAAAGACATAGTAAGCACTTGCAACGCATGCCAGAGATTCGCATCCAAACCCCCACTCTCCAGCAGCAGAATTAATGCCGATACCATTAGCATGGCCTTTCTCACAATGGGGGCTTGACATGGTGGGAAAATTACACAAGTCCTGGCTAGGAGGACACGTGTATTTGCTTGTGGCGGCAAATTCACCAAGTGGATCGAAGCGGTACCAGTAACTTCGGCAGATGCAACATCAGCGGTGAACTTAATCAAGGGGATAGTTTTTTGGTTCGACGTCCCCAACAACATAGTTACGGACAATGGCAGCAATTTTACCTTCCGAGAATTCAAGGACTATTGTGAAAGCGTGGGCATCAAGCTGCAGTTCGCATCAGTGGCGCACCCGCAAACAAACGGCCAAGTCGAAAAAGCCAATGGGCTTATCTGCAATGGCATCAAGAAGCGTCTATTAACACCGCTGGAGAAAGCGCGACACACTTGGGTCGACGAGCTGCCGTACGTATTGTGGAGCTTACGAACAAAGCCGAACGCGGCAACCCAAGAAACACCTTTTTTCTTGGTCCATGGAGCCAAAGTAGTGATGCCGATAGAAATAGAACGCAACTCCCCCAGATTCGCGGAATATGAAGAGGAAACTTCGCAGAAGGCGCGGGAGGATGATGTTAACGCACTCGACGAAGCGAGAGATGAGGTACTAACAAGAGTAAGCGCATACCAGCAAAACCTCAAAAACTATCACAGCCAACGTTTGCGTCCCATGTCCTTTCAAGTTGGCGATCTAGTACTTCGACTCACACAAGATGGACACGATAAATTTGAATCTCCATGGTTAGGACCATATATCGTCACTGCAGTTAGTCCGGGAGGAGCTTATCGGTTGAAGGACAATAAATTGGGCTAGGATGAACCAAACTCGTGGAACGTGACGCAGCTATGGAGTTTCTACGCTTAGAAATCAATATAGTATCAACTATGTAAGCATACATTGTACCTGAAGAGCTTGCAAGTTTTCAGACGCACTCTTTTCCTTTTGGAATTTCTATTTCTGTGCCCTCGGGTCCTTAGTTGTGCTCAGTTTTCCCTAGCTCCTTAGTTTTTCCTCAGTTTTTCCCAAGTACTTATTTGAAACGCGCAGAAGCAGCTCAAACGGCAGGATTCCCGTTTAGTTGTCCGTTCCGTGCTGACGTGTGGGGCCGCGTCGTGTGGGCCCGCGTCGCGTGGGGCTGGTAGAAAGGGACCGCGTGGGACAGGACGAGATAGCGTTTGGTTGCACGTGAGCAGGAGCTGGGTTTTTTCTCTCTCGGCCCAAATTGGCATTTTCCCTTTTAAGAGTACCTTTTCCGCCTCCTTCTCTCTGCCTTTTTTCACCTAATTAGTATCAAATCTAGAGAAGCTTGCATTTCTGTCTTTCTTCAATTATTATTTGTGCCTTTTGGCCCTCGTTGTTTGCCCAATATGGCAGCAAATCTAGTAGAGAGCCCAATCTAGTACTCCATCTGGTCCATATCTATGTAGTTAAATCTAGAAGCAAATCTACAGGGAATGTACGATAAATTCACACGGTCATATAGTAGAATAGGGATAGATAATAGGGATCCCTCCCTAGATAATAAGCTGCATACAACAGCCAAACATAGTAACAGGTTCGAGGTTCTTCACAGCACCATCATACTAACAACATAACAACAAGGGATCCCTAACTAACAACAAAATAGGAGGCAGCAGCAGCACACGTCCAGGACTCCGCCTACCCCATCCGCCTCTGCCTCCACTTGTTGCTCCCCTTGGGAGCCTTGGGCTTGAGCGGAGGCATGCGCCCGGCGGAGATCTCCACCCGCTGGAAGCTGCGGAGGTGCATGCCCAGCGCCATGTGCTTGGCGTGGAAGGAGTGGGGGTTCACCGACGCGCCGACCTTGGGGAAGGTGTTGCCGATGTTCTCGGCATGCGTGAGGAGGCAGTTGAAGTTAGTGCCGCCGAGCCTCCTAGTGCAGAAGGGGCACCAGTAGACACCCTTGGCGAAGTAGGAGACGTACTGGCCGACCTGCAGCCTCCGCAGACACTCGGCGAGTCTTGATGTCATGGTGCTCGTCGTCGCCGCCGACGTCGCTGCCAGACAGCTGATCCATATCAAACGGGAACTATTAGTGAATGAGTTGCAACGATGACTAACGTGCATGATAACAAAGTTAGGAAAAACAGAGGCAGCCTCAGTTAGAGTCGACACGATTATATGTCTACAGGGATGTAGTCAGCGAACCAAAGCTCATGCACAACAGATTTGTACACAGCAATGCTTCGCTGAACCCTCCCTGTAAAAATTTGTGCCCACCGATTTATCATAGGCAAAGAAACAGATTCTAGATCTGAACTTGAACACATTCCAGATTATTTGCAAAATTAAACGGTTGATATCTTTTGATTCGTGCAAAAAATAACAGATTGAGATCCTATGATTACTTGCATAAATTAACTGATTGAGATCCCATTATTACTTGCATAAATTAACCGAACGGCCGAACCCCAAATCTTAAACGAAATCAAGAAGGGATCAAAGCAAAATGGAATAAAATCAAAGCAAATATTAGCCCAATACTAATCCATCTACAGATCCATCTATACCAGCAAAAATAGGGTTCAAAAAGGAATGGGGAACAAAAAAGGAAGCAAACCGTAGTTACCTCGCTCCATGCGTCCTCCATGGAGGTGTCGTAGGGGTTCGGGGCGGGACGTACGGCACATACTCGTAGGGGTCATATCCCGGCGGGATCTGACCGCGACCGGCGGCAGCAGCCTCCGATGCACCGGCGGAGGAGGCGGCGACATCCGTTGAGGGGACAACGTCGAAGAGGGAGGCGTCGCGCTTGGAGCCGACGGCGTCGTGGACGATGGGATTGGCATTCTCCTTGTCCATCTCGCCGGCAGAGGAGAGTGAGAGGGAGAGGGTTTTTTGCTTTGGAGAAGATGATGGGACGTGAGAGAGGCGGCGTTGCGTGGGCGAGTGAGAGTGACAGAGATAGTGGGAGGAGGCGTCTATAAAGGCGAGGGGTGGTTAATGCGACCCGTGTCCTACGCGTCCACCGCTGCGAGTCTGCACGTCTTGGACTTCTGCAATGCGACACGCGTCCACGATTGCACGTCTTCGACTTCTGCACCGCGACCCGCGTCTACGCGTCAACAATTGCACGTCTTCCATTTCTGCACCGCAACACGCGTCCTCGAGTCTAACCCTGGAAATTTAGATATACTTGATACGCGTACAACACGCGTCCGTTGGGAACCCCAAGAGGAAGGTGTGATGCGTACAGCGGCAAGTTTTCCCTCAGTAAGAAACCAAGGTTTATCGAACCAGTAGGAGCCAAGAAGCACGTCAAAGGTTGATGGCGGCAGGATGTAGTGCGGCGCAACACCAGAGATTCCGGCGCCAACGTGGAACCTGCACAACACAACCAAAGTACTTTGCCCCAACGAAACAAGTGAGGTTGTCAATCTCACCGGCTTGCTGTAACAAAGGATTAGATGTATAGTGTGGATGATGATTGTTTGCAGAAAACGATAGAACAAGTATTGCGATAGATTGTATTCAATGTAAAAGAATGGACCGGGGTCCACAGTTCACTAGAGGTGTCTCTCCCATAAGATAAATAGCATGTTGGGTGAACAAATTACGGTCGGGCAATTGACAAATAGAGAGAGCATGACAATGCACATACATGATATGATAAGTATTGTGAGATTTAATTGGGCATTACGACAAAGTACATAGACCGCTATCCAGCATGCATCTATGCCTAAAAAGTCCACCTTCGAGGTTATCATCCGAACCCCTTCCGGTATTAAGTTGCAAACAACGAGACAATTGCATTAAGTATGGTGCGTAATGTAATCAATAACTACATCCTCGGACATAGCATCAATGTTTTATCCCTAGTGGCAACGAGCACATCCACAACCTTAGAACTTTCGTCACTCGTCCCGGATTTAATGGAGGCATGAATCCACTATCGAGCATAAATACTCCCACTTGGAGTTAAGAGTAAAAACTTGGCCAGAGCCTCTACTAATAACGGAGAGCATGCAAGATCATAAACAACACATAGGTAATAGATTGATAATCAACATAACATAGTATTCTCTATCCATCGGATCCCAACAAACACAACATATAGCATTACAGATAGACGATCTTGATCATGTTAGGCAGCTCACAAGATCCGACAATGAAGCACATAAGGAGAAGACGACCATCTAGCTACTGCTATAGACCCATAGTCCAGGGGTGAACTACTCACCCATCACTCCGGAGGCGACCATGGCGGTGAAGAGTCCTCCGGGAGATGATTCCCCTCTCCGGCAGGGTGCCGGAGGCGATCTCCTGAATCCCCCGAGATGGGATTGGCGGCGGCAGCGTCTGCGGAAGGTTTTCCGTATCGTGGCTCTCGGTACTGGGGGTTTCGCGACGAAGACTATATGTAGGCGGAAGGGCAGGTCAAGAGGCGACGCGAGGGGCCCACACAACGGGGCCGCGCGGCCGGGAGGTGGGCCGCGCCGGCCCTGGCGTGTCGCCGCCTCGTCGCCTCACTTCGTTTCCCTTTCGGTCTTCTGGAAGCTTCGTGGCAAAATAGGCCCCTGGGCGTTGATTTCGTCCAATTCCGAGAATATTTCCTTACTAGGATTTCTGAAACCAAAAACAGCAGAAAACAGCAAAGCGGCTCTTCGGCATCTCGTTAATAGGTTAGTGCCGGAAAATGCATAAATATGACATAAAGTATGCATAAAACATGTAGATATCATCAATAATGTGGCATGGAACATAAGAAATTATCGATACGTCGGAGACGTATCAGCATCCCCAAGCTTAGTTCTGCTCGTCCCGAGCAGGTAAACGATAACAAAGATAATTTACTGGAGTGACATGCCATCATAACCTTGATCATACTATTGTAAGCATATGTAATGAATGCAGCGATCAAAACAATGGTAATGACATGAGTAAACAAATGAATCATAAAGCAAAGACTTTTCATGAATAGTACTTTCAAGACAAGCATCAATAAGTCTTGCATAAGAGTTAACTCATAAAGCAATAAATCAAAGTAAAGGTATTGAAGCAACACAAAGGAAGATTAAGTTTCAGCGGTTGCTTTCAACTTGTAACATGTATATCTCATGGATATTGTCAATGTAAAGTAATATAACAAGTGCAATATGCAAGTATGTAGGAATCAATGCACAGTTCACACAAGTGTTTGCTTCTTGAGGTGGAGAGAAATAGGTGAACTGACTCAACATAAAAGTAAAAGAAAGGCCCTTCGCAGAGGAAGCATTGATTGCTATATTTGTGCTAGAGCTTTGGTTTTGAAAACAAGAAACAATTTTGTCAACGGTAGTAATAAAGCATATGTATCATGTAAATTATATCTTACAAGTTGCAAGCCTCATGCATAGTATACTAATAGTGCCCGCACCTTGTCCTAATTAGCTTGGATTACCGGGATTATCGCAATACACATGTTTTAACCAAGTGTCACAAAGGGATACCTCTATGCCGCCTGTACAAAGGTCTAAGGAGAAAGCTCGCATTTGGATTTCTCGCTTTTGATTATTCTCAACTTAGACATCCATACGGGACAACATAGACAACGAGATAATGGACTCCTCTTTAATGCATAAGCATGTAGCAACAATTAATGTTCTCATATGAGATTGAGGATATATGTCCAAAACTGAAACTTCCACCATGATTCATGGCTTTAGTTAGCGGACCAATGTTCTTCTCTAACAATATGCATGCTCTAACCATTAAATGAGTGGTAAATCTCCCTTACTTCAGACAAGACGGACATGCATAGCAACTCACATGATATTCAACAAAGAGTAGTTGATGGCGTCCCCAGGAACATGGTTATCGCACAACAAGCAACTTAATAAGAGATAAAGTGCATAAGTACATATTCAATACCACAATAGTTTTTAAGCTATTTGTCCCATGAGCTATATATTGCAAAGGTAAAGAATGGAAATTTTAAAGGTAGCACTCAAGCAATTTACTTTGGAATGGCGGAGAAATACCATGTAGTAGGTAGGTATGGTGGACACAAATGGCATAGTGGTTGGCTCAAGGATTTTGGATGCATGAGAAGTATTCCCTCTCGATACAAGGTTTAGGCTAGCAAGGTTATTTGAAACAAACACAAGGATGAACCGGTGCAGCAAAACTCACATAAAATACATATTGTAAACATTATAAGACTCTACACCGTCTTCCTTGTTGTTCAAACTCAATACTAGAAATTATCTAGACTTTAGAGAGACCAAATATGCAAACCAAATTTTAGCAAGCTCTTTGTATTTCTTCATTAATGGGTGCAAAGTATATGACGCAAGAGCTTAAACATGAGCACAACAATTGCCAAGTATCAAATTATTCAAGACATTTTAGAATTACTACATGTAGCATTTCCCGATTCCAACCATATAACAATTTAACGAAGAAGATTCAACCTTCGCCATCAATACTATGAGTAAAGCCTAAGGACATATTTATCCATATGCAACAGCGGAGCGTGTCTCTCTCCCACACAATGAATGCTAGGATCCATTTTATTCAAACAAAAACAAACCGACGCTCCAAGCAAAGCACATAAACGAAGAAGATTCAACCTTCACCATGAATACTATGAGTAAAGCCTAAGGACATATTTGTCCATATGCAACAGCGGAGCGTGTCTCTCTCCCACGCAATGAATGCTAGGAAACAAAAACAAAAACAAACCGACGCTCCAAGCAAAGCACATAAGATGTGATGGAATAAAAATATAGTTTCAGGGGAGGAACCTGATAATGTTGTCGATGAAGAAGGGGATGCCTTGGGCATCCCCAAGCTTAGACGCTTGAGTCTTCTTAAAATATGCAGGGGTGAACCACCGGGGCATCCCCAAGCTTAGAGCTTTCACTCTCCTTGATCATATTGTATCATCTCCTCTCTTGATCCTTGAAAACTTCCTCCACACCAAACTCGAAACAACTCATTAGAGGGTTAGTGCATAATAAAAATTCACATGTTCAGAGGTGACATAATCATTCTTAACACTTCTGGATATTGCACAAAGCTACTGGACATTAATTAAGCAAAGAAATTTATCCATCATAGCAAAAGAGGCAATGCGAAATAAAAGGCAGAATCTGTCAAAACAGAACAGTCCGTAAAAATGGATTTTATTGAGGCACCAGACTTGCTCAAATGAAAATGCTCAAATTGAATGAAAGTTGCGTACATATCTGAGGATCACGCACGTAAATTGGCATAATTTTCTGAGCTACCTACAGAGAGGCAGGTCGAAATTCGTGACAGCAAAGAAATCTGTTTCTGCGCAGTAATCCAAATCTAGTATAAACCTTACTATCAACGACTTTACTTGGCACAACAATGCACAAAACTAAGATAAGGAGAGGTTGCTACAGTAGTAAACAACTTCCAAGACTCAAATATAAAATAAAATTACTGTAGTAAAAAACATGGGTTGTCTCCCATAAGCGTTTTTCTTTAACGCCTTTCAGCTAGGCGCAGAAAGTGTATATCAAGTATTATCAAGAGATGATGCATCGACATTATTTTCACAATTTATCCCATTGGGTATCTTAGATGCTCCCTTATATATAGTGGTTTTAAGAGCTTTATCAATTTTAGGCCTATAATAGCTTTTTGGTTTAGGCCCCTTAGAGATATACATGAACCTTTGCTCCTTTCCCACATAAGCTTTCTCTCTAAACTTTATAGATGAAAAGGTTGAACCCAATGTTCCCATAGCCTCTTCAAGTTCACTAATCCTTTGAGTTTGATTATCATGAATAGCACAAGATTCTAAGATGGCGATTCTCTCATTAATTCCACCTAGAGATTTATCAAGTTTATCAGTGCTATCAAGTAATGCTTTCAAAGTAGTATCAATAATTGGAAGGTTTTTCTCTATGGTTTCCAACTTTTTCATGACATCTTCAAGAGAGGCTTCAATTGTAACTTCATTAACAGGTGGTATTCCAAATAAACTCTCAATAATGCAACTTGCTTCTAAAGCAGGGGCGCCTAGGAAGTTACCTCCCGCGAGACAATCAAGAACATACCTATTCCAGCTAGAGATACCAACATAAAAATTCCTGAGTAGGATAGTGGTGGAGTGTTTCTTAGTGCACCTATTATGGGCATCACTAATTCTATACCAAGCATCTTTTAAACATTCTCCCCCTTGTTGCTTAAACGAACGAACTTCAACTTCAGGATTACTCATTTTAGCAGTAGTAAATAAAGCAAACTAGATAAAATAAATACAAGTGGCTAATTTTTTTGTGTTTTTGATATAGAGTGCAAGACAGTAAATAAAGTAAAGCTAGCAACTAATTTTTTTTTGTTTTGATATAATGCAGCAAAGAAAGTAGTAAATAAAATAAAGCAAGACAAAAACAAAGTAAAGATATTGGATTGTGGAGACTCCCCTTGCAGCGTGTCTTGATCTCCCCGGCAACGGCGCCAGAAAAAGAGCTTGATACGCGTACAGCACGCGTTCGTTGGGAACCCCAAGAGAAAGGTGTGATGCGTACAGCGGCAAGTTTTCCCTCAGTAAGAAACCAAGGTTTATCGAACCAGTAGGAGCCAAGAAGCACGTCGAAGGTTGATGGCGGCGGGATGTAGTGCGGCGCAACACCAGGGATTCCGGCGCCAACGTGGAACCTGCACAACACAACCAAAGTACTTTGCCCCAACGAAACAGTGAGGTTGTCATTCTCACCGGCTTGCTGTAACAAAGGATTAGATGTATAGTGTGGATGATGATTGTTTGCAGAAAACAGTAGAACAAGTATTGCAGTAGATTGTATTCAATGTAAAAGAATGGACCGGGGTCCACAGTTCACTAGAGGTGTCTCTCCCATAAGATAAATAGCATGTTGGGTGAACAAATTACAGTCGGGCAATTGACAAATAGAGTGAGCATGACAATGCACATACATGATATCTAAGTATTGTGAGATTTAATTGGGCATTACGACAAAGTACATAGACCGCTATCCAGCATGCATCTATGCCTAAAAAGTCCACCTTCAGGTTATCATCCGAACCCCTTCCAGTATTAAGTTGCAAACAACGGACAATTGCATTAAGTATGGTGCGTAATGTAATCAATAACTACATCCTCGGACATAGCATCAATGTTTTATCCCTAGTGGCAACAGCACATCCACAACCTTAGAACTTTACGTCACTTGTCCCGCATTTAATGGAGGCATGAACCCACTATCGAGCATAAATACTCCCTCTTGGAGTTAAGAGTAAAAACTTGGCCAGAGCCTCTACTAATAACGGAGAGCATGCAAGATCATAAACAACACATAGGTAATAGATTGATAATCAACATAACATAGTATTCTCTATCCATCGGATCCCAACAAACACAACATATAGCATTACAGATAGACGATCTTGATCATGTTAGGCAGCTCACAAGATCCGACAATGAAGCACATAAGGAGAAGACGACCATCTAGCTACTGCTATGGACCCATAGTCCAGGGGTGAACTACTCACTCATCACTCCGAAGGCGACCATGGCGGTGAAGAGTCCTCCGGGAGATGATTCCCCTCTCCGGCAGGGTGCCGGAGGCGATCTCCTGAATCCCCCGAGATGGGATTGGCGGCGGCGTCGTCTCTGGAAGGTTTTCCGTATCGTGGCTCTCGGTACTGGGGGTTTCGCGACGAAGACTATATGTAGGCGGAAGGGCAGGTCAAGAGGCGACGCGAGGGGCCCACACAACAGGGCCGCGCGACCAGGAGGTGGGCCGCGCCGCCCTGGCGTGTCGCCGCCTCGTCGCCTCACTTCGTTTCCCTTTCGGTCTTCTGGAAGCTTCGTGGCAAAATAGGCCCCTGGGCGTTGATTTCGTCCAATTCCGAGAATATTTCCTTACTAGGATTTCTGAAACCAAAAACAGCGAGAAAACAACAACCGGCTCTTCGGCATCTCGTTAATAGGTTAGTGCCGGAAAATGCATAAATATGACATAAAGTATGCATAAAACGTGTAGATATCATCAATAATGTGGCATGGAACATAAGAAATTATCGATACGTCGGAGACGTATCAATACCCAGGTATAACCTCGAGTATTATACTAGCATTTTTTGTGTGCTCAGTTTTCCCCTTGAGTGCTAATACTGGCTAGTGCAATATGCTCAGTTTTACCCTCAAGTGGTTGTTCAAAAGACAGTTAACAAATGGGATTAACTAGTTAAATGAGTCATTTAATGTGCAAAAAATTCCGAAAAATAGTGGCACGTACTCATGGAATCTTTACCACAAATTGCCAGTTCTCAAAACATAGATAAGTCATAGATAAATCAAGTTTACCACAAATTGCCACTTCTCAAAGGCCTTCTCAAATCACCTAGTAGCTATGAAGGTGCATGGTTTTCCACAATAAGCCATTCCCAAAATAGTTTTCCCCAAAACATACTTTGTGTAAATGAGGCCACAATTCTCACACTCATGTATATTTGTATTGCAAATAGTTTGAGATAGGCCAAGATGGGTTTCATTGTACAAAACACGCATTTTCCATTTTTTAAATCTCATATTTGAATCCCTTAGTCTGTTTATTACACAGGTGCCCTTGGTTTCTTGATACCACTCAGTTTTGCCCTCTCCCTCCACAAATTCTCGCACACGTGCAACATTGCCCTGATTGGTCTAGCCCATGTCACACGGATCGTGCCCGCCGACCGTTGATCGTATGATCTAACGGGCAGGATAACCCCTCTCTCTCTGTCGGCGGTTACCTTCCACTCTCTAAGTATTTTCACGCGCTAAAAATTATAAACTCTTTTAGGCATTACTTTTCACGCAAAAAATGATAAACCATCACCGATTTGTTGTAGCCATTAATTTTCACGCAAAAAATGATAAACCATCACCGATTTGTTGTAGCCATTAATTTTCACGAAAAAAATGATAAACCATCACCAATTTGTTGTATCCATTACTTTTCACGCAAAAAATGATAAACCATCACCGATTTCTTGTAGCCATTACTATTCACGGTAAAAATTATAAACGAACCAATCTATCTATCTCTGTATTTGAAGTTTGGAAGGGTTCACCATCTACTTATGTTAACTTTTGAGGTTTTGACCTGAAAACAAATGGGTATTATAAAGGGAAATAAAAGTTCAAAAAAATATAAAAACGAAACAATCTACCTATCTTTGTATAGAAGATCGTCTGTATGATTTTTGAGGTCATTTAGAGAAGGCAGAAATAAATCTCTTTTGAGAAGGTCGAAAAAACCTAACTTGTTACAAAAGCTTGTTTCAGTTAGACCTAACCAAATTTGGCATACATTATGCCATATCTATACCAACAAGGAATCTATTATATGTTAAAACTAGATTACGGGCTAACCAGAAAAAGATAAAAAGCTAGAAATTCACACAATAATTAGAAATATCCGACCATTTATTTAATAGACTAAAAATCCATAGCCATTAGATTAGACGTACCGACCATTTATTTAATAGACTAAAAATCCATAGCCATTAGATTAGACGTACGTAAAATTGACCCACCTATGTCACTACAATAGGGTTAACGTATGAGGTATCTCTCAGCATTTTCTTTTATTTCCCCCTTGATGAGGACATCCCTGCTACACCACTACCTCCGTCATTGACAAATGAAGATGAGCCTGCTGTGAAGCTCAAGTCCGATGAAGTTCGGATTGGACCCATTACAAGGGCTCGTGCGAAGCTACTTAAGCAACAGGTGAATTCGCTCCTAAACGATACTTTGATTGATGAGAACTTTATACTACCTAAGTCATTTCACTTATGTATGATCAGGTATGAGGAGGGAGCAAACATCGCACGAGGAGGAGAGGAGCAGCTGGACATGGTGTTGGACGTGAAGACATTCCACGGATGCGCGAGGGAGGAGAGGGAGGCATGCGCAAGACAAGAGGAAGTCAAAAACAGCTCTCTTTCGGTTTGGACAGACCGAAGTGCTGATTTTGAAACGGACGCCATTTATTCATACGAACTCGGAATCGAGCAAACGAAGAGTCGTTGGAAAGATAATTTCAAGACCTTTCCAGAAAAAATATCACTGGCACTGCCGGCCAAAGATGGGCGGCACTGCCGGCCCGGCGGCACTGCCGGCCCTGCAGGGGCAGCACTGCCGGCCTGTGCACCCCGGCACTGCCGGCCGTGACACCCCGGCACTGCCGGCCACCCCGGCACTGCCGGCCTCGACACCCCGGCACTGCCGGCCTTGCCCGAATTCGACCCAGTTTTGGCCGAACCTGTTTTAGGTCGGTTTGTATCGAACTATTTCGACCCCTGGTCGTCCTGGACGCCTATATAAGCCCCAGGGACGCCCCCAAATTAGGTTTAGACCACGTTTAAGATAAACCCTAGTTCTTAGTTGTTTGCTCTGCAAAACTATTGAATTCCCTACACCATATTGCTTGGATATTGTGTAGATCCTGTTTAAGTCTTGTGTGATCTGCTGTTCCATTGGGAATTAGACGGTTGCAACTTACCGCTTCGTGGTCGGCGGCTACGTGCGCAAGTGTGTGGAGTTGCGAATATCTTGCAGGGTTGAGAGCTGTTGCATCTGGCGACAGGGACCAATCGAGAGATCTCGTTGCGTCATACAAGTTATCATCCACTACATCGTCGTGTTTCTCCGCTGCCATCACCCCGTGATCATCATCACCACCGTTGCTTACTGAGAAGATCGGGCCACCCCTTATCATCTTGGTATCAGATTTCCAGTTTTCCTCGGTAAGCCATCCACAATCCACCCCATAGTTGAGTTGTGAGTGTTTTCCTATCCAGAAAAAGCCAAAAAAAAATTAGGGTTAGGGTTTGCCATAGCCATAGCTTGCACTAATTTCGAGTTTTAGTTGCTTTTCGTAGTTGTTTTTGCGTACCTTTATCTTTCTTCTAGTAGAATTGTTAGGGTTTGTGTTTTCTTTTCATCTAGTTTGTCATCTAGAGTCAGTTTTTGTTTACTCCGAGTCCACATAGCATACGAGTGTGTTTGTCCAAACCATAGCTACAGCCTTTCGATATACGTGACTAGGAACTTCCCCGAAGAGACTAGTTTTACCGCTCGACAGGGCTGCTCATTAGGGTTTTGGTGTGTTGCATATCTTGTTGGCCGTGTTATCAAGGAGTTGTGTCATATATCAAAAAAAAAGAGAAAATTGAAAAGAAGCAAAAAGAGCTACATAGCTGCGTGTGTTTTACAAAAAAAAAAAAAAAAAAAAGAAAAGTGAAGTGCTAGTTGAATCAAGTGAAGGCCTCAGTTTACTTTACTGCACCCGTAGTTGAGCAATCTTGTGCCTGTCTCGTTGAGCTTTGCTAGCGTCTCTCTAGTGCATTGCAACCTTTCCTCCATATAGTTGCATTGCCCCATTATATCGCCTTGTGTGAGTATCATTGGTTGTCTACGGTCAGCGCTAGAGCTTGTTATTGGTGCAAATAGGTAGCCTACCTACAGCTCCACATATACCCTGCTTTGTCGTGTGATTGTTCTTATACCCTTGATATTCGCTTCGCTACATCCGTGCACTAGTTGTTACTACAAGTGGTAAGCAATACTAATTTACTTTGGAACGGTAAGATTTCCTTTTCTTATCAGTTTTGAGTGAGTTGTGAGAGTACCACCATATATTTTTGATTTAGTGCACTAACCTACTAATCATGTCTGCTAGTGATAATAAGATTGTTAACCAGGAAAACAAGAATTCGGCAGATATCATCACATGGAGGGAGTATGAAGCTCTTCGTAATGAGATGCGACGTGAATTCCGCACTAAGGACGATGAGCTTAAGGGTACAGTTGACGAGATCAAACAAACGCTGGATGCTACTAATGTCACCGTCACTGGATTGGCTGATCAAATGACGGATATCCAGCGCAATATTGCAGATATGCGCCTCGCTATTGAGAATTTGACTGCACAACAACAACAGCAAGACGATGATGAAGATCCTGAGCTTGACGATGACGCACACAATGCTCGTGGTGCGCCTCGTGGTCATCGTCCTCGTGGTTGGGTTCCACTTGGCCGCAATGGTCGTGGACAAGATGAAGAAGATGGATTGGGTAAGCCCAAGTTTTCCATACCCAAGTTTGAAGGAGGAGCTGATGTTGAAGAATATCTCACTTGGGAGCTCAAGATTGAGAAGTTATGGAGCTTACATCCCAACTATTCTGAAGATAAGAAGATCAAGCTTGCTTCTTCTGAATTTGATGGTTATGCATTGCGTTGGTGGGATTCTTTGGTTCGTAACCACGACGAAGATGGTGCACAACCTATCCGTACATGGCGTGCTATGAAGGAGGTTATGACTTCTCGTTTTGTGCCTACAAATTACATGCGGAATATATTTGATAAGCTAACACTATTGAGGCAAGGTGTGAAGACTGTTGATGAGTACTACATGGAGATGGAGATGCTTATGCAGCGTGGTCGTGTCCGTGAGTCTCTAGAGATGACAATGCAGCGTTTTCTCAATGGATTGAAGTATGATGTTAAAGGCATTGTTCGTCATTACACCTACACCAATATGAATCAATTGTTACATCATGCAAGAGAAGCTGAATCACAGTTGGCTGAAGAAGCAAAGGTTAAGGGACGTACTACGGGAGCTGGGCGTTTTACACCCCGTGCGCCTTCTACAGCGCCGGCGCCCTCGACGCGCTCCGCTCCTTACTCTACTCCACCTAGCAAACCGGTCTCCAATGTGTCTAATGCAAAGAAGTCCGAATCTGCTGGAAGTACGAGTAGTTCTAGCATGTCTACAAGCGCGCAACCGCGATATGCTTTGCCATACATGTGGTGGCAAGGGTCACTTCAAGAGAGATTGTCCTAACCGCAAAGTCATGATTATCAATGAGGACAATGAGTATGAGACTCGGAGATGATGTTGATCCAAATGCTCCGGACGATGATGACTATGACACCGATGGTGAAGATGCTTATCCTTCCGATGCTCGTACCATTGTTGTGTCGCAGCGTGCTCTTAATGTGTTGCCTAGTGCATCTACTCAGCCGCTGCAATTTGTTCCAAACCAAAGCTTTAGTTGGTCCCGACAAGGCTTGCAAGGTCATTATTGATGGCGGGAGTTGCCGCAATTTAGCAAGCAAGGAGTTATGTACCAAGCTGAAGTTGAAGTACCTACCGCACCCGCATCCATATTATATTCCGTGGTTGAGCGACAATGGTGAGATGAAGGTAAACCACATGGTGCGTGTTGAGTTTGAGATTGGACCGTATAAGGATTGCATTGATTTTGATGTGGTTCCTATGACGGTTTGTCACCTACTATTGGGTCGGCCTTGGCTCTATGACCGTTCTGTGCAACACAATGGCCGAGCCAATACATATCACTTGGAGTACAAGGGCAAGAAAATTAACTTACAACCTATGTCACCACAACAAATTGTCAATGAGTCTCGTCAGAAGATTGAAGTGAATTTGGAGGATGCACCTCTAGATAGGCGAGAGAATTGTAATGTCGTGAGTGATATAACGAAAAGTGAGAGAGTGAATTCCTTAGTTTCATTAGCCACCAAAGAAGACATGAGAGAATTTCGTGAGGATCCTACGGCCATGCCTCTTGTGCTTTTGTACAGGGGTACGGTTTTGGTTTCTAACGACATGACCCCTCTTCCTCTTGGTGTTTCTAATGTTTTGCAGGAATTCAGCGACGTGTTTCCGAAAGAGGTACCCGCAGGACTTCCACCATTGCGAGGTATTGAGCATCAAATTGACTTGATCCCCGAGCATCGCTGCCCAATAGGGCGCCATATAGGACGAATCCCGAAGAAACGAAGGAGATACGAAGCAAGTACAAGCGCTACTCGACAAAGGTTATATCCGCATAAGCCTTAGTCCTTGTGCTGTTCCTGTTATTCTTGTTCCTAAGAAAGATGGTACATGGCGTATGTGCGTAGATTGTAGAGCGATAAACAACATTACTATTCGATATCGTCATCCTATTCCCCGTTTAGAGGATATGCTAGATGAATTGAGTGGTGCTGCTGTTTTCACTAAAATTGATTTGCGTAGTGGTTATCATCAAATTAGGATGAAAGAAGGGGATGAGTGGAAAACTGCCTTTAAAACAAAATTTGGTTTATATGAGTGGTTAGTAATGCCTTTTGGTTTGACTAATGCACCTAGCACTTTCATGAGACAGATGAACCATGTTTTGCGTGATTTTATTGGCAAGTTTGTGGTTGTGTATTTTGATGACATATTAATTTACAGCCGCAATAAATCTGATCATATTATACATATTCGACATGTTTTGCAAGTGTTGCGTGATAGTAAACTCTATGGTAATCTTGAGAAGTGCACATTTTGCAAAGATAAGGTCATATTTCTGGGTTATGTTGTCTCTAAGCATGGAGTAGAAGTAGATGTGTCTAAAATTGAAGCTATTCAAAATTGGCCTACTCCCATGAATGTGAGTCAAGTTAGAAGTTTTCATGGTCTAGTTGGGTTTTATCGACGTTTTGTGCCCAATTTTTCTACTATTGCTGCACCTTTGAATGAATTGACTAAAAAGGGTGTTGTCTTTGAGTGGGGCGTTGCCCAAGATCATGCTTTTGATGAACTGAAACGATTGTTAACTTCTGCACCGTTGCTTGCACTTCCTGATTTCAATAAGCAATTTGAGATTGAATGTGATGCTAGTGGTATTGGAATTGGTGGTGTGTTGATGCAAGGGGGTCGTCCAATTGCATATTTTTTTGAGAAACTTTCTGGTGCTAAGTTGAACTATCCAATATATGATAAAGAATTGTATGCTTTAATTAGAGTTCTTGAGGTTTGGCAACATTATTTGTGGCCAAAAGAATTTATCATACATTCTGATCATGAAGCTTTGAAATATCTGAAAGCCCAATCTACTTTGCATAGGCGTCTTGCTAAGTGGGTTGAGTTAATTGAGTCTTTTCCGTACATTATTAAGCATAAGAAGGGAAAAGATAATATTGTTGCTGATGCTCTATCTAGGAAGACTATACTATTAACCCATCTTGATGTTAAAATTCCTGGATTAGAGGTGTTATGTGATTTATATACGACTGATCATGATTTTGCTGAACCGTACCGCTTGTGTGTTATGGGTAAAGCATGGGAAAAGTATCACATACACGATGGGTTCTTGTTTAGAGCTAACAAACTATGTGTTCCGTAATCGTCTCGTGCGTTTGCTCTTATTGCAGGAATCACATGCTGGAGGTTTGATGGGTCACTTTGGGCGTGAGAAGACGCTACTCATGCTCGCTGATCACTTTTTATTGGCCAAAGATGAGGCGGGATGTGGACAGGTATGTGAAGAGATGCATTACTTGCAACAAGTCCAAGTCCAAGCTGAAGCCTCACGGTTTGTATACTCCTTTACCGGCACCTACTACACCTTGGGAAGATATTAGTATGGATTTTGTGTTGGGTTTGCCGCGTACTAAGAGAGGCCATGATTCTATATTTGTGGTAGTGGACAGATTTTCTAAAATGTCACATTTTATTGCCTGCCACAAGAGCGACGATGCGTCGCATATTGCTAACCTGTTTTTCAGGGAGATTGTACGACTACATGGAGTCCCGAAGACTATTTTTTCTGATCGTAATGTGAAGTTCATGAGCTACTTCTGGAAGACACTTTGGGGAAGCTGGGGACAAAGCTACTTTTCAGTACAACTTGTCATCCCCAAACTGATGGTCAAACTGAAGTGGTGAATAGAACCTTGTCACAACTGTTGAGATCCATGATCAAGAAGAACCTGAAGGAGTGGGAAGAGTGTTTGCCGCATGTGGAGTTTGCTTACAACAGGGCGGTACACTCTACCACGGAGCTGTGTCCTTTTGAGGTGGTGTATGGTTTCAAACCCATTACTCCACTTGACTTGTTGCCTCTACCCATACATGAGAGAGTCAATATGGAGGCATCAAAGAGGGCAGATTTTGTACGTAAGATACATAAGAAGACTAAAGAGTTGATCGAGAAGAAAGGCAAGAACAATGCTGCAAGGGTAAACAAGAAGCGCAAGGAAATATTGTTCAAGCCTGGTGATATGGTCTGGGTTTATTTTCGCAAGGATAGGTTCCCGAAGCTGCGGAAGTCCAAGTTGCTTCCTCGTGGTGCTGGTCCTTACAAAGTGCTTGCCAAGATCAACGATAATGCATACTCGATAGATCTTCCACTTGATGAGTTTGGTGTCAGTAATTCTTTCAATGTTGCTGATTTGACACCATATGACGGAGAAGACCTTGGAGCGTCGAGGTCGACGCCTTTTGAAGAGGGGGGAGATGATGAGGACATCCCTGCTACACCACTACCTCCGTCATTGACAAATGAAGATGAGCCTGCTGTGAAGCTCAAGTCCGATAAAGTTCGGATTGGACCCATTACAAGGGCTCGTGCGAAGCTACTTAAGCAACATGTGAATTCGCTCCTAAACGATACTTTGATTGATGAGAACTTTATACTACCTAAGTCATTTCACTTATGTATGATCAGGTATGAGGAGGGAGCAAACATCGCACGAGGAGGAGAGGAGCAGCTGGACATGGTGTTGGACGTGAAGACATTCCACGGATGCGCGAGGGAGGAGAGGGAGGCATGCGCAAGACAAGAGGAAGTCAAAAACAGCTCTCTTTCGGTTTGGACAGACCGAAGTGCTGATTTTGAAACGGACGCCATTTATTCATACGAACTCGGAATCGAGCAAACGAAGAGTCGTTGGAAAGATAATTTCAAGACCTTTCCAGAAAAAATATCACCGGCACTGCCGGCCAAGGATGGGCGGCACTGCCGGCCCGGCGGCACTGCCGGCCCTGCAGGGGCAGCACTGCCGGCCTGTGCACCCCGGCACTGCCGGCCGTGACACCCCGGCACTGCCGGCCACCCCGGCACTGCCGGCCTCGACACCCCGGCACTGCCGGCCTTGCCCGAATTCGACCCAGTTTTGGCCGAACCTGTTTTAGGTCGGTTTGTATCGAACTATTTCGACCCCTGGTCGTCCAGGACGCCTATATAAGCCCCAGGGACGCCCCCAAATTAGGTTTAGACCACGTTTAAGATAAACCCTAGTTCTTAGTTGTTTGCTCTGCAAAACTATTGAATTCCCTACACCATATTGCTTGGATATTGTGTAGATCCTGTTTAAGTCTTGTGTGATCTGCTGTTCCATTGGGAATTAGACGGTTGCAACTTACCGCTTCGTGGTCGGCGGCTACGTGCGCAAGTGTGTGGAGTTGCGAATATCTTGCAGGGTTGAGAGCTGTTGCATCTGGCGACAGGGACCAATCGAGAGATCTCGTTGCGTCATACAAGTTATCATCCACTACATCGTCGTGTTTCTCCGCTGCCATCACCCCGTGATCATCATCACCACCGTTGCTTACTGAGAAGATCGGGCCACCCCTTATCACCCCTTTTTCTCCACAACGTGGCCGCCGTCTCTAGGAGCAAGGCGTCTTTGACATTGACACTGAGCAGCTAAAGCATGTACATCTCAAACTCCAATCCACCGATCACTTGGTTGCCATCTTCAACGCCGGATCCCTTTTTTTATCCATGCATGGCCAATCGTGATCTCTTCTGTTCAAATCGCCCATCGCTTGGTTGCCGGATAATTTCTTGATAATTTCATCTAAGCTGGGACCGCACTAGCTAATGCATTACCATGTGTATGTGCAAAGACACGGACCATCAATTCTCCATGCTGAAATTCGAATCAATCTATGTCGTAGCTCAGGTATCAAGTCAGAATCGTGACCCTTAAAGATGGCAGATGGTAATTCTGCATTATTCTAATCTAAAAGGAGTTCCTGAAGTTCTTAGTAGATCCCCGAAGAAGCAATCATGGAATCATCCATCGCCAAATATGCCTCAAGAGAACGAGCCAATCACCTTGAGCATGGAGAGCAGATTAGGTCCGTGATCACCTGTAGCTTCTACAGTAGATCATCGACTCCTCCAGTATAATCTATGTACATTGAGTGATACAACGCATGAAACTGCCCCTTGCGGACCTGCGCCTCCTCGATCTGGGTCAGAGCAGATTAATCAGGTGTGTGATCAGCTGCGTCATCTACTCCTTCATTATAATCTATACATACTTACTTTGCAATCGTATAATCTAGAAGTTCCAGTCAACTTGATACATACCCTTCTCTGCACATGACTTGCTTGGTTGATGTCTGTCTATGGCAAATTATTGTATTGTAACTAAGGTTAGGGTACCAATTCTGGGAGAAAACCAAGCGGGAGCAGTTCTATGACTATTATCAGTTCTGGCATCAAACACCTTAGTTAATTAAGATTAAAATTCTGGACTGAAAATTTGCAAATGGCAATAAATTAATCTTTGCTTAATTCTGGGAGAAAACCAGGCGGGAGCAGTTCTATGACTATTATCAGTTCTGGCATCAAACACCTTAGTTACTATAGATTAAAATTCTGGACTGAAAATTTGCAAATGATAATAAATTAATCTTTGCTTTTTAAAGAACCAGGCATGAGCTCTGCAAAATAGTACTATAAAAAACAATTAAGTGGAGTGTTTAGTTTATATAAGAAATATTATAGCCACATAGACGTGCAATGTAATCCAAAACTTAATTTTTTTTTACATTTATAAGATGGAAACTCCTAGAAGTATTAGTAGAGATGGAATCGACTCTCTATACATTTTGCAAGCAAAAATACTGCTGTCTAAACCAGTTGATCAATATCAGTTATTCAGGGTGCATAAGTTCCACGTCTTAACTCTGATTGTTTTTCAATCTTCTAGACAGTTCCTAGCATCATTTTCCGATCTGGAGAGCTACACCACTTCACCGGTATCAAGGGGATCAAAATATAGGCACTCAAGGAGGCAAGAACATGATCGGAGGTGACGGCACCGGCAGCCGCATGGAGAAAATTGATGATGTCCTACTTCCTGGTAAAGTACTCGCTTCATGTTCTCTGGTACATATCAGAATATTTATAATACATTAATGCATCACTGAGTAAAATTTCCCTGCTCATTGTCAGATTAGAGAAGAGGAACTAAAATTTCTTGCAATATCATGATAGTGCTGATATAAAACACATTCTTATCTCAGCATAAGAGGATCAACACATCCCAGTAGGCTGCATGTCAAACACAGATTTAATTGTCAAGCTACAATGTTACGTTTATTTTTTCCAGAGCAAATAGCACGGTGGTGATTGGGACCTGCTGGCATTCTCATCTCAGTTCTTGCGTACACCATGGTTGTGATGGTTGTCTCATAGATTGATGGGTTGAGGCTCCAATGACAAACAAGAGTACCAAAAGGAACAATATGTAGGCGGTCAAGGAGGCAACATGATCGGAGGTGACACCACCAGCGGCCACAAGGAGAAAAATGATGATGTACTACTTCTTGGTAAAATAGTTCCCTCCGTGTTTTCTGGTACATATCAGAATATTTATAATACGTTAATGCATCTCAGAGTAAAATTTCCCTGTTTAGTGTAAGATTAGAGAAGATCACCTAGAAGTTTTTGTAGTATCATGATAATTCTGATATAGAACACAATCTTATCTCAGCATACAAGGATCAACAGATCCAAGTGGGCTGGATTTCACACGTAGATTTAATTGTCAAGCTGCAATGTTACGTCCATTTTTTTCCTGAGCAAATAGCGCCGTGGTGATTGGAAGCAGCTGGCATTCTTTTTTTTTTTTGAAACGAGGGCAAAAGCTTTGCCCTATTCTATTAATTAAGAAGAGTTTTTACAAAACGGAACCCGGAATACGCACATGGCGTTACTCTCCCGGCATGACATTGCCCAAATGCTTGGCACCGGCCAAAACCCATAATCTAGCCTCGGTTTTGATTTTTTCTATAACTACTTGAGCGGGCGCATGCTTGTTGCGAAAAATCCTAGCATTGCGCTCATTCCATATCTCCCAAGTGATAAGGAGCGTGAGAGAGGAAACCGCCTTCCTACAAGGAGCGCCGCCGCCCGCCATCAAGTTCCACCAAGAGTCCATGGATAGCCCCACCCATTGAGCGGGTTGAATTAAAGGGATGCCGACCCAATCCTTGATCGCAACCCAAATGCGAGCCGTGTAGCGACAATTGATAAAGAGGTGGTCCACGGTTTCAAGAGTTTGGTTGCATAGAGTGCAACGGTCACAATTTTGCCACCCCCTAGCTTGCAAGCGATCGGCCGTCCAAATCCTATTTTGCAAAAGAAGCCAAGCAAAAAACTTCACTTTCGGCGGCGCCCAAGCCTTCCACACCAACTTGTTCATGTTTGAAGCAATGGCCCCAATGAATTGTATCTCATAAGCCGACTTGGAGGAGTACTCTCCATTGGCCGTGAGCCTCCAAACAATGTCATCCTCAACCCCATCCCGAAGTTGAATGTTTTCAATAAGACCCCAAAGCTCGACAAATTGCCTAAGGTAATCCATGTTGGTGATTTTCTCCAAGTCAATCTTCTTGACCCACTCGTTATTCCTCAAGGCTTGGTGGACCTTCCAATTCTTTCTCTTTGAGATCTCGAAAATGAGAGGGGCGACCTCAATCGGCTTCCTATTGTTTAACCATGGAGAGTGCCAAAAAGGCGCCTTATGGCCATTGCCAAGGGTGATGGTCGTTGAAGCATAGAAGACCTCCATGTCTTCCAAAGAGCAAGGATTCCCCGAACCATTCCAAATTTTGTCGGGCTCTTTCCATTCAAGCCAAGGCCAACGAAGCCTAAGGGCCCTTGCAAACTTGTCCAAATGAAGGATCCCAATCCCACCAAGTTTTTTGGGGCGGCACACGGTCACCCAATTGACCTTACATTTTGCCCCCGTCGTGGTGTCCTTGGCGGACCAAAGGTACGCCCGCTCAATCTTGCTAATGTACTTGGTAGTCTCCGGAGGAAGCATAAGCGACGTCATGTAATAAGTAGCTTGCGAGGCAATAACGGATTTGACCAAAGTTGCCCGGCCGGCGGTAGTAACGAGTTTCCCGCACCAAGTTGGGAGCTTCCCGGCGCACTTATCCTCAAGATGTTGGAAGTCCGCCCTTTTGAGAGACCAAACCGAAAGCGGTAGCCCCAAGTACCTAAGGGGAAAAGTAGCCCTCGCCGCCGGGATACCTTCAAGAACGTCATCAAGGTCCACATGTCCGCACCGGATAGGAACAACGGAGCTTTTTTGGAAGTTGGTACAAAGGCCGGTTACCTCGCCGAAGCCATTGAGGATAGTTGCAAGATTTTGGATGTCCTCCTTAAAAGGAGCCACAAACACCGCCGCATCATCCGCATATAATGAGGTCCTAAGGATGTTCCCGCGGCCACGGAGCTTGTGAATGAGGCCGAGAGTTGTAGCATGCTCCAAGATTTGTGTGAGCGGGTCGATGGCGAGAACGGAGAGGAGCGGGGATAGGGGGTCGCCTTGCCGTAAGCCCCGGCCATGGGTGATGGGTATACCGGCCAACCCATTGAGAAGGACCCTAGAGGTGGAGGTTGAGAGAAGCGCCACAATCCAATTGCGGAAACGGCTTGGGAATCCCCGCCTTTGGAGTAAGTCCAGAAGATATTCCCACCGAACGGAGTCGAAAGCCTTCCTAATGTCAAGCTTGAAGAGCAAGGCCGGAGTCTTATTTTTGTGGAATCTAGTGGCAAGGTTCTTGACATAGAGGAAATTATCGTGAATACTCCTTTTCTTGATGAAAGCACTTTGCGCGTTGGAGACAAGCTCATCCATGAGAGGCGCAAGCCGAAGAGCAAGCATTTTGGAAATGATCTTGGCAATGGCATGGATTAAGCTTATGGGCCGAAAGTCGGAGATTTGTTCCGCCCCCTCCTTCTTGGGCAACAAAACAATATTGGCGGAGTTAAGCCAATGAAAATTCTCGGCGTGAAGGTCCCCAAAGAGGTGAATGACGTTCATGACGTCGACTTTGACTATGTCCCAACACTTCTTGAAGAAGATTCCTGTGAACCCATCCGGTCCCGGCGCCTTATCCCCGGGCAAAAGATTGATCGCATTTCGCACCTCCTCCTCGGTGAATGGCTCTCCAAGGCTACTCAAGTCCGGGTCATCAAAATGGATCGCATCCCAATTGAAATCATTAGTTCTTGGCTCGCCTCTCTCCATGGTCGACTTGAAATGGCTATGGATGATCTCTTCCTTTGCCACATGCTCGGTAACCCAACCATGGTTGTTCATGAGTTTGTGAATGTGGTTTTTCCTTCGTCGCGCGTTAACCCTTAGATGAAAGAACTTAGTGTTGGCATCCCCCTCTTTCAAGTTAGCAATGCGGGCTCTTTGCTTTTTCCTAGCCCTCTCCACCACCGAGGGAGCAATGACCTTCCTCTTCAACCGGGCCCTAAGCAACCTTTCATCATTGGAGAGCAATCTAAGCTCTTGGGCCAAGTCAAGTTGCAAGATCACCAAGAGCGCGGCGTGCAACAACACCTTCCCATTGGAGAAAAGGCCGCGGCCCCACTTAGTCAACCTCTTGCCGGTGCAACGGAGCTTGTGGAAGAGAACTTGGCATGGCTCGACATGGGGAGAAGGTTCGTTCCACGCTTGTTGCACCACATCATTGAAACCAGGGACCCTCGTCCAAAAGTTCTCGAACTTGAAAGACCTTGGTCTACGAGGGCCACAAGCATCGGAAAGTAGAAGCGGGCAATGGTCCGACAAGGAGGAGGAAAGAGCATGGAGAACATGAGTGTCGAAGCGGATGTCCCACTCGGAGTTGCAATAGAAAGCATCGAGTTTGCAAAGCGTCGGGTTCTCTCTCCCATTTGACCAAGTGAAGCGACGATTTTGAAGGTGGATCTCCGTAAGCTCACACGAATGAAGGGCCGCCCGGAAACGGTTAATACGCCCGCGATTCACATTCCGTTTGTTCTTGTCCCTAGCCCTCCTAATTTGGTTAAAGTCACCCAGAGCAAGCCAACGGACACCAGGCGGTGGCTTGTGGCCCAAAAACTCGGCAAACAAGGGGTCTTTTTGGATCGACGCAGTTGGCCCATACACCCCGGTGATCTTGAAGTCACCCTCATGATCCGTGTTTATGAGGTGCACATGGGCGGAGAGGCAATGGTCGGAAAGGACCACATTTGTGAGTTGCACCACGGAATCGTCCCAGAGAAGGAGAATGCCCCCTTAGTCCCAATGGCAGGCCTCTCGGCGAAGCACTTCAAACGGTTGCCGCCGATGTAAATGGCGTCGACGGGCGAGACAGAGTCGAGTTTGGTTTCTTGTAGGCACACGATTTGACAGAAGAGGAAGCAATTATCTCATGCACGGTGTCCCGACGATCTTGATCATTTAAGCCCCGGACATTCCACCCCAAGATGTTCAGAAGGATGTCTAACATTTAGAACTAACAGGACCCGACTCACTAAGAGCTAAGATGGTAAGCAGCGCCTGGCGACAACTCCGCAGGCGTGGTACATGCACCAGCCACGGAAGACAACCGCCCGGATCCTTACAACAACAGACAATAGCAGGTTTTAGCAACATTGGGAACGAACTGGCCCAACCGGACTGCAGCCAAGGATAATCAGACATCAGCAGTGCCATCCACCTCCTCCTCCAAGTCCAGCGACGCAGCTCCTCCACCCTGGATGAGCGCCAAGTCAACCTCGTCTTCATCATCCGTCGCGATGTTGAACAGCACCTTCATAGCATCGATAACCTCCTAGGTGACATGTCCCTGGAATCTTGCCGCGAACTCCGCCATGTCTTGCTCGGTGACCACTTCTCCGTCCTTGATGATCCCCAGCCCACGGCAGAGCACCGCCTCCGCCCTCTTCGCGACAGGAGCCGCCCTCCTGCCAGCCTTGTTTCTTGTGGAGGCCTGCTTGAGTGTGAAGCCGACCGTGCGGCCAATCGTCACGCCGGCGAGGGTCTTTCTTCTATTTGTCGGACGCTGCGGAGGCGATGATGTGGGCGGCGACAACAGAGGCCGCCGCGATGGAGCGAAGAGCCCACTGGGCAGCTGCATACCGCCAGGCGAGGAGCCGGGCCTCCTGCGCGGCGGCGTCCGCGGCGGCGTCCGCGCCAGCGGGCTGTCATGGGCCAGCACCGGCGTTTGCGTCGGCGAAGAAGGCGGCGTGTGGAACGCCGGCGACCCCGGCGGCGTGAGCGTGTCGAAGCCTGGAGGGCGAACCGGAGTTCCCTCGGACACCATGGTGCGATCCTGAAGCCACAGCTGGGAGAGGCGCAGGCCCTTGGAAGGCGGCGAGGAGGGCAGAACCGAAGTGGGCGAGGAGGACGCCGCGAGCGACTGGGGCGATTTAGCCGCCCGGGAGCACCGACGACTTGCACCAGGCGTGGCACTCCTGGACGTCGCGCGCCCAAGACGCAGCACCGCTTCATGGTCCAGGCCATCACCGTCCACGAGGATCTCTTCATCGACGTCCGTGGAGTCCGCGTCGGAGACGAGGGCAGGAGCAGCGGCCTGGGCAGCAGGCGTGTCGGCGAGTCCCTCGCAGGTGTGCCCCAACAGCAGCAGCGGCCGCTCCGCTACAGCGCGAGGGAGAGCATCCGCAGCAGCCTCGTCGGCAGCCCTCCTCCGCCCCACATCCCGATGGTTGGAGCGATCACGGACGCGGTCACCGCGGTCACTGCGGTCACCGCGGTCACCGGCACGGGCCGAACGAGAGAGGCTGCGGCAGATGGCCGCGCCCCAGCCCCTGGAGGAGTTCCTCCCGCGCCTGTCCCTGTCGTCGTCGTCGTCATCCCTCCTCCCCTGCTGCTGCCAGCGCCCTCCAACCGCTCCCCACGATCACGCATGAACTGCTCGCCGTCGACGACGCCCCATCTCCATGTTCCTTTGCTAGGCATGGGCGTTTCTTCAAGCGTCAGGTCTTCAACAATGTCCAGGTGGATGATGCACCGTCGCTGGAGACCGCGACGACCATGCTCGCGCACGCCCGGAGCAGCATCTGGGCCGGGCAAGGTGACCCACCCGACACGCGGGACCAGGTTGGGATTGGCCACCCACGCCCAGCACGCACGGGGCCTTCGTGTACTCCCTCCGCACGCAGGTGTCCTCGATGTAGTCGAGCGAGCAGGACGAGCCGATGGCCTGCTGCGCCGAGGCCGCGTTCCAGGCATACATCGGCACGCTCTCGATGCAGAGGCGGACGTGGTGCTGCAGGTTGACATGGTCAGCATTGTCCTCCAGACGCCAAGGCCGGACCTGCACCTTGTAGCCTTCGAAGTCGAAGTCATGGCGAGCGACGGCGTCGGCGCGGTGGTGGGGGAAGGTGAACCTGACGAAGAAGGGCTCGGGGAAGTGGTCGGTGACGGTGACATCGTCCTCCAGCGCGCCCACCGTGGACGCGAGCGCGCGGCGCAGCGTGACCCTGGCGTCGCGGGAAGGCGGCCTGTCGAACCAGGCGTAGGCGGCCCTGGACAGCAGCGTGGCGGCCTCCGCGTTCATGGCAGCCGAGGCGTGGATGACAGCAAAGACCTCCGCCGGCCTGGTGATGTTGCCGAGCCTCGGCATGGCAGCGGCGCGGTCGGCGACGGCTGGAGCTTGAGGGCGAGGGAGGTGTGGCGCAGCGACAGGCAGACTGGGACAGCGACGAGCAGGGGCAGGCGAGGCAGTGCTTGGCGATGGCTCAGGCTCGGCAGGATGGTGGCAGAAGCGGGAGCGATGCCCCGAACGGAAGCACCTGCGGCATTTAACGGGGTCCCTGCACTCCGAAGCCCTGTGCCCGCGTCTCCCCTTGAAGAGGCAGTGAAAGCACCTTCCTTGGAGCCAGGTCGGAGCTGGCGGTCGTTGAGGAGCAGTAATGGCGGCAGGCCTTGAAGGCAAAGCCGCGCGGCGCGGCGGACGCGACCGCGGCCTCTCCCATCCCTCATTAGTGCCTGCCAGCCCGCGTGGAGGAGGAGCCGTTGAGCTTGGGGCAGTAATGGCGCGTCCGAGGCCGGCCCACCCACCAGATGCATTGAAGTGGTCCGCTGCAGGGGAGACCCGACCAGCTGGGCGCAGCAGGTCAGAGGGCGTCTCCGCCACCTCGTCGACGTCAGAGGAGACGGCGGCGCCGGCCGCCTCCGCCGCGGGGGCACGGCCCCGATCCAGATCTGCAGGACCCAGAAAGCGCAGAGGAAGTACCTGGGGGACGAAACCGTCGGGCAGCCGCGCGGGCAGCGGCGGGAGGGGCCCTGGAGGGCCTCTCGGAGCAGCGAGGCCGGCGTGCGCGGCGGGGTGCGCGGTGGGCGCGGGCGGCGGCACCGGTCGCCCGCGGGTCGCCGAGGGGCAGCTCCAGTCCTGCATAATCATGATGGTCGTCCCGGAAATTGATGGGATGAGGATCCAATGGCAAACAAAATATGTTTTGAGGCTCTCGGCACAACTCTAAGAGATGCATTAAGGCATAAAAATGAGAACAGCAGCCAGAGACCATCCGCTAGAATGACGATGGTTCTAGGACGGGACTTCCGCAAGATACGGTTCTACCAAAGGAAAGAAGACACAACATAGTCACTTTATAAATTTAAAGGGCATATTTGACAAATGATATAACATAGAAACAAAAGGTAGCAGAATTTGTGGACTGGATTATCAATATTGACGATGGAAGAAACATATCGGCAGAAGGTGAAGAATTAATAAAAATACCAAGTGACATACTACTGAAAAAAAAGGAAATGATCCAAAAAAAAAGTAATCGTAGAAAGCATCTAACCAAATTTGAGGCAGAGGTACTGCCCAGGAACAAAACATTGTGGAAGATAAATGAATATATAATAGATTAACTTATATACTGGTGAAGAGAAAACTTATCTAAACTGACACAGTATGCAGAGCACCAACCTTAAATGGTGAAACAAGATATGCCACACCCAATGTAGTTTCTAAATAGATTAACATTCCCAGGAATCCCAAGTCGTGAACTAAAACTAAAAGTAAGTCTACCTCGCCTTTCTAAAATATATAATGATAGATGAAACTTTTAAAGGCCTGAAAAAAACTTTCAATTAAAATTCATGATGTATATATATACAATTACAAGTTGATGTGGTAAAATGGATATGATTTACTACTATACCAAAATATAAGAAACATGCATCATGATTAAGATTAAAAAACATTACTTCCTTTCATCATAATGGGATTCAGTAAGTGTAGCACTAACCTTTGAAAGAGGATGACTAATATTGAAAATTTGGTATATTTATCTATGATATTATGATATGAGCAAAAAAAACTAAATAGGCCTACTGATGCTATGACTATAGAAATCATTTACTTTTCGAGATAACTTAATAGAAACTTATTCTATGGCGCAGGAGGAAATGGGAAAAAATTATGATCTATGTATACAGATTACCTGATGACGAAAGCTCCCTGAAACTAGGAGCACAATATGAATTCGAAACTAAGATTGAATCAAATCAATAATATGTGAGGAAGAAGAGACAACGTAGCATCGTCTAATATTACAATAGAGTGTATGGGTACTTCCATTGCAGAATCGAAGTAGGAAAAAAATGCAGGCTGGTACTAATTCATGGCAGCGTCCTAGATGATTCAAATGAGCAATACGCACCAGGACCTCTGCAGTAGACGGCCGACGACCTGCGCCGCCAGCCCCTCGCACTCCTGGCCAGACCCAAGATGCTTGGCCCTCTTCAGCCCAGACGTCCGCCATGCTACTCCAACAACAATACCTCAGGTTCCATTTGTAGATTTGTGGGCAAGGGAGAATATGAGCAAGCTGATTTAGGCGGATTCCTAGGACAGCGGAGACAACGAGATTTAGTGGATTCCTATGAGCGGAGGAAACCAGATTTGGAGACTAGCGGTGGAAAATTGAAAGGAGAAGTGTAATGGAGCAATGTGGAAAAATGAGGATGTCTCACGAAAAGGACTTCAAGAAAATAATAGTACTACTGTTTACTTTTGTAACAACCCACTTAATCCCAAAGTAAGACAACGTCCAATAAATACTGCAAGAGACACGCAAACACATGAACTTCGGGAAAAAAGCGTAAGTGAGCTATTTCAAAACATCTAAAAAGATATACAAAAAATCATTATCCATGAAATTTAGGACCATATTTATGTATAAAAGAATATTTAAAAGCATCGTCCCTATAATCCATAATAAGTATCGGAGATTTAATTCTAACTTAGTATAACTTTTGTATTAACTTTCCGACACTTACTACGAATTTGAGGAATACAAAAAATAGTAATTTATGTGCATACATTATGTTAGATATATTTAAATAATTACAAGTAATCCAAAAAAATATTACAAGGTTAATACTTATCTTCATACCAAGCTGTATTAAATAAATTGATTGAAAAGATTAGTAGTTTGAACACGCAATCCTATGATTTAGATAAATGGCTACTATTTGTTAGGTCATTAAGAAATGACTCTATCATATGGATTGTATAACATAATAAATTTTATAGAACATCAAGATGTAGGGCGTGCATGCGGGTTATTTTTTTTTCGCGGGCACGCGAAAAGCGTGCCATATCTTTATAAAAGAGAGCAACAACAATTACAAGAAACCAGAGGGGGATGCGTGCGGGTTATTATTGTACAAGAACAACTGAGTAGTAATTTACACATATACATTGGTTAGATATATCTAATTACAAATAATTTAAAATATTAAAAAGTTAGTTCTTATCTTCATATCAAACTCTACTAAAGATAAAATTGAATAAAAATAATAGTACTTTGAAACATGCCGTCCTAGAATTAGATAAATGCCTACCTTTTTTAGGTTGCTGAGAAATTAATCCCTCCTAGATGGTATAAGAAATTTTACGGACCATCAAGATGTCGCCGGCGCATTTGCGCGGGCCACTGTGCTAGTATCTAAAAGGGAAAGTTTCACAAAATTTGAAATTTAGGGCGAAAATGATGACATACATGATACTGTTTTTCGAGGTTTTGACCTGAAAATCAATTGAGTATTATAAAGGAAAATAAAAAGTTCGAAAAATGTAAAAACGAAACAATCTATCTATCTATGTATAGAAGATCAGCTATCTATGTATAGAAGATCAGCTGTCATTTAGAGAAGGTAGAATAAATCACCTTTTTAGAAAAGCTGGTTTGAGACGAAACGGCATGCGTTCAAGCAAAGTGATTTTTTCGAACATCTCCAAATGACCCCAAATGCCATACATGATGCCGTACGTGTAACAACAAGGAACCCTATCTAAAAAGTGTCAAAAAAGTTTGCCCAACCGTATAGCTCTACCAAAAAGAACCTCACCATGGCGCTAGTATAATTTTGGGCTTAGTTACAAACTTTCGTTACCTAACCTTCAACACGAAACTTGTTTCAAATCACTTTTGGCGTACAAGAAACAAATCCCACCTTGATTCGAGCACCACAGCCTCCAAACGATGCCGATGCCGATATCGGCATGGTCGAACGGCTATGCTCGCCGCCACCTGCTAGGTCACCGTCGGGATGCACCCTCAATCCCGTCCCCTCATTCGATCACTGACACACCAGAGATACCGCCGAGGCTAATGCCGAACGTACATGCTGATGCCAATGCCGAACATGCATGCACGCCGCTGTGGGCACGGCCATGCCGCCCCGCTATGCTGGACGCCACAGACCACCGCGAGGTCTTTCCCTTCGCCACCACACTCTTCTAGCACCCATCTATACACGCCAGAAAGGAGAGACACTTGTCGTCGTGGTGAACAGAAAGATGCCATGGGATGGCTTAAGTTGGGGCTGAATGTGCGCTAGAGGATTCGGGTGAGGGTTTTGGTATGGATGAAGAGGTTACCGGATGGATTCCTCAAGAACTTGGCCTTGGCCAGAGGTAGAAGAAGAAGAACACAAGAGCTATTTCCTCCTCAGATCTTTCTATTCATTGATCATAAGAGGTTACAGGTTTTTGGATACAGCATAACACATACCCGCGTATGGGTGTACCCCCTCTCCTTATATAGGGGGGTGGGTGGCTTACAGGGGAAGAAACCCTAAGAAACCCTAATGGCATCTTTGACTAGACAAACTACTTTACAAAGCTTCTTTAGCTACCGGCGTCACCGGTATCTCTTTAATCAGGGAGGCTGACGTCCTCCGGTACCTTTTACGTCATCATCTGCTTTAGCGCCAGAGCTTCGTTTAAAGCTGAAGTGCTTCACTCATCTTTGTCCTCTAGCTCTTGAGAGAATCTTTGACCAGTCTTGCCGACGTGCTACAGTGTTGCCTGTACCGGTACTCCGGTACCTTCTTAGCCGGTTCCGGTATACCCCTCCTAGGATACCGGTATAGATTCACTTAGCCAAAAGCTCAGTTTCACAGTCCGGAATAATATTAAACAGGTATCTTGATGGCTCAAACCATCCGGTTTGGCATGCCTTTGGCATACCGGGGTTCATCCCCCCAACATTAGTCCCCGAAGCTGGTATAGTCTGGTGGATCCTATCCAACGAACCATGCCAGGTTCCCATTACTCAAGGTACCGGTTTAAACCTTCCGGTAACCAGTTCAATCTTTCCGGCTTTTGCCGAACTTATGTCTTTTCTCACCGAGCCATTCCGGCATCTTTGTCATTAAACTCTCCTCGGTGAGGTCGAGAATTTCTCGGGTACAGTGCCTGTCAGTGACATGCGCACTGTGCCTGACGCTGCAGTGTCAGGGGTCACTTCCCTTCGGCTTCTGCGCTAGCATTTATGGCGCCGCACCGGATCCTCGCTGCCGTTCCGGATCCGTGTGGCCTTCCTGTGGCACTCTGTGTTTCGCGCGTGTATCGTCGCGCCACGTGGCGGCCCACGAACCGAACCGCCGCGGCCCAGCGATTGCCAGCCCACTACTTCTCCTTCCTATTAAAGGGGGAGCGGTTCCTTCTTCTCCCTTTCTCCGCATTCACAACTTCTCTAGCGCTCAGAGCCCCTTGCCCGTTGCGCTTTCGCCGCCGCCGTTCGTCGCCAGAGCCCCTTCCTCCGGCGACCTTCCTCAGCCACTTCGTCATGCTTCGCCCCGCAGAGATCCTCTGCAGCGCCTCCGCCGTTGCTGCTTCGGGCGCTCCTCGGCGACCTTCGTTCTTCCTCCTCGCCAGACCTCGTCGGCGACCGTGAGTCCGCCGCACCTCCGGCGACCGTCGACCTCAACATCTTGCGCCGCCTCAGGTTAGCCCCAGTGCCTCTTTGCTCTTCTCCTTTTTGCCTTCTTGTTCTTTGGCCGGTTGGGGATTTATCTTTTATTTTTCCCTTGGTTTTTCTCTTACTCGTAGATCTTCGCGCGAGGCTAGATCTACGGAAACCTGTTTTTAGGTAGATTCCGGTACCTTTAGACTTGCATGTCTAGTGAGGAGTATCTCTCCGAACCAGGCACCAGTAGCCATCAAAGCGAAGCTTCCGACGGGCTTTCAGCTGAACTCGCCCGGATGGAAACCTCGTCATCCGCTCCAGCGGCCGGTTCCGGAAAAGGTCAGGAGGCCAGCAGCTCGGGCCAAGGTTCTGGAGTGGACCTGTCCGCGATCACCCGCGGAGCCTGGAAGGGCTCAGACGTGGTGCAGAAGGACATCGACTGGCTGTACCGTTCCCGGAGGATATCGGCACAGGTATCTTGTCGGATTCCACGCGACGAGCTGGAACCCGCGCCCGAACCCGGAGAGTTCGTCGTTTTTGTTTCTCACTTCGAGCGTGGCTTCGGCCTTCCGGCCTCCGATTTTTTCCGCGAGTTCTTCGACTTCTAAAAACTCTAACCCCACCATCTTCCTGGCAATGCCATCATTTACCTTTCTTGTTACGTTTCTTTCATGGAGGCCTACATTGGCCTCCTTCCCACTAAAGAAGCCTTTGCCCGCTTCTTCAGCCTTCGGATCAATCCGGTCCAAGGCAAGGTGATGTCTACGTTCCCCCTCCTTTCCTGTAGACAGTGTTGGGCCTCCAAGAGCAGAGGTTTGTAGAACAGCAGCAAGTTTCCCTTAAGTGGATACCCAAGGTTTATCGAACTCAGGGAGGAAGAGGTCAAAGATATCCCTCTCATGCAACCCTGCAACCACAAAGCAAGAAGTCTCTTGTGTCCCCAACACACCAAATAGGTGCACTAGTTCGGCGAAGAGATAGTTAAATACAGGTGGTATAAATAAGTATGAGCAGTAGCAACGGTGCCAGAAAAGTGCTTGGCGTGTAGTTGATGGTGGTGGTATTGCAGCAGTAGTAACGCATAAAACAGTAAACAAGCAGTAGTAACGCAGTAGTAGTAACGCAACAGTAAACAAGCAGTAGTAACTCAGCAGTATTTAGGAACAAGGCCTAGGGAATAGACTTTCACTAGTGGACACTCTCAACATCGATCACATAACAGAACAGATAAATGCATACTCTACACTTTTGTTGGATGATGAACACATTGCGTAGGATTACACGAACCCTCAATGCCGGAGTTAACAAGCTCCACAATAATGCTCATGTTTAAGTAACCTTTAGTGTAAGATAGATCAACAGACTAAACCAAGTACTCCCTCCGTCCTAGTTTGTAAGTCACAATTTTTGAATATCTTGGCCCAAGGTACTAGGTGATTGGGTCTCATTTTCTCTCCCTCATTGGTGCATGCAGCCTCTTTCTCCTCATTGATGCATGCATTCTCTTTTTCTTCCTCATTGGTACATGCAACCTCTTTCTCTCCCTCATTAAATAAAATTATGCCTTAGAGGTGGGGGAAATGGGACAAATAGTTTTTGGGATAATGACTTACACTCTAGGACGGAGGGAGTACTAGCATAGCATGCACACTGTCACCTTCATGCATATGTAGGAGGAATAGATCACATCAATATTATCATAGCAATAGTTAACTCCATAATCTACAAGAGATCATGATCATAGCATAAACCAAGTACTAACACGGTGCACGCACTGTCACCTTTGCACACATGCGGGAGGAATAAACTACTTTAATAACAAATCACTAGAGTAGCACATGGATAAATTGTGATACAAACATGCTGCAATCATAAAGAGATATAAATAAGCACCTCACTATGCCATTCAATGAGTAAGTATTCTGTAAAATATGGCCTAAGAGACCCACACGGTGCACACACTGGTCACCTTTACACACGTGGGACTAGGAGTCTCCGGAGATCACATAGGTAAAACTCACTTGACTAGCATAATGACATCTAGATTACAAGCATCATCATATGAATCTCAATCATGTAAGGCAGCTCATGAGATTATTGTATTGACACACATAGGAGAGAGATGAACCACATAGCTACCGGTACAGCCCCGAGCCTCGATGGAGAACTACTCCCTCCTCATGGGAGCAGCAGCGGTGATGAAGATGGCGGTGGAGATGGCAGCGGTGTCGATGGAGAAGCCTTCCGGGGGCACTTCCCCGCTCCGGCGGGGTGCCGGAACGGAGATCCTGTCCCCCGGATCTTGGCTTCGCGATGGCGGCGGCTCTGGCAGGTTTCTGTGGGTTTCGTCAATCGGTATCGGGTTTTCGATCCAGGGGCTTTATATAGGCGAAGAGGCGGCGCCAGGGGGTCGAAGGGCTGGCCAAACCCTAGGGGGGCGCGGGCCCCCCCTAGGCCGCGCCAGGGTATGGTGTGGTGGGCCTGTGCCCCCCTCTGGTCCCTCTCGTGTGTTCTGGATGCTTCCGGGGATTCTAAGATCTTTGGCGTTGATTTCGTCCGATTCCGAGAATATTTCGTTACTAGGATTTCTGAAACCAAAAACAGCAGAAAACAGGAAGTGGCACTTCGGCATCTTGTTAATAGGTTAGTTCCAGAAAATGCACGAATATGACATAAAGTGTGCATAAAACATGTAGATAACATCAATAATGTGGCATGGAACACAAGAAATTATCGATACGTTGGAGACGTATCAGCATCCCCAAGCTTAGTTCTGCTCGTCCCGAGCGAGGTAAAACGATAACAAAGATAATTTACTGGAGTGACATGCCATCATAAACTTGATCATACTATTTGTAAAGCATATGTAGAGAATGCAGCGATCAAAACAATGTGTATGACATGGGTAAACAAGCTGAATCATAAAGCAAAGACTTTTCATGAATAGCACTTCAAGACAAGCATCAATAAGTCTTGCATAAGAGTTAACTCATAAAGTAATAATTCAAAGTAAAGGTATTGAAGCAACACAAAGGAAGATGAAGTTTCAGCGGTTGCTTTCAACTTATAACATGTATATCTCATGGATAATTGTCAATGCAAAGCAATATAACAAATGCAATATGCAAATATGTAGGAATCAATGCACAGTTCACACAAGTGTTTGCTTCTTGAGATGGAGAGAAATAGGTGAACTGACTCAACAATGAAAGTAAAAGAATGGTCCTCATAGAGGAAAAGCATCGATTGCTATATTTGTGCTAGAGCTTTGATTTTGAAAACATGAAACAATTTTGTCAACGGTAGTAATAAAGCATATGCATCATGTAAATTATATCTTATAAGTTGCAAGCCTCATGCATAGTGTACTAATAGTGCCCGCACCTTGTCCTAATTAGCTTGGACTACCTGGATTATCACCGCAATACATATGCTTTAACCAAGTTTCACAAAGGGGTACCTCTATGCCGCCTGTACAAAGGTCTAAGGAGAAAGCTCGCATTTGGATTTCTCGCTTTTGATTATTCTCAACTTAGACATCCATACCGGGACAACATAGACAACAGATAATGGACTCCTCTTTTAATGCTTTAAGCATTTGACAACAATTAATTCTTTTCTCATTAGAGATTTGAGGATATTTGTCCAAAACTGAAACTTCCACCATGAATCATGGCTTTAGTTAGCGGCCCAATGTTCTTCTCTCACAATATGCATGCTCAAACCATTCAACTCGGTGTAGATCGCCCTTACTTCAGACAAGACGAACATGCATAGCAACTCACATGAAATTCAACAACGAGTTGATGGCGTTCCCCGAGTAAACATGGTTATCGCACAACAAGCAACTTAATAAGAGATAAAGTGCATAATTACATATTCAATACCACAATAGTTTTTAAGCTATTTGTCCCATGAGCTATATATTGCAAAGGTGAATGATGGAATTTTAAAGGTAGCACTCAAGCAATTTACTTTGGAATGGCGGGAAAATACCATGTAGTATAGGTAGATATGGTGGACACAAATGGCATAGTGGTTGGCTCAAGTATTTTGGATGCATGAGAAGTATTCCCTCTCGATACAAGGTTTAGGCTAGCAAGGCTTATTTGAAACAAACACAAGGATGAACCGGTGCAGCAAAACTCACATAAAAGACATATTGAAAACATTATAAGACTCTACACCGTCTTCCTTGTTGTTCAAAACTCAATACTAGAAATTATCTAGACTTTAGAGAGACCAATTATGCAAACCAAATTTTAGCATGCTCTATGTATTCTTCATTAATGGGTGCAAAACATATGATGCAAGAGCTTAAACATGAGCACAACAATTGCCAAGTATCACATTACCCAAGACATTTATAGCAATTACTACATGTATCATTTTCCAATTCCAACCATATAACAATTTAACGAAGAGGAAACTTCGCCATGAATATTATGAGCTAAGAACACATGTGTTCATATGAACCAGCGGAGCGTGTCTCTCTCCCACACAAGCATGATGTAATCAATTTATTCAAACAAAAACAAAAATAGAAACAAACAAACAGACGCTCCAAGTAAAGCACATAAGATGTGGCCGAATAAAAATATAGTTTCAGGGGAGGAACCTGATAATTTTGTCGATGAAGAAGGGGATGCCTTGGGCATCCCCAAGATTAGACGCTTGAGTCTTCTTGATATATGCAGGGGTGAACCACCGGGTGCATCCCCAAGCTTAGACTTTTCACTCTTCTTGATCGTAGTATATCATCCTCCTCTCTTGACCCTTGAAAACTTCCTCCACACCAAACTCGAAACAACTTATTAGAGGGTTAGTGGACAATAAAAATTAACATGTTCAGAGGTGACACAATCATTCTTAACACTTCTGGACATTGCATAAAGCTACTGGACATTAATGGATCAAAGAAATTCATCCAACATAGCAAAAGAGGCAATGCGAAATAAAAGGCAGAATCTGTCAAAACAGAACAGTCCGTAAAGATGGATTTTATTAGGCCACCAGACTTGCTCAAATGAAAATGCTCAAATTGAATGAAAGTTGCGTACATATCTGAGGATCATGCACGTAAATTGGCATAATTTTCTGAGCTTCCTGCAGGGCAGTGGGCTCAGATTCGTGACAGCAAAGAAATCTGGAACTGCGCAGTAATCCAAATCTAGTACTTACTTTTCTATCAACGACTTTACTTGGCACAACAAAACACAAAACTAAGATAAGGAGAGGTTGCTACAGTAGTAAACAACTTCCAAGACACAAATATAAAACAAAGTACTGTAGCAAAATAACACATGGGTTATCTCCCAAGAAGTTCTTTCTTTTTAGCCATTAAGATGGGCTCAGCAGTTTTAATGATGCACTCGCAAGAAATAGTATTTGAAGCAAAAGAGAGCATCAAGAGGCAAATTCAAAACAAATTTAAGTCTAACATGCTTCCTATGCATAGGAATCTTGTAAATAAACAAGTTCATGAAGAGCAAAGTAACAAGCATAGGAAGATAAAATAAGTATAGCTTCAAAAATTTCAGCACATAGAGAGGTGTTTTAGTAACATGAAAACTTCTACAACCATATTTTCCTCTCTCATAATAACTTTCAGTAGCAACATGAGCAAACTCAACAATATAACTATCACATAAAGCATTCTTATCATGAGTCTCATGCATAAAATTATTACTCTCCTCATAAGCATAGTTATTCTTATTAATTGTAGTAGGAGCAAATTCAACAAAGTAGCTATCATTATTATTTTCATCAAGTGTAGGAGGCATATTGTAATCATAACCAAATTTATCCTCCATAACAGGTGGTACCAAAAGACCACTATCATTATAATCATCATAAATAGGAGGCAAAGTATCATCAAAGAAAAATTTCTCCTCAATGCTTGGGGGACTAAAAATATCATGCAAACCAGCTTCCCCAAGCTTAGAACTTTCTATATCATTGTCAACAGTGGTGTTCAAAGCGTTCATACTAATATTACTACCAGCATGCAAAGAAGATTTCATAGGTTTTTTAATTTTCGCATCAAACAATCCATGTTTTAAATCAGGAAATAGAATAAGAAGCTCACTCGTTGTTCATTATGCCAAACTAGTGTAAACAAGAAACAACAAGATGCAATTGCAGGATCTAAAGGAAATAGCTTTGAGCACACACACAACGGCGCCGGAAAAATACTTTACCTGAGACCGTAGTATGAGAGCCTTTTTACCTTTCCTCCCCGGCAACGGCGCCAGAAAAGTGCTTGATGTCTACGTTCCCCCTCCTTTCCTGTAGACAGTGTTGGGCCTCCAAGAGCGGAGGTTTGTAGAACAGCGACAAGTTTCCCTTAAGTGGATACCCAAGGTTTATCGAACTCGGGGAGGAAGAGGTCAAAGATATCCCTCTCATGCAACCACTGCAACCACAAAGCAAGAAGTCTCTTGTGTCCCCAACACACCAAATAGGTGCACTAGTTCGGCGAAGAGATAGTTAAATACGGGTGGTATAAATAAGTATGAGCGAGTAGCAACGGTGCCGAGAAAAGTGCTTGGCGTGTAGTTGATGGTGGTGGTATTGCAGCAGTAGTAACGCAGATAAAACGAGTAAACAAGCAGTAGTAACGCAGTAGTAGTAACGCAGCGAGTAGTAAACAAGCAGTAGTAACTCAGCGGTATTTAGGAACAAGGCCTAGGGAATAGACTTTCACTAGTGGACACTCTCAACATCGATCACATAACAGAACGAGATAAATGCATACTCTACACTTTTGTTGGATGATGAACACATTGCGTAGGATTACACGAACCCTCAATGCCGGAGTTAACAAGCTCCACAATAATGCTCATGTTTAAGTAACCTTTAGTGTAAGATAGATCAACGAGACTAAACCAAGTACTAGCATAGCATGCACACTTGTCACCTTCATGCATATGTAGGAGGAATAGATCACATCAATATTATCATAGCAATAGTTAACTCCATAATCTACAAGAGATCATGATCATAGCATAAACCAAGTACTAACACGGTGCACGCATCATCACCTTTGCACACATGCGAGGAGGAATAAACTACTTTAATAACAAATCACTAGAGTAGCACATGGATAAATTGTGATACAAACATGCTGCAATCATAAAGAGATATAAATAAGCACCTCACTATGCCATTCAATGAGTAAGTATTCTGTGAAATATGGCCTAAGAGACCCACACGGTGCACACACTTGTCACCTTTACACACGTGGGACTAGGAGTCTCCGGAGATCACATAGGTAAAACTCACTTGACTAGCATAATGACATCTAGATTACAAGCATCATCATATGAATCTCAATCATGTAAGGCAGCTCATGAGATTATTGTATTGACACACATAGGAGAGAGATGAACCACATAGCTACCGGTACAGCCCCGAGCCTCGATGGAGAACTACTCCCTCCTCATGGGAGCAGCAGCGGTGATGAAGATGGCGGTGGAGATGGCAGCGGTGTCGATGGAGAAGCCTTCCGGGGGCACTTCCCCGCTCCGGCAGGGTGCGGGAACAGGGATCCTGTCCCCCAGATCTTGGCTTCGCGATGGCGGCGGCTCTGGCAGGTTTCTGTGGGTTTCGTCAATCGGTATCGGGTTTTCTGATCCAGGGGCTTTATATAGGCGAAGAGGCGGCGCCAAGGGGTCGAAGGGCTGGCCAAACCCTAGGGGGGCGCGGGCCCCCCCTAGGCCGCACCAGGGTATGGTGTGGTGGGCCTGTGCCCCCCCTCTGGTCCCTCTCGTGTGTTCTGGATGCTTCCGGGGATTCTAAGATCTTTGGCGTTGATTTCGTCCGATTCCGAGAATATTTCGTTACTAGGATTTCTGAAACCAAAAACAGCAGAAAACGGAAGCGGCACTTCGGCATCTTGTTAATAGGTTAGTTCCAGAAAATGCACGAATATGACATAAAGTGTGCATAAAACATGTAGATAACATCAATAATGTGGCATGGAACACAAGAAATTATCGATACGTTGGAGACGTATCACAAGGACATCCCCAAGACTAAACCTCCGGTGCAGTGCGGATCCTGCATCGTGGGTTCTCGCCAGGGGAGCCCCTTCTTCAAGTTCTCCGGCCTGGACTCCTGCCGGGCCTGGCAGGAGACTTTCTTTTATGTGAGGAACAAGGGTTCCGCAGACTTCATCAACCTGCCGGCCTACAATCCGGCGACGCCAACGAGGGCCAACTGGGGGTTCAATCCGGGAACCAATCATATCGAAACCAACCGGATTGTTCGCTTCCAGGCGGAGCTCAAGAGGGACTCGGACATCTGTTCCGATGATATCATCTGCACGTTCATCTCCCGCCGGGTGCTTCCCCTTCAGCGCCGGGCTCACAAGATGAGCCAGATGGTCGGCCCCCGAGATCCCACCAAAATCACCAGCTTGCCCCTAAGCAAAGAGGACATAGCGCTCAAGGCCAGGCAAATTTGTAATACGGACATGCCTCTGGATTGGGAGTGGGGATTTCTTCCGCTTTGTGCCAAGAATCCCCCAACTGCCGAAGTAAGAACTTAAGCAATCCGGAATGTGCCTCCGGTATACTTTTGATGTGTAGCTAACTATCTTCTTTTTCTTTTTCAGGCCCGCGAGCGCTTTCCTCGCATTGACGCAGAGGCTCGAGGTCCTTGCCAAAAGCGGGTCTTGGACGAAGTGGATCCGGATCCTTACGTGGTCTGGACCAAGAACAAGATGGGCCGCACCCACACCTCGCGCCCCGGTAACTTTTCAACCGAAGCTTCCGGTTCTGATGATGAGGTCACTGTTCTTGAGGTATTTTGTTCTTTCGCTTCCTCATGTATTGTTTTTCTGTAGATGCTCCCTCAGCCAGCGCCAACCCACAGGTTGTGGAGCGCGCTGTACCGATACAGGCCGAGGTTGGCCATGAGTTCTTGGAGAAGCTCTCCTCGCGGGGCCAGAAGAACAAGGCGCCGGCGCCCGAATCCGGCCCGAGCGATGCCCCTCCCGCCAAGCGCTCCCGGCAGGAAGTTATCGGCGGGAAGAAGGTCTCCACGAAGCGCTACCGGTCTCGAGAGATGCCGGTTTCTTCCGGGTAAGCTTCCGTTTCCTCTTTCCTTTTTGTTTCACGAGTTTCTTTTCAGGTTGCTTTTTTCTGAGTTTCTCTTTTCTCTATCTTTTTCAGTCCTGCGTTCAAGATCTCCAAGAGCGCCTCCGGCATGAGGCCGGAAAGCTCCGAGGGAACCGCGAGGACCTCACCTCCTCCTCAGTCAAGCCCGGTACCATCTGGTACCGGCAACCCTTCTGCCTCCCCTCTGGGACGCACCACAAGTGCGGGGCGCGCGGCCCCTACACCTTCAGATCACCGCGCGGAGGAGGACATTGTCTCCCCTCCTGAGACCCAAGACACCGGCACCAGCAACATCGGCGCCGATACCGAAGCTGCCGGGAGGGCGGAACCTCAGGTTCCTCCCGTCCCGAAGAAAAAGAAGAAGAAGACTACTGACTCCTCCCCCTCCAAGGCCGTGCCGGACTCATCCGCGCCGGCAAGCTCCGCTCCGGCACAGGACGCGCCCGAAGCTCCTGCGCCGCCCAAGACCACGCCAGCGCCTCCACCGGCTACCTCTACCGGCGAGCCAGCCGCCGCCAAGCCAACACCGCCGCCAAGCCAAGAACCCGCAGCGGCCAAGCCTACACCAGCTGCCTCATCCGGCAAGCCCGCATCCGCCAAGCCTACACCGCCAGAGGGCACCAAGCTCCCCATACAAGAACCTGCGGCGGGGGCCACCGCTGCAAGCTCCCCCTCCTCCGGCACGCGGTCTTTGGTGCTGCATGCCGGCCGCGCCGCTATCGTGGCCGGAGAGACGGCTTCAGCTCAGTTGGGCCGGATCACCGAGCTGACCTGTGGAGGAGCCGACCTGGGGCATCTCCTTGATTACGCTGAGAAGTGGAATCAAGCGGACTTGTCCCCAGCGACGCGCGGCCTGGGGAAGGACAAGCAGCCGGTGATCGATCCTACCGGTCCCCGGAGCACCGGGCAGCATTTCAGCCGGATGCGGCGCGCGGTCAAGGAATTTGACACCGCGTGGCACGACGCCAACAACAATGTTGTGGTAAGTTGCACAAACCTCATAGCTCTTTAAATCTATGCCGGTTCTCACTTTTTCAAGATAATGTATATCTTCCCAGTCCCCGAGTTTCGGGTTGAGAGCACAGCTCTTAGCGCGAAACTTAGTTAGAAACACAAAAACCCGGCATAGCCAGTCCCCGAGTTTCGGGTTGAGAGCGCAGTTCTTAGCGTGAAACTTAGTTAGAAACACAAAAAACCGGCATAGCCAGTCCCCGAGTTTCGGGTTGAGAACACAGTTCTTAGCGCGAAACTTAGTTAGAAACACAAAAAACCGGCATAGCCAGTCCCCGAGTTTCGGGTTGAGAACGCAGTTCTTAGCGCGAAACTTTCCTTCAACACCGGCACCTTTTTTACCGGAATCCTTTTTTGACTTGAACAGGGCATGCTGGGCGTCCGGAAGCAGCTCTTCGAGGAGTTGCTGTGGGAGCACCGGGAGCTTTCCGAGGCTCACAGCAAGTGCCAAGGTTAGTTTTTGTGCCTCCGGCTTCTTTTTACCAGAAGTTTTTTCCTCTTAGTACTTATAAACTCTTTGCACATCAGCTGTTCCGGAAGCCTCCATCGAGGCCCTCAAAACTCAGCTCGCTGCGCTTCAAGGTACCATTTCTTTTCCGGTTGATTTGCCTCTCTGCATCCTACCGATTATCTTTTTGTTAACATCTCTTTTCCGGACTCCAGCTGAAAAGGAGCATCTTGCCTTGGAGCACCACAAGGCGCTGGAGGCCCATAAGACCCTCGCTCGTGAGCTAAAGGAGAAGCTCGTGCAGGACGAGCTTCGGCACGCTCGTGAGCTGAAGGAGGCCAAGGCTGCAGCTGAGGCCAAGCTGGATGAGTCCTTGAAGGAGTACACCAACAACACGGCGGTGCTGCGGGCGGAGATGGAGGAGGAAACCGTGGCGCGGAAAGCTGCGCAAGACTGGCTCGCGCTCCTAAACGATGAACAAAAGGAGTACGACCGGTTGGTTGTGCAGACCGATGCGCTGGCCCTCAGTAAGCCTTTCTTCTTTCCCCTCTTTCGCTTATAAGCTTATATTTTCCAGTAGCATGTCCTTATCTTTTCTTCCTTTTTTCTTGTAGGGCTCTTTCCGGATTCCCAGGCGCATGCCCACAACAAGGTGGCGGAACGCAGGGCAGAACAAGAAATGACCAACCCGGATGCGCCCTGGGATCCTTATGACCACCTGGTTGCGCTATCCGCCCGGATCCAGCACATGCGCTCCGTGGACCGGCATCTTACTGACCTTCCGGATGTTGCTATCCAAATCTGTAAAGTGCTGTGGCCTGGGGAACCGATGCCTGCCAACGTCACGCTCACCGCCGACCGCCTGAAGGACGCAGGCCGGAGTATCCGTGAGTGGAAGTGTTCGGCGGCTCGTGCTGGAGCGGATGCGGCGCTGCGCATCGCCTGCTCCTGGTATGATGACTTGGATCTGGACGCTTTCCATAGCCTCCGCGGCAACTCGCCCACCGACACGGATCCAGTCCGCACCGCCAAGCGCCAGGACCGCGCCTACCGGATAGCAGAGTTCGCCCATGTGCGCACCTTCATCCCTCCTCCTCCCGACGTCAAGGATGCACTCTCCGACGACGAGGAAGAAGTCGAGGACGAGGAGGATGAAGAAGCTGGCGAAGGCGACATTCTCCCGGAAGGAGGCGACGCTCCCCCGGAAGCTCCTGAGGCCGGCCTGCAGCCCCCTGTTGCCTAAATATCTCCTGTTATGCATTTGCTTCACCTGATTGTCTCAAAAACAATGTTTGTTAAATTCTACCCCGGTATGCCAGGGTTTATGATGTAATATAATACTTCGCCGTCCTTTTGGCTGTGCTACAATGTTTCATACCAGTATGTTATACCGGTTACCTATGAAGTTAAGTTTGTACTTTATCTTAGCATTTTACCCAGTGTTTCCTTTTGTCTTGCACTGTGAAGATTCCGGAATTGTTTCCGCATCCAATCCGATGAACACTTGGTTCTTTTGCTTTGGCTCTGCCTACCTCTTTTGGGTGTTTTGGCGTATGAGTCACAAAGTTCTTTTGCCAAGCAAGCACTTTCTTGAACTTAGAAATAATTCGAATTTTTTCACAAAAAACCGGTATAGCCGGGGTTAGTTAATTTTTCCGGATTGTTCGTTCCCACTCCTCCTTTTCGTGGTTCACGTGCGTAATTCCTACCGATTTATCTTGCTTGCCATGAAGCCGGGTTGCGGACAGTAGCAGAGTCGAAGACTCCGGTAGATTTAGCACGTTACTAAACCGGAAAGAAAAAATGTTCCACAAGCAACCGGTAAACTGAAAAAATAAACACATTGCATGCAATTTCAGTAGGGGTAGTCCCCGAGATTCATTCGAGGTTCCGACATCTTTTATTCATAGCCTATAAGGTACAAAAAAAATAACTCCTTACAGCACATCTTTAGGAATAGAAAGGACGCAGCAAGGCTATGTTCCATGGACGCTTAGTTTCCTCTCCTGACCTGTCCGCCTTTCCCTTCTTTGATTCCTGTGCATCGATCAAGTAGTAGGCATCATTGTGTAGTGCCTTGCTCACAATGAAAGGCCCTTCCCACATAGGCGAGAGTTTGAGGCGCCCTTCAGTGCGCTGCACTAGGCGTAGCACCAGGTCTCCTTCCCGGAACACTCTTGGTTTAACCTTCCGGCTATGATAGCGTCCGAGGTTCTGCTGGTATATGGCTGTTCTTGCCAAAGCCAACTCCCTTGCTTCTTCTAGCAAGTCCACATCATTTTCTCGGGCCTCTTTTACCTCTTCCTCGGTATAGAGTTGAACCCTTGGTGAGTCATGTATGATATCGGTTGGTATCACGGCTTTTGCCCCGTAAACCATGAAGAAAGGAGTGTATCCGATAGACCAGTTTGGAGTCGTTCTTATGCTCCACAGCACTGATGGTAGCTCATCGAGCCAACACCCCGGTGTCTTTTCAACCGCCTCAATGAGTCTTGGTTTGATACCGGAAAGCACCAAAGCATTGGTTCTTTCCACTTGGCCATTGCCTTGCGGGTGTGCGACTGAGCACAAGAGTCCAGCTGGATGTTGTTATCCTCACAAAATATTTTGAACTATCCTTGAGCAAAGTTTGTCCCATCGTCAGTGATAATGCTATGCGGGTAGCCATACCGCAAGATAACATCCTTCAAGAATTTTACTGCCGTGTGCCCATGACATTTTGTGATAGGTTTAACTTCGAGCCACTTAGTGAACTTATCCACCATCACTAGGATGTGGGTCATGCTGCTCCTTGCAGTTTTGAATGGGCCTACCATGTCAAGGCACCAAACAACGAACGGCCAAGTTAATCGTATAGTTTTTAAGCCGGATGCTGGGGTATGGTTTTGCTTGGTGTACCGCTGGCACCCATTGCATTTTTGCACCAAATCCTCAGCATTTTCCAGTGCCGTGGGCCAGTAGAACCCATGCCGGAACACCTTTGCCACCAGCGCTCTTGATGAGGCATGGTGCCCACACTCTCCTTGGTGAATTTCCACCAGCATCTCTTTTCCTTCTTCCGGTTCCACACATCTTTGGAGGACACCGGTGACACTTCTCTTGTATACCTCTCCATTGATGATGGTGTAAGCCTTAGATCTCCGTTGGATTCTTTTTTACTCATTTTCGTCAACCGGCAAGGTGCCGTTGATCAGGAATTCCTTAATAGGTTCAACCCAAGTTGGTGCTTCCCGGACCAGAAATACCGGTACGTCTATCTCCATATTTTCCACCTGCATAGCCTCTTCCAGCTTAGATCCAGCAGTCCCCGAATTTACCGGAGCAGTCCCCGGGTTTCCTTCGTCAATGTCCATTGGCACAATGTGTGACTCCGGTACAAAAATTCATTCCGATTCCAGACTCGGTTTAATCGATGGCGTCCTTAGGTGAGCCAAAGCCACTCCGGGAGAAATTTCCTTCCGGGAGGAGCCTAACTTGGAGAGCGTATCTGCGGCTTCGTTTTCCGCCCGCGGCACATGGTGAAACTCACATCCTTCAAAGAATCCGGCAATCTTTTGCACGTGAAACCGGTATGAGGCCATGTTGGCATCTTTTGCGTCCCAATCTCCGGAACACTGCTGCACCACAAGATCTAAATCACCATAGCAAACGATCCGGTGTGCACCGATTTCTTTTGCAACCTTGAGCCCATGGATCAGAGCCTCGTATTCAGCGACATTGTTTGATGCCCTGAAATGTACTTGCAGAACATACCGGAGATGATCTCCCTTAGGCGAGGTAAGAACCACACCGGCACCTAGACCCTCTTTGAGCTTGGATCCATCGAAGTGCATCTTCCAGTATTCTATCTTTTGTTCCGGCGGTTTGTATTGCATTTCCGCCCAATCAACCAAGAAATCAGCTAAAGCTTGTGATTTTATGGCATCTCTTCTTTCGTATACCGGTACGTATGGTGATATCTGAATTGCCCATTTGGCAATCCTGCCGCTAGCATCCTTGTTGCACATGATATCCGAAATAGGTGCCTCACTTACCACCTTCATTGGGTGCTCTTCAAAGTAGTGCTTGAGCTTTGTTGCGGCCATGAACACGCCATAGGTCATTTTCTGGAAGTGAGGGTAGTTTTGTTTTGACAGGGAGAGCACCTCGATCAGGTAGTATACCGGTCTTTGAACGGTTTTCCTTCCTCTTCTCTTTCCACCACAACTACAACACTCACAACCCGGTTTGTTGCTGCTATGTACAACAGCATGGGCTCCCTTTCTAGAGGTGAAGCCAATACCGGCGCGGTTGCCAGCATCGTTTTTAGCTCTTTGAACGCTGCGTCTGCCTGAGGGGTCCAGACGAAGGTATCGGATTTTTTCATCAAAGCATAGAGAGGCAGAGCCTTTTCTCCCAACCTGCTTATGAACCGGCTCAGCGATGCCAAGCTTCCGGTGAACTTTTGCACGTCCTTGAGATCGTGCGGTATAGTCATTCTTTCGATGGCCCGGATTTTTACCAGATTAACTTCGATTCCCCGGCTTGATACGAGAAAACCAAGCAGTTTGCCGGCAGGGACACCGAAGGTACATTTTTCCGGATTGAGTTTCATCCGGAACCTTCTCAGGTTGTCAAACGTTTGCCTCAGATCATCGATCAAGGTTTATTTTACCTTAGTTTTTATCACGACATCGTCCACATAGACTTGCACATTTTTTCCGATCTGATTAAACAAACACTTTTGCATACAGCGCTGGTATGTTGTACCAGCGTTGCGCAAACCGAAAGGCATAGTGACATAGCAATAAGCCCCGTGCGGGGTAATGAACGCAGTTTTTATTTGATCTTCCTTTTTCAGGGGAATCTGGTGGAAACCGGAATAAGCATCCAGGAAAGACAATAGCTCACAACCAGCAGTAGAATCAATCACTTGATCGATCCGGGGTAAAGGGAAAGGATCTTTCGGGCAAGCCTTGTTCAGGTTGGTGTAGTCGATGCACATGCGCCACACCTTTGGAGCTTTGGGTTCCTCCTCTTTTTTCTTCTCGACCAGCACCGGATTGGCTAGCCACTCAGTATGCAGTACCTCCACAATGAAACCGGCGACCAACAACTTTGTCACTTCTTCACCAATGATTTTCCTCCTGTCTTCAGCGAATCGGCGTAATGGTTGTCTTACCGGCTTCGCATCTTTCCGGACATTCAGAGAGTGCTCATCCAACTCCCTCGGAACACCTACCAAGTCATTAGTAGACCAGGCAAAGATATTCCGATTCTCACGGAGGAAGTTGACGAGCGTGCTTTCCTATGCCTCACTCAGGCCGGCACCGATACGAATGGTACGCTCAGGGTAAGCTGGGTCCAGCGCGATATCTTTTGTCTCCTTGGTTGGTTTGAAGGCCGGTGTGCCCAAATTGCCACTCATTGCCGCTAAGCTCAATTGTGAGGACTGAGCCAGCGCAACTGCAGTTTGCATCCTTCTTTTTTCCTCCGCGATCACCAGCGATTCTGCCAGATCTGATCCGGCTGAAGCGGTTTCCAGTGAGACTTTGTAGTTTCCCACCACAGTTAAGGGTCCACGAGGTGCCGACATCTTCATCTTGAGATACGCCTTATGAGTGGAGGCCATAAATGTCGCCAATGCCGGTCTCCCCAGCAGTGCATGATAAGGATTGTCTAGATCCACCACCTGAAATAGAACATTTTCCACACGGCAATTATCACGTCCTCCGAATGAGACATCCACCCGGACTTTTCCCATGGGCGAACAGGACAGCCCCGGAACGATTCCATGGAACGTTGTGTGAGTTGGTTGTAACATATTCTCTGTTATTCCCAGCGTGCGCATGGTGTGCCGGTACATTATGTTTATGCCGCTCCCATTGTCTATCAGCACTTTGCTGAACTTGACTCGAGTCGTTGGCCCATGCATGATTGGGTCTACAACAAGAGCATAACCACCCGGATTAGGCATTATCTTGGGGTGATGCTTGAACGACCAGGAGATTTCTTGATCTGACCACAGCATGTATTTTGGTACCGCCGGCATCACTGATACGTCCCAAACGTATCTATAATTTCTTATGTTCCATGCTACTTTTATGATGATACTCACATGTTTTATACACATTATATGTCATTATTATGCATTTTCCGGCACTAACCTATTGACGAGATGCCGAAGAGCCAGTTGTTGTTTTCCGCTATTTTTGGTTTCAGAAATCCTAGTAAGGAAATATTCTCGGAATTGGACGAAATCAACGCCCAGGGTCCTATTTTTCCACGAAGCTTCCAGAAGACCGAAAGGGAAACGAAGTGGGGCGACGGGGTGCCGCCACACTAGGGCCGCGCGGCCTAAGGGGGGCCCGCGCCGCCGTAGCGTGTGGGGCCCCTGTCAGCCCCCCGACTCTACCCTTCCGCCTACTTAAAGCCTTCATCGCGAATACCCCAGTACCGAGAGCCACGATACGGAAAACCTTCCAGAGACGCCGCCGCCGCCAATCCCATCTCGGGGATTCAGAGATCGCCCTCCGGCACCCTGCCGGAGAGGGGAATCATCTCCCGGAGGTCTCTTCATCACCATGATCGCCTCCGGATCGATGTGTGAGTAGTTCACCCCTGGACTATGGGTCCATAGCAGTAGCTAGATGGTTGTGTTCTCCTCATTGTGCTATCATGATAGATCTTGTGAGCTGCCTATCATGATCAAGATCATCTATCTGTAATGCTACATGTTGTGTTTGTTGGGATCCGATGAATATTGAATACTATGTCAAGTTGATTATCAATCTATCATATATGTTGTTTATGTTCTTGCATGCTCTCCGTTGCTAGTAGAGGCTCTGGCCAAGTTGATACTTGTGACTCCAAGAGGGAGTATTTATGCTCGATAGTGGGTTCATGCCTCCATTGAATCTGGGACAGTGACAGAAAGTTCTAAGGTTGTGGATGTGCTGTTGCCACTAGGGATAAAACAGCGATGCTTTGTCTAAGGATATTTGTGTTGACTACATTACGCACCATACTTAATGCAATTGTCTGTTGTTGCAACTTAATACTGGAAGGGGATCAGATGATAACCTGAAGGTGGACTTTTTAGGCATAGATGCATGCTGGATAGCGGTCTATGTACTTTGTCGTAATGCCCTGATTAAAGCTCATAGTACTCATCATGATATATGTATGTGCATTGTTATGCCTTCTTTATTTGTCAATTGCCCAACCGTAATTTGTTCACCCAACATGCTATTTATCTTATGGGAGAGACACCACTAGTGAACTCGTGGATCCCGGTCCATTCTTTACATCTGAAATACAATCTACCGCAATTGTTCTTTACTGTTCTTCGCAAACAATCATCATCTTCCACACAATACGTTTAATCCTTTTTTACTAGCAAGCCGGTGAGATTGACAATCTCACTCGTTACGTTGGGGCAAAGTACTTTGATTGTGTTGTGCAGGGTTCCACGTTGGCGCCGAATCCCCGGTGTTGCGCCGCACTACACTCCGTCACCAACAACCTTCACGTGTTCCTTGACTCCTACCGGTTCGATAACCTTGGTTTCATACCGAGGGAAAACTCGCTGCTCGTACGCATTACACCTTCCTCTTGGGGTTCCCAACGGACGTGTGTTAACTACTACCACGCCAACAGCAAGGATTTTTCTGGCGCCGTTGCCGGGGAGATCAAGACACGCTGCAAGGGGAGTCTCCCACATCCAATCTCTTTACTTTGTTTTTGTCTTGTTTTGTTTTACTTTATTTACTGCTTTGTTTGCTCTTTGTATCAAAAACACAAAAAAATTAGTTGCTAGTTTTACTTTATTTACTGTCTTGTTCTCCATATTAAAAACACAAAAAAATTAGTTACTTGCATTTACTTTATTTACCTTTTGTTTATTTCATCATGTTTCCTCCTAAGTACACTCTAAAAGACATACCGGTGGGACGAGGGTCTATAATTGGAAGAGATAATATAGAAGATTTTTTCACTCATGTTAGTACAATCGAAGATTTTGAAGATAGACACTTGGTAGAACTTGCTCCTACTTATGAAATTGCTGCTGCTTCTTTAGTACACATGTTGGAAACTAAATTTGTTAATCTCAATCCTATAATTCAACACACGTTTCTTACACTTTGTGATATGGAGGAAGGAGAAAAGAAAGATTTTGTCTTAGAAACCCTTCTTAAAGAATTTGGTGGTGTAGCAATAGAGGCTAGAAAAGTCTTTATTAAATATAAGATGCTTGGCTCTTATACCAACTTTGCTAGTACCCTTGAAAAAATGGAAAAAGATAGATTAAAGTACACTAATAAAGTTAATTGTGAAGGGGAGATTAAGACATCAATACCTTGTAAGCTCCTAGGAATGCATGAAGCTCTAGAAAATAACTATGGTTGGCTTGTTCCTGAAAATTTGTTTGATGAGAATAGCAAGCCTAAGAGTAATGAAAAAGGAGGATCTGAAACTTACATAGATAAGATACAATGCATAGTTGAGAAAACTCCAAACCCCTATGTTGATGCTTCATCTCTCGATAATACTTGATACACACTTTCTGCGCCTAGCTGAAAGGCGTTAAAGAAAAGCGCTTATGGGAGACAACCCATTATTTTACTTCTGCACTTTTATTTTATATTTGAGTCTTGGAAGTTGTTACTACTGTAGCAACATCTCCTTATCTTTATTTTATTGCATTGTTGTGCCAAGTAAGTCTTTGATAGTAAAGTCAATACTAGATTTGGATTACTGCGCAGGTACAGATTTCTTGCTATCACGAAATTGAGCCGCCCCTACTGTAGAAAATTTAGAAAAATCTGCCAATTTACGTGCGTGATCCTCAGATATGTACGCAAATTTCAGTCAATTTGGGTATTTTTAGCTGAGCAAGTTAAGTGCCTCTAAAAAATTCGTCTTTACGGACTGTTCTGTTTTGACAGATTCTGCCTTTTATTTCGCATTGCCTGTTTTGCTATGTTTGATGGATTTCTTTGTTCCATTAACTTTCAGTAGCTTTGTGCAATGTCAAGAAGTGTTAAGAATGATTATGTCACCTCTGAATATATGAATTATGCACTAACCCTCTAATGAGATTGTTTTGAGTTTGGTGTGGAGGAAGTTTTCAAGGGTCAAGAGAGGAGGATGATACAATATGATCAAGAAGAGTGAAAAGTCTAAGCTTGGGGATGCCCCCGTGGTTCATCCCTGCATATTTTAAGCAGACTCAAGCATCTAAGCTTGGGGATGCCCAAGGCATCCCTTCTTCATCGACAACTTATCAGGTCGCCTCTAGTGAAACTATATTTTTATTCCGTCACATCTTATGTGCTTTACTTGGAGCGTCTCGTTTGTTTTTATTTTTGTTTTGTTTGAATAAAATCGGATCCTAGCATTCTTTGTTTGGGAGAGAGACACGCTCCGTTGTTTCGTATGAACACATATGTTCTTAGCTTTATTCTTAATGTTCATGGCGAAGGTTGAACTACTTCGTTCATTGTTATATGGTTGGAAACGGAAAATGCCGCATGTGGTAAATGGTATAATGTCTTGAATAATTTGATACTTGGCAATTGTTGTGCTCATATAGATCATGTTTAAGCTCTTGCATCATGTACTTTGCACCTATTAATGAAGAACTACATAGAGCTTGTTAAAATTTGGTTTGCATGATTGGTCTCTAGAGTCTAGATATTTTCTCGGTTAAGGTGTTTGAACAACAAGGAGACGATGTAAAGTCTTATAATGCTTACAATATGTTCATATGTGAGTCTTGCTGCACCGTTTTGTACTTGAGTTTGCTTCAAACAACCTTGCTAGCCTAGCCTTGTATTGAGAGGAATTCTTCTCGTGCATCCAAATCCTTGAGCCAAAAACTATGCCATTTGTGTCCACCATACCTACCTACTACATGGTATTTCTCTGCCATTCCAAAGTACATTACTTGAGTGCTACCTTTAAAAATTCTATCCTTTGTCTTTGCAATATATAGCTCATGGGAAAATAGCCTTAAAAACTATTGTGGTGAAGAATATGTACTTATGTGTCTTATTTCTTAATAAGTTGCTTGTTGAGCGGTAACCATGTTTCGGGGACGCCATCAACTTTACCTTTGTTGAATATCATGTGAGTTGCTATGCATGTTCGTCTTGTCTCGAAGTAAGGGCGATTTTCATGATCAAATGGTTTGAGTATGCATATTGTTAGAGAAGAACATTGGGCCGCTAACTAAAGCCATGATCCATGGTGGAAGTTTCAGTTTGGACAATTAATCCTCAATCTCCTATGAGAATATTATCTGTTGTTGAATGCTTATGCATTAAAGAGGAGTCCATTATCTCGTTGTCTATGTTGTCCCGGTATGGATGTCTAAGTTGAGAATAATCAAAAGCGAGAAATCCAATGCGAGCTTTCTCCTTAGACCTTTGTACAGGCGGCATAGAGGTACCCCTTTGTGACACTTGGTTGAAACATATGCTATGCAATGATAATCCGTGTTAATCCAAGCTAATTAGGACAAGGTGCGAGCACTATTGGTATACTATGCATGAGGCTTGCAACTTATAGGATGTCTTATACATAACACATATGATTTATTACTACCGTTGACAAAATTGTTTCTTGTTTTCAAAATGAAAAGCTCTAGCACAAATATAGTAATCCATGCTTCCCTCTGCGAAGGGCCATTCTTCTACTTTATTGTTGAGTCAGTTCACCTATTCTTTCTATCTCAGAAGCAAACACTTGTGTGAACTGTGTGCATTGATTCTTACATGTTTACTTATTGCACTTGTTATATTACTTTGTGTTGACAATTATCCATGAGATATACATGTTGAAGTTGAAAGCAACCGCTGAAACTTATATCTTCCTTTGTGTTGTTTCAAAGCTTTCTACTAAGAATTTATTGCTTTATGAGTAACTCTTATGCAAGTCATATTGATGCTTGTCTTGAAAGTACTATTCATGAAAAGTCTTTGCTATATGATTCATTTGTTTACTCATTATCTTCACCATTGCTTCGAATCGCTGCATTCATCTCATATGCTTTACAATAGTATGATCAAGATTATGATAGCATGTCACTTCAGAAATTATCTTTGTTATCGTTTACCTACTCGAGGGCGAGTAGGAACTAAGCTTGGGGATGCTTGATACGTCCCAAACGTATCTATAATTTCTTATGTTCCATGCTACTTTTATGATGATACTCACATGTTTTATACACATCATATGTCATTATTATGCATTTTCCGGCACTAACCTATTGACGAGATGCCGAAGAGCCAGTTGCTGTTTTCTGCTGTTTTTGGTTTCGTAAATCCTAGTAAGGAAATATTCTCGGAATTGGACGAAATCAACGCCCAGGGTCCTATTTTTCCACGAAGCTTCCAGAAGACCGAAAGGGAAACGAAGTGGGCCGACGGGGCGCCGCCACACTAGGGCCGCGCGGCCTAAGGGGGGCCCACGCCGCCCTAGCGTGTGGGGCCCCTGTCAGCCCCCCGACTCTACCCTTCCGCCTACTTAAAGCTAGCCTTCATCGCGAATACCCCAGTACCGAGAGCCACGATACGGAAAACCTTCCAGAGACGCCGCCGCCGCCAATCCCATCTCGGGGGATTCAGGAGATCGCCTCCGGCACCCTGCCGGAGAGGGGAATCATCTCCCGGAGGTCTCTTCATCACCATGATCGCCTCCGGATCGATGTGTGAGTAGTTCACCCCTGGACTATGGGTCCATAGCAGTAGCTAGATGGTTGTCTTCTCCTCATTGTGCTACATGTTAGATCTTGTGAGCTGCCTATCATGATCAAGATCATCTATCTGTAATGCTACATGTTGTGTTTGTTGGGATCCGATGAATATTGAATACTATGTCAAGTTGATTATCAATCTATCATATATGTTGTTTATGTTCTTGCATGCTCTCCGTTGCTAGTAGAGGCTCGGCCAAGTTGATACTTGTGACTCCAAGAGGGAGTATTTATGCACGATAGTGGGTTCATGCCTCCATTGAATCTGGGACGAGTGATAGAAAGTTCTAAGGTTGTGGATGTGCTTGTTGCCACTAGGGATAAAACATCGATGCTTTGTCTAAGGATATTTATGTTGATTACATTACGCACCATACTTAATGCAATTGTCTCGTTGTTGCAACTTAATACTGGAAGGGGTTCGGATGATAACCTCGAAGGTGGACTTTTTAGGCATAGATGCATGTTGGATAGCGGTCTATGTACTTTGTCGTAATGCCCTGATTAAATCTCATAGTACTCATCATGATATATGTATGTGCATTGTTATGCCTTCTTTATTTGTCAATTGCCCAACTGTAATTTGTTCACCCAACATGCTATTTATCTTATGGGAGAGACACCACTAGTGAACTATGGATCCCGGTCCATTCTTTACATTTGAAATACAATCTACTGCAATTGTTCTTTACTGTTCTTCGCAAACAATCATCATCTTCCACACAATACGTTTAATCCTTTGTTTACAGCAAGCCGGTGAGATTGACAACCTCACTGTTACGTTGGGGCAAAGTTCTTTGATTGTGTTGTGCAGGTTCCACGTTGGCGCCGGAATCCCTAGTGTTGCGCCGCACTACACTCCGTCACCAACAACCTTCACGTGTTCCTTGACTCCTACTGGTTCGATAACCTTGGTTTCATACTGAGGGAAAACTCGCTGCTGTACGCATCACACCTTCCTCTTGGGGTTCCCAACGGACGTGTGTTAACTACTACCACGCCAACAGCAATCACAGCGTTCACTTCCATGGAACGGCGATGCAGGCTTTGCCTGTCTGTTGGCTCAGTGACGAACACAACACAGCACACGTCCGGATCCTGGTAAACGTTCTGGCCCAAAGGTGCCAGTGGAGGTGGTTGGCCATTGCCTTCTCCCACCTTATGGACTTCTAGTATTGCTGCCGGTTTGGCTGCGGCTGTACCGGTAGAGCATTCGCTCCGGTAAGCGGTGGTGGTGGTGGTAGTGGGTGTTGGTGCAACATATCTTGCGATGGTGGTAGTATCGTGGTACAGCCTTGTGCTTGCGCATCTTTTACCGCACCTTTCACATCAAGTACTTGGTCCAGGAACAATCTTTTGTCAAATGGTTTGCCGGCTTCGCCGGATTCGGAGTGTGCCACCGGCATGGTTGTTCCATTGCCGATTCCATGGTGTATCTTGCATGTTCTTGCCAATTCTTTTTCTCGCCCCACGGCTTCTTTTCAACCCATTGTTTTTTAGGACCCGCCCATGGCTGCGATCCGGTTTTTTGCCTCTGGCTTCCGCTGGCGCCGGAATTATCCTGCACCGCGACTACCTGTTGCCCATACCTCCCATCCAGAAAATCTTCCCTTCTTTTGTTGTGCTGGTTGTCCCGGTATTGCTCTTGGCGCTGTTGAGGCTGGTTTTTTTTGTTCCGGCTCAGCTTGCACTGCCGGTTGCATTGGGTCTCCCAACGCGTAGTTATCCGCCACTCGTATCATTTCTGCCATAGTTGTTGGCATGTTTCTCTGTAGCTTTTGCCACAGCAGTGATCCTCTTCTGCACCCATTGCAAAACCAAGCAATGACTTGTGCCTCGATTACTCCTTCACAAGAGTTTCTTATGGAGTTCCACCGGGTCAGATAATCCCGGTCTGTTTCATGCTGATGCTACACGCACAAGGCGAGCTGCTGAGGCCTATTCGGTCTCCGGTAGGTACTGCTGAAGTTGCTCACAAAAGCTCGAAGTCCAGCCAGCCATTTATGCTTCCTGCCGGCAAGTTGTTTAGCCAGATACGTGCCGGCCCCACTAGGAAAGATGGTACGATTCTCACGGCCCAGCGCCGGTTTCCTCCACCAGTAACTGTTCCTCCGCCACCAGCAACATAAACTGCGGTCACGTAATCCGCAAGCCAATCTTCCGGCTTAGTTGTGCCATCATATGTTTTTGTGTCACGGGGCAACGTGAAGTTGCGAACCGGTGGTTCCTCTTTCATGATTCGTGGTCCAAAGCATTTGGGACCCGGAGGACCTTCTGCCTCGACCATTTTCGATAAGTACATCCTATCCAGCATGTGCCTCGCATCCTGGTCGGGTAGGCATCTTTCTCCTAACCGTGTCCCTAAAGGGTTCCGGTAGGCTGCAGCTCTTTCAACTCCTGAATCAGCTTCATCGTAACGTTCTGGTACCGCGGCCCGTGCCTGCCGGTACCTTGGCGGAGGCATTTCCTCCTCCACATACGCTCCTCTTGGCGCACGATAGTTTTGCCCGCTTTCTTCCCTAGCGGCATAGTCATTTCCGGCATAGCCTTTTCCGGCATAACCGCGAGCTGCCCCTTGGCTTTTTCTACCGGCCTCGTGTCGCCCGGCTTGTTGTTTTCCGGCAAGTACCGGATCATACACAGTCATTTGCTGCGCATTCACTTCATTTTCTTTTCCCTTGTCGGGATGGGGGGACGATGCCTGCCCATGGGACTTGCTTCCGGCATTCTTTGTAGAACGCACAGATTTTGAAGCCGCAGCCTTGTTTACCTTAGCAAGCTGCTCAGCATTTTGTGCCTCTATCATGTCAAGCAACTCCCTAACACGATCTTGTTGTTTGGCTAAAGCATCTCCGGTAAGCGATTCACATAGCTCTACTGCAGCCCTAGCAGCTTTTATGGTTTTATCCGGGCTACTGTACTTAGGTTTCTCTACCATGCTCAAAGATACAGAGGTACTCTTTCCGGCAAGAATTTCCTTACGCAGATCATGATCTAAGTTGCGAGCTCTAAGCCGGTTTTCCGGTATCCTGGCAGCCTGAGCGCTAACAGAAGCAAAGCCATGGGCAGCGTTATACTCACGTAGGGTTAGGTTCAGCTCGCGCTGCGCCCGGATGATGTCGGCGCCATTCGCGAGCAGCTTCTGTCGTTGCGCCTCCAGCTCCGCCTGAGCCGCTGCCGGATCGATGTTCTGCGCGATGGGCGTAGCCAGCACCTTCATGGCCGCTTGGAGAGGAGTCTCCGGTGGCGCTGCAGATACACCCGCAACCACTTGGTCGCGCTCGGTGGGCAGCTTGGCCGTGCGCGTGGACTTCGTCGGCCCTGCGCCTTCCGCCGCAGGTCCTTTGCCGGCGTCGCCCGCGCCAACGACTAGCACCTTGACGCTGCCGGCGGCGCGGCCGCTGTGCAGCGCAGACCTTGGCGGGTCCGGAGCCACCAGCACCAGCGAGAGGCACTGGCGCTCGGGGACGGTGCCGTAGTAGATGCGGAGGCTCCCGAACTCGATGACGCAGCCGTTCTTGGGGAACTTACCTCCATTGGCGAAGCAGCCCGTGTTGTCGTTGATGAAGTCCATGTCGAGGACGCGTTCGACGAGCGCGGTGACGACACGCTCGCCGGCGACGGTGAGGAGGCCCGCCCGAATATGAACTCCAGCAAGCGCAGCTGCTGGCCCCACGGTGGGCGCCAACTGTCGTCGTGGTGAACAGACAGATGCCGTGGGATGGCTTAAGTTGGGGCCGAATGTGCGCTAGAGGATTCGGGTGAGGGTTTTGGTATGGATGAAGAGGTTTCCGGATGGATTCCTCAAGAACTTGGCCTTGGCCAGAGGTAGAAGAAGAAGAACACAAGAGCTATTTCCTCCTCATATCTTTCTATTCATTGATCATAAGAGGTTACAGGTTTTCGGATACAGCATAACACATACCCGCGTATGGGTGTACCCCCTCTCCTTATATAGGGGAGTGGGTGGCTTACAGGGGAAGAAACCCTAAGAAACCCTAATGGCATCTTTGACTAGACAAACTACTTTACAAAGCTTCTTTAGCTACCGGCATCACCGTTATCTCTTTAATCAGGGAGGCTGACGTCCTCCGGTACCTTTTACGTCATCATCTGCTTTAGCGCCAGAGCTTCGTTTAAAGCTGAAGTGCTTCGCTCATCTTTGTCCTCTAGCTCTTGAGAGAATCTTTGACCAGTCTTGCCGACGTGCTACAGTGTTGCCTGTACCGGTACTCCGGTACCTTCTTAGCCGGTTCCGGTATACCCCTCCTAGGATACCGGTATAGATTCACTTAGCCAAAAGCTCAGTTTCACAGTCCGGAATAATATTAAACCGGTATCTTGATGGCTCAAACCATCCGGTTTGGCATGCCTTTGGCATACCGGGGTTCATCCCCCCAACACACTAGTTTTCTCTACATTGCTCGCGTTCGTGTCGGACACGGTCAGTCAAAGTTTTGAGGTAGTCGTCGATGTCGTCGACCATTTCTTATCTTCTTTGCATGGTTAAACGCGTCTAGTTCATATCTATCTAATGCGTCTGGTCTCGCCTCATGCAGTTCTTTGTGGACATCGATCTCATCTCGGCACCCCGCAGGCCACCTCCTCCGTGCCATCGCTGTAGAGCTCCGTTTAAAAATCTATTCCTACCCGTGTATTGCCCCTTGTATCAGCGCCATGGCCCACTTGTCATTCGATATACCGAAGCCCCACTCGTGCACGTTTTGGTCAGGGATACAGCGATGCTTATGGTCAAACAAAGATGGATGGTCTGACGTGTCTTTGCGGGCTCTACGTGGCCCCACTAGTCAAAAGATAACGGTCAACCGTCAGGCAACCGGCCGTTACAGTACCTGTGATGGTTTCAGACAAGGTCTTGGGGAAAACTGAGGAAAAACTAAGGAGCTGGGGAAAACTGAGCACAACTAAGGAACCGAGGGCACGAAAATAGAAATCCCTTTCCTTTTAGGGCACCGAGTGGGGCTGAAAGGTTTTTAATGAGGCGGGCTTGCGATGATGCAATATAGCATGGTTGAAATAAAAATAGTGATGGCATATAATTTTCTCGCAAGCAAGGCTCGGGGGCTCGAACCCCACAAATTTACAAAATATACTCGACTTCAAAGCATCTCTCAATTTACACGCCTTGGTTCCATAAAAAACCTCACGAACAATAAAGATAGTCACGCCAGCCGAGATACTCGGGGGCTCAAAGGAAAAAAAAGATAACACGAGAATTTGCCTTGCCTTTACATGAGTCTCGCAATGACAGTTACAATATACACGACTTACAAATATATGCAATTCTGCGGTTCGGTTCAAACCAAACGCGTTCGAGAAAAGAAAAAGAATTACTACACAAATCTATCTATGGTTATGTTCTCTCTTGCAGCACGGACAATCTGTGTCGAATCATCATACGGAAGCTCCTTGAAGGAAGTGGCGTCCACTCTAAGAAGCTCGTCGATTATTTTTTCGGCTACGGGAGATACAACCGCACTATGTTTGTCAACATTTATCCTCTTCTTCAACGTCTTGCGGTAAAAAGTGTCGATAACATCGCTAAAGTCCAACTTCGAGTGGCAAACCTTCAACCAAATCAGGGCAAACTTAGCATTGTACACCATGGCTAGAGTACTGCCGAAGAAGTCACGAAATTCCCGAACTTGGGCGGCTCGATCCTGGAATTGAACGATACAACGGGTGCGATCTTCATCTGCCCAGAAGTCACTATCATTTTGCTTGGCAAGTTGAAGAAGGATTTCAACTCGCGAATTTACGTGTTGCTCTTCGGCGGCAGCATCCAGAAATAAACCTTTAATCAACACAAGGAAGAAACAATACAGCATGAGAAGAGATACGAAGAATATAAAAGGAGCGGAAAAATAAAAGTAGCGGCAAGGTAAAAGTAGCATACCAGCCATATCTTGACTTGCATCAGTCATCAAGTCAAGCATATAACTCTCGCGTTGAGCAGCTCGTGAGGCATTGGCAGTCACAGACTCCTTCAATTCAAGAGCACCCCGTGCTTGTCGAAGAGCAGGTTGCTCACGATTCGAAGATTTACGAGATTGGTCCATAACTGTCACAGCCTGTTTCTTCATAGCTTGCAACTGTTGTCATAGATCGGCCATTTCTTGGTGTATCGAGTCAGGACACGAGGAATCATCCAAGGAAACGCCGCCAGGAGCTCTCGCAGAATGAGAAGTGGCGGGTAAAGCGTTGGAAGGTCCGGCAGCCCCAGTATGGTTATAAAAAATCAACTGGAAGACAAGAAAGATCGACATCAATCATTCGGCAAGGAACATTTTTCATTCATATTCAGCACATTTACATAAGGCGAGTCCTTACAAAATACGGCTTCTAGAGAGCCCATACAAATTGCCGGGAGCAACAAAAGGTGTCGCTAGCTACAAAAGAGAAAAGAAAAAAGAGACACAGGTTGGTCTACTTAACCTCCGTCCGAGCGGTGCTACCAGAAGCGGATGACGTTGGGTCAAAGAAGGCGATGAGTTTCTTGGAGTGAGGCTTGGCATCCTTCACTAGAACCTTCCACTTCTCCGAGTTTATGCCCTTGGGAGTGTCATCTTTCACCCAGTCAACTTTCTGGCCGCTAGCCGCGACCAGGGCGATAGTCCCTTCGACTCCAATTTTCAGGCTAGCCTGGCGATAAGCCAAAGCAGGATCTTCCATCGCCAGGAAATGCTGGGTGAGCTGGGAGAAGATCTCCGGCTGGGTATCCTGGGGGAAGAAGTGGTGGAAGACGCGCTTCAGGGCGGCCTGTGCAGAAGAAATGTTTGTGCGCGCCAAGTCGCAGTTCAGTTCAAGAATTTTGAGAGCGTCATTAAGACGATCATCGAAGTCTTGGTTCAAAGTATACTGCTCACCCATCCTCCCTGCTGGAGAAAAGCAGGAGTTTTTCAACACTAAAGACAAACAAACACAAGAAAAAGCCGAAGGCAAATGAAAGCACGGCTTACTTGTAAATCTTCGGCTCTGCGTTTCGAAGCGCTCCACTATGGCATGTTCACGCTCGACTTTGATGGGCCTCCTTGTCGCTCAAAGCGTCCTCAACGGTCTTTAGCCTCTGGCGAAGACTTTCGACAACAGCGGCATCTTTCTCAGCCTTTTTGCGAGCTGTCTCGCTAGTTTTAAACTTGGCCTCCAGCGCGTCAGCATGTTCTTCAGCACGGCGGAGTGCCTCTGAAAGGAAAACGTTAGAAGACGAAGAATCAAGATTGGGATATGAAACATATTAAGAGCAGCGCATCTTTACCTCTTAAAGTGGCGGCCTCGTCGTGGAACCCAATAAATTGGGAACCCAGGTTGACCAGCTCTTTCATTAAGCGCTGCACAAAGTCGACAAGATAGAAAAACATCATCAGGGGAGAAAAATTCGACAAGCAAAAGAGATGACAAGCAGGAAAAAGGAAACTTACATCTTCAAGGAGAGGAGCTGATGTACTCCCAGTGGCAAGCTCTTATGTGCTACCAGCCCCGATCCTAGCTTTCTTCGCCTTCGGCGCTCGTGGGCTGGGCACGGGAGTTGGCGTTTCTGAGTTATGCTGCGGGGGAGGCGAAGTTTCCGCAGCAGCACGGTGTTCTTCAGAAAGAACCAGCGTGTTGGAGGTGCTCGTAGGAGCTGGCCCATGAGCTGCGGGTACCTCCTCCTTTACTCCTTCGTCAGCTCTATCAATATAGCAGCAAAGTAAAAAATATGAGAGTACATAAGGAAAAAGAGATAGACAAAGACAAAAAAGAGCAACTTACGAGCTAACAGTGCCAGTCTCGGTGAAGGGGTCGAAGGCATCTTGTTCCTCCGGGGAAGATTCTTCGGTAGCTGGTTTGGCGAGCTTGGACACGCCGAAATCTTCGTCATTGTCTCTTTTCCTCTTGCGCCCATCCGGAGAAGTGGCAAGAGGAGGAGAGATGGAGTGGGCAGATTCAGAATGTAATTCTGATTCTGTATCTTTTTCGGAGGAACCCGCATATCTTTGAGATTCCATGGCTTCACTCTCAAGAAGAGAGGATTCTTGCGAATCATCGGTAACAACGACTGGACCATCCACCTCTCCACCTTCAGGTAGTGGGGGAAGAGAGGAGAGAGTTTGATGGTCCTACAAGGTACAAAACAAAGAGAAGACAAGAAAATGAGCACACAAGGGAAATCAGCAGCAGTCGAAAAATAGGAAACACAACCCGAAAGAAAACACTTACTTCGGCAAGAGCGTGGCTACCACTATATGGCTCCACGCGACAGTACGACGGGACTTCGTGGTTTTTGTTCAAGGAGCTAAAGCGGCAGACGAGCCTCTCCAAGTCCTTCACAGAAAGGTCCTTAGAAATACGGTCGACATCCTTAGCACCTGAATACATCCAAAGAGGATTTTTGCGAGCCTGCAGAGGCTGCACTCGAATCCGAAGGAAGTGGGAAAATATTTGTACACCCGAAAGTTCTTCCCCGTTGGTATTTTGAAGCTCGTGGATGCAGGTCATCAGGGTGTCGGTGGCCGCCTTTTCTTCGGCTGTGGCTTCTGTGTCCCAAGACTTGCGCCTCTGAATTTTTTCGGTAGGATCAAAGGGCGCGAGACCATACTCTTGGGTGAGAGAGGACTCATCCTGGATGTACAGCCACTTCTTGCGCCAACCTTGGACGGAGTCGAGAAACTTCACGTTGAAATAATCGGCATCGGGATGGACGCAGATACAAACGCCACCTACATTGTAGGTGACGTTCCTCGAATTGTTGCGCCAGAGGTAGAAGATGCGTTTCCAAAGGCCCCAATGAGGATGGATTCCTAGGAAACACTCGCAAAGAGTGATAAAAATAGAAATGTGGAGGAGAGAATTTTGGGTCAGCTGATGCAGCTGGATCCCATAGATGAACAGCAAGCCACGAAGGAATTCGTGGACAGGAACGGCAAGGCCGCGAACAAGGAAGTCGAAGAAAGTTACCCGGAATCCAATGGGAGGATGAGGAGAGCTCTCATCTCCGGGCATCTGCAGGGTCTTCTTCTTCAGCAGACCCATCTTCTTCAGCAGCTTTTGATCTTGGGCGGAGATCTTCGACCGCTCCCAACCTGAGACCCAGACCTTCTCTGCGAGCTCATCTGTGCCCTGAGCGCGGTTCTTGCGCGAAGCCATGGCGGAAACTTTGGTGCAAAAAGGGGAAAGAGAGCGTGTGCGCGAGGAGCTCGAGAAGCAGCAATGGTGGAGAGAGAGAGAGAGAGATAGAGAGAGATGAGATGTGCGGCGCAGCGAAGGGGATGAATGAGGAATAAAGGATGAATTTATAGAGAGAAGATGATATGTTCAGCCGTTGAATGAAAAGGGGGAGTGTTTTGAACCCTACGCATGTCCAAATGGTAAAAGGGTCTTACCGCTCCAAATTTACTGAAGGGAAGTTACTTCGCGCGTGCTGGAAATTACGGAGGATGTGTGTCCCCCACTTGCGCGACGTGTAGATGGCGCAGAGTTTTGGACCCACGACCCAGTGAGGTGATAGGAGTCGTGGCTTCCCAAGATGGGCGTCGTGGCTATCGTCAGTAGCAACGTCATTCAAAAAGCTTCGAGTGGTTCAACAAAATATAGCGAAAAAACTTCGAGTTCTAAAAAATAGAAACTTGGAGAGCCTATGATCAAATGCAAGCATCAGTTCATATGCTCGGGGGCTACTCTTATCAGAAGTATTGTCTATACTACTGATAAGAGGATGAGGCGAAAGAAAAAATATAGAGTTGACAAAAACAGCAAAAGTTGAGCCTACAACCAAATGCAAACACTGGGCTGTAGCCTCAGGGGCTACTCCCATCGGGAGTGCTAGTCGCGCACCCGATGAGATATGAGGAAGAAAAAAACAAGAGAATGACAAGACAATATAGAAGTGCAGATGAAGAATTATCATTGTACATCTTCGAGTTACACATAACTCGTCATGTACTCCCATCGGGAGATGAAGATATTGTCATCGGACAACTCAAAGAAATTCGCAATTCCAATAGCCGACAAAGGCACTCGACAATATATTCTCAGAGCGCATCCGCCGCGGTAAAAACTCTGAATGCCGTAACATTTAACGAAGGTAAGTCCCCAGGATCCATCCTGTGTGGCGTGGTATCGCACCCGAATGCGCTCTCCCACTTTATCTGTATCAACAGATGCGAAGAAAAATCCTAGCGGACGCGTTAGGTACTCGATAAAACATAACGGGGATTCAATTCATGATAAGACCTTAAGCAGCGTGTGTCAAATTACGCTAGTATACCGAGTTTAAGTCCAGGGACTTGAGCTTGAGGTAGGTTTATGCGGGTTTGCAGCAAGAGCAGTTAACTGGTACCTGATCCGTCAGATGAACCAACCCCATCTACCAATATCCATGTACAAAATAAATGTTAAGCAAAAATATTCGGCTCAGTGATATATAAAGATGCGAATCAATTCCACGATGGAGATTTTGCTTGATTGTATGATTCAAACAAAATCTCGGGGCCTACTTACATAGGCATCCCGAATGGGCCTGCCGAATAAAGTACCCGAGGTAAACTGAAGGCCCACCACTCGAAGCTTTCAAGGCTCAGAAGCCCAGCGAACATCGATAAGAAATCTAGAGTTATATTAGGAATCATGAATCATGTAATCATACGGGAAAGACTCGGATAACTTCCCAGAGCTTGTAACTTGTACGGCACAAAATCCCTCGGCTCTCCCTCCTATATAAAGGGGAGCCGAGGGGAGGAGAATCTATCGAATCTATTATCAACATACACCCTAGTTTTCTTAGTCGAGCACCTTTTAGGCTGAACCTTCGAGATCTACTTGCCCTCTACTTTCTACGAAACCCTAAGTCTACAATACATAGGCATTGACAAGTTAATCCCTTGTCACTTAGGAACTAAAATAATAGGAACCACAGAAGGACTAAGTCTTATGCGAACATAATTTTTGTCGAGAAGCGCCTGCACTTGTTTATGTATCTCCTTTGTCTCTTCGGGGTTCGTCTTGTATGGTGCCCTATTGGGCAGCGAGGCGCCGGGGATCAAGTCAATTTGATGCTCAATACGACGCAATGGTAGCAATCCTGCGGGTACCTTCTCCGGAAACACATCGCTGAATTCCTGCAAAACATTAGAAACACCAAGAGAAATAGGGGTCATATCGTTAGAAACCAAAACCTCACCCTTGTACATGAGCACAAGAGGCATGGTTGTAGGATCCTCACTAAATTCTCTCATATCTTCTTTGGTGGCTAATATAACTAAGGAATTGACTCTCTCACTTTTCGTTATATCACTCATGGCATTACAATTCTCTCGCCTATCTATGGGTGCATCCTCCAAGTTTACTTCAATTTTCTGACGAGATTCATTGACAATTTGTTGTGGTGATATAGGCTGCAAGTTAACTTTCTTTCCCTTGAACTCCAAGTGATATGTATTGGCGCGGCCATTGTGTTGCACAGAACGATCATAGAGCCATGGCTGGTCCAACAAAACATGACACACCGTCATGGGAACCACATCAAACTCAATGGAGTCTTTATATGGTCCTATCTGAAAATCAACACACACCATGTGGTTTACCTTCATCTCACCATTGTCGCTCAACCACTGAATATAATAAGGATGTGGGTGCGGTAGATACTTCAACTTCAGCTTGGCACATAACTCCTTGCTTGCTAGATTGCGACAACTCCCGCCATCAATAATGACCCTGCAAGCTTTATGGGACCAACTAGTGCCTTCGTTTGGAACAAATTGCAGCGCTGAGTAGATGCACTTGGTTGCACATTAAGAGCATGTTGTGACACAAAAATAGTTTGTGCTTTAGAAGGATAAGCATCAACACTGTCGCTGTCATAATCATCATCTTCTGGAGCATCCAGATCAGCATCATCTCCAGTCTCATACTCATTGTCCTCATTAAGAATCATCACTTTGCGGTTAGGACAATCCTTCTTGAAGTGACCCTTGCCACCACATGTATGACAAGCCATATCGCGGTTGCGCACCGTAGACATGCTAGAACCACTTCCACTTGTTGTAGGTGCGGGCTTCTTTGTGTTGGACACAGTGTAGACTGGCTTGCTAGAAGAAGTAGAAACATCCGCGGGGTGCGAAGATGACGATGTAGAGGGGACGCCCTAGGCGTATAGCGCCCAGCACCAGTAGCCCGGCCCTTGATTTGCGCCTCTTCAGCCAACTGTGGCTCAGCTTCTCTTGCATGATGTAGTAGCTCATTCATTGTATTGTAATGGTGATGACGAACAATACCCTTAATGGTAAATTTCAGACCATGAAGAAAACGCTGCATCATCATCTCAGGAGATTCACGGAAATGGGCATGCTGCATAATCATCTCCATCTCCATGTAATAAGCATCAACCGTCATAACACATTGTCTCAATAGGGTCAACTTATCATAAACTGATCGCAAATAATTAGTGGGAACAAAACGAGCTCGCATCGCCTCCTTCATTGTGCGCCATGTGATAATAGGCAGCTCTCCATCTTATTCCCGAGCACAAGTAATTCCATCCCACCAACGCAATGCATAACCATCAAATTCCGAGGAAGCAAGCTTGATCTTCCTATCTTCAGTATACTCATGTAGTCGCCACAGTTTCTCAATCTTCAACTCCCATGCGAGATATTCTTCAACATCAAAACTTACTTCAAATCGGGGTATTGAGAATTTTGGCTTACCCAAACCATCGTCTTGCGGTTGTTGAGGAACACGTTGGGCTCCGACGGGGACAAAATCACGACCATGGAGACCATGTCCAACGCCACGCCCACCACCACACCCATTGCCAGCAGGTGCAGCCTCAAAATCGCCATGTACACTGTCCTCATCTTCTTGTTGCGGCTGTTGTTGCTGTTGCACCAAATTAACAAGAGCTTGGTTCAAAGCTTGAAGATTTCATTGGATGTCTGTCACTTGTGTTTGGATAGTGTTGACTATCGCTGTAGTAGCCTCAAGCTTGGTGGTGACGGTCTGAAGATCCTCATTAATACCATCTCCCATATGATGAAACTCAAGTCGTAAGTGATCACGAAGAGCTTCATACTCCCTCCAAGAAACAAGATCAGCATCATCCTTTTTCTGCTTAACGACATCAGCATCACTAGAAGACATGATTAGTAGGTTAGTGCACTAAATCAAAAATCTGTGGTGGTAGTCTCTCAACTCACTCAAAACCGATAAGAAAGGTAAATCTTACCGCTCCAAACTGAATTAATATTGCTTACCAACTTGGATTGACAAACTAGTGCACGGATGTAGCGAAGCGAATATCAAGGGTATAAAAGCAGTCACATGACAAAGCAGGATATATGTGGCGATGTAGGTAGGCTACCTATATGCACCAAAATCAAGTCCTAGCGCTGACCATATAAAAACACCCAAAGAAACTCACACAAGGCGATAAATGTGGCAATGCAGGTATATGGATGAAGAATGTTGCAATGCACTCGAGAGACACTAGCAAAGCTCAACGAAATAGGCACAAGATTGCTCAACTACGGGTGTAGAAAAGTAAAATAGGCATTCACTTGATCTTACTAGCAATACACTTCTTATCTTCACTCTTTTTTTATTGGGATTTCTATTTTCGTGCCCTCGGTTCCTTAGTTGTGCTCAGTTTTCCCCAGCTCCTTAGTTTTTCCTTGGTTTTTCCCAAGTCCTTGTTTGAAACCCGCAGAAGCAGCTCAGACGGCAGGAATCCGTTAAGTTGACCGTTCCATGCTGACGAGTGTGGTCGTGTCGTTTGTGGGGTCGCGTCGTGTGGGGCTGGTAGGAAGGAACCGCGTGGGACGGGACGAGACCATGTTTGTGTGGCCGTAGCGTGTGGGGCCGTAGCGTGTGGAGCCGTGTGGGTCCGGGACGTGGGCACGAGTGGTTTCTGTCTCTTTCGCCCATATTAGCAGTTTTCAATGTACCTTTTTCCTCTCTCTCGCTCGATCTCATTCATATTTGATAGCCCAAATTGGTAGCAAATCTAGAGCAGCTTCTCCTTCTGTTTTTTAACACCATTCATTTCTTTATGCCTTCGTTTTTACCCAATCAGGTAGGAAATCTAGGGCACAAATCCCGAGAAAATATAGGATAAGCTGCATACAGCAGCCAACATAGCATAGATATATTCACGACAGATCCAACGAGAAGTACCGATAGAACCCTACAACATAAGCTACATTTTACATGAATTTAAGCTCCTCTACAGATAGAGCAGTCACATACAGAGAGTGCAGTAGGCATGTTCAACGCCTCCAGGTTACGCCTGTGACTCGCCTGGAGGTTGCGCAGGTGAATCCCAAGTGCTTTGTGTTTGGCCATGAACGCATGCACGTTCACCGTCGTTCCAACTCTAGTGCCGCATCTGCCAATGGATTCAGCATGGTTCATGTTGTGGGTATACTTCA